>NC_068939.1:120198964-120544251 GCF_016801865.2 Culex pipiens pallens
CGTTTTTCTCGGAACTCGGGTAAGTGTGGTGACAGCAATCATTTGAAGCAGTCATGGGCCAAGCGATCGAAATTTCGGAAGATTCTAACGAACGGGCTCTGAGCGAACGATAGATGAAGGGAGAGTCCACGAGTGATTTTGCGTTGTGCTCATGTGTTCGTATTTTGGAAGATAGAAGTCGAAGAATCGGTCTATTGAAAAAAAAATCTGTTTTGCAATTTCGTCGTGAAACTACTTACTTTTCCTGTCATTCTTGAACGACGAAAAAGCCTACTTTTCTGTACCAAAAATAACAGAATCGAATAGCAACACTTTTCAAAATAAATGCTGAAAAGTTCTACTTTTCAGCAATGAAATGGGTGCTGAAAAGTTGAACTTTTCAACACTTGTTTCGAAAAGTAACACTATTCAACATTTTTTTGATTTATTGACAAAATACATGAAAATTTTACTTAAAATTTCACTCAATGGGTGTTTTTCGGAATTGCAAAAACTGTTGTATGGAACTCGTTGCAAAACTTGATTTTTTCAGCACGAGTCGTACATTTATCTAACGAGGTTCACCTCTTTTTGCAACTTGGTGCATAAACTACTATTTCAAGATATCTCAAGATTGAAAGACAAATGCATGCATGTAGATTGAATTCCCTTATAAAAACATATCAATAGATTTATTGAAAAATTCTACAATAAACGTTACAAATCTATTCATTTCTTACACTTCAATGAAAGGTGGTCAACTAATCTAAAACAAAAGCGTCTGCTTCCTTCACTCCACCGCGGACGACTTCCGGCCCGCCTTCTCCTCCTTGTCCATGTGCAGCTGCTTGAGCAGCGCCTTGTTGATCACGTTCAGCACGTCCATCTGGGTCGAGTAGAACAGATAGTCGTCCTTGATGCCGTTGATCTGGGCCGCCACAAAGTTTCCCAAGCTGCGGGCCCGGTCCGACTCGACAGAGATCGGTTCAACTTGTTCGACGGAGGTGTTGGCGGGCGTCGTTGCTGGCGTTCCGACGGGTTCGTGCTTGGGAAGGCTGGTGGGTGCGGCGGGGGTTTGAGTTTGCGGATGTGGCGCGGCGATTACATCGGTGCGGATGATCTTGACTGGGGTGGCGGCGGCCAGGTCGGCGGCGCTGATGACCTCGTGTTTGCGCTTCGCGACGACCGTGTTGGCGTCGGTGATTTCGAAGATGATTTCCTCCTTGGGGCCGTTGTGGGTCATCGAGGCGGACACGTTGTGGCTTTTGCGGACCATTTTCGTTTTGCCGAGCAGATCCTCCTTGGTGTCTACAGGTTAAAGAACGGGTTGAATTAGTCTTGAACAGGACTACGAGTGGGACTCCTTACCTTTGCCCGGTTGGGCACTCTGAATCTCGTACACAATCTCCGAGTCGTCGTTATCGTCCTCGTACACCTCGGTCTCGTAAGTCTCGTACTCTTCCTCGGCCTGCTGGTAGCTGTTGTCGTCGTCTTCGACAATTTCCGCTGCTCCGTTCCGTGGCCGGATGTGCTGTCGCAGGAAGGACAGATACGTGTACCACCAAACCGTTGGCACGTACTGGCCGCCCTTTTCCTGCGCCCGCCGAACCTTCCCGTACTCCTGGCCAAACTGGGTTCGCATGGTTTGGATCTTCTTCAGGATGTCGTTGGTGGTCGTGCCGGGCCGGTGATCTTCCAGCAGGTCGATGATCGTGTTCAGCGCCATCTGGCGTTCGCCCTTGTTGTAGTACTTGGGATGTCTCATGTTGTACAGAATCGGATGCTCTTTGTACAGCTTCAGCAGTACTTCCGTCGCGCCCCGCTTCCAGTCGATCGAACTCATCTTGGCACTTCCGGTGGCTCGGTTGCTCGCAGACTCACGGTCGTACGGTTCTATCGACAGTTGCAACAAAGAACCCGTTTTCATGAAAATTCACTTGCACACGACTCCCGGATTTCCCTAGAAGTGGCTTGCTTGCAAACAAAATGGAGAATGCAATTTTTGTACGCCGCCAGCTTGCATCCACCGATATCAACTTGAAAGTCAATTTGGCGCGTAATTATTGCAATCAAACCCAAATCCAAGCAATCCCTTGCACTTTTCACTCAAGTTTAAAACTCTTTCAAAACAATACTAAACTATTCACCCCAAAATCAAACTAATCTTGCAAGAAAGTTGTCAAAAGTGACGTTGTGAATGAAGGTAAAATAATAAAACCATCAAAGCATTCAACTCGAACACAACACACCAATACACAGGCACACTTGGTAGAGGGCGGAAGAAATACCAACACTGCACCGTTTGCACGCAAGTTTGTGTTAAACAAACGGACACGTACGCGTACAACACGTGCGTGCGTGCGGACCGAGTTGAGTGTGAGTGTGTTTGCGCGCGACAAGTTTGAGGAGGGAACACCACACGTGTCGGCTTGTGGTGAATATCAACCTTCAAAGGAGCAGATGAATTAGAAAAATATTATAGCAAATAGTAAACTTTTCGAAAAAAAATCCAACAAACAAACCAACCAACGAAATTGAAAAATATCGGCCTTTTAAGAAACTTTTAAAGTTAATAATTTTTATCAAAAAGAATACAAATTCATTAAAACTTTGACAGTCTCCGAAGTCCTTGTAAAAAATTCACCTTGGATAATCGAATCTTGATAAAGTAAAAAATCTTGGAACAGTTATGAACAAACATGTATCTCTTAACATAGGAAGGTTTACAACATAGAAACACTTCTCGGGTGAGTTTTCAAAAAGCCGTAAGAGCCGCCGTGACCTCCGGCATTAATTTTCCTTTTTCTTCAAATTGAAACAACATTTCATTTGTTTAAGTTTAGGGCGATTGAAGGACGTGTAGATGAACAATCTCAAGCCAATGCAAAAAGGGCTTTGTTTACCAATGGGCCTTACGTCTTTTTGAAAACTAATCCGAGACTTTATCAATAGATACCAAAACAAAACTAGTCAAAACTCTTCTTTTACCTCACTTTATTTAGGGGAGAGTGGGGAGACTTGATCCCCTTTTTTGTATCGCACATAACTCTGTTAATTTCTCTTAAAACTATAAACTTTTTGCATAAATTGAAAGCTTAAACATTCATCTATGTTTGGCTAATAAGGGTATTTCATCAGAAGAACTCTTCGAATCATGCCAAGCGTTTTAAAAAAATATTTTAAACCGTCATTTTAAAAATGTTAGGGGTAACTTGATCCCCCTTTCAACATTTTGAAGAAATCTTAAACAAAATGTTTCTTATTCATTCATACTTTTAGTTTTCTATAAGTTACAGCAATTTCACATAAAACCTTTACGTTTGTGTTCAAAATATAACAAGTTTAGTATGTAAAATATTTAAAAACTTGAAATATTATTTTTTAGACCAAAATTAAGCATGTTTACAAAAGCTGGAAATTTTTGTTCACAAAACATTTGAAAAAAGGTTCAAACTGCAGTAAGTTATGTACAACTATACTAAAGGAAACTATGTATGAAAACCCAGCCCAATTAATTAATCTTGAGGCTGATTCCAGTGACTGTCAAAATGCAGGGATCAAGTCTCTCTAAACGCACTTTTTTAAACAATTGATTGTAAAAATAGTATGACGATAAATTTAACATCAAATGCGTAAGGGTTTTGGAGTTGATAAGTTTATCAAACAAATCATGTATAAAAAATATTTTTTTGAATAATTTTTGAGTATTTTCTATATATATCAAAACAAAGATAAAAAGATCTCTTGGAAGTTTTTTGCAGCTCGTTTTAGAAAAATGTGTGTAACTCAATCTAAACATTTTTTAATTTTTTTCTTTGTTTTCTACAATGAGTTTTAGTTAATTTCGCACAACTTTCTAGAACAATGCTAATTGTTTTACCCACATGCTGACAAGATACAGGCTTGGGATCAAGTGTCCCCGAGGATCAAGTCTCCCCACTCTCCCCTACAGAAATGTCATTTTCTGTCAGTTGTCAGCAAAAACTGAACGTCATTTAACAGTTTGTTTCAATAGTTGTTCAAATGTTCAAATTATGTTTAACCGAGTTTTTGAGTATATGGGATTTATTCAGAAATAAAAACCGTATCAAAATATAATTTTTACAAGAATTATTAGATTTTTAATATTTTTTGTACAAATATCACCCGTCTGCTCGGATTTAGCTTGAATTAAGCTGATTAAACCGTTTTTTTTGCATTTTTTAGATTGATAAGGGTATTACTAGATTTTTAGAAAAAAATATTATGTTTCCTTAACCAAACATCAACCAGTTGCATGGATATAAAACATGTTTTATACTCGAAATTGAACTAAAAATTACTGTGGCGAGCTTTTCATGAGTTTTAAACGATTTTACAATATAATTTAAATAATTTTATAATTTTTATTTTGTATGAAATGGTCAAGGAATCAGCATTATTATAGAAGTCTTATCCTATCTTTTTAAAACGTTTTACAAATACTTTGAATTTTGTTTAAATAGTTTGGAATGGAAGCTTCTGTTTGATTTTTTCTGTTAAATAACATTTGACAAGTTTCCTAAACTGATTAAAAAGTTTCCAATACATAATAAAGGAATTTAGAACAAAAAACTTAAAAATAGATATCTCAGAAATTTACCGATGAAACATTTCGCTCTAAGAAGCATTTGAAAGCTGAGAAAATTTCCTATTAGACACATTTGACAGTAGCGATGACTATTTTTGCCTGAAATGTTTGTTCTAGAAAACACGCCGTGGGTGCCATCACGGGATTGAAACTCGTCTGAAAAACCTGTATCATTTTCTCATTCGAAACAGTGGCGCCACGTGGTGGTAGCTGCCCTGTTTATTACGCTGTGAAATTATCCATGGTCAATCCAAGGAACCAGAAGGTGATAACAGAAATGTCCGTCCAAAAGGGGTGCTGCAAAAAAACTTATTATTTTTAACAAATTTTCGACCAAATCAGCAACGAATTACAAGTTTGACAGTCCAACTACTGTTAAAAGTGGGTTTTGTTATTTGTTTTTGCAAAACTGCATATTTTTAACGAAAGTGCCAAAAATATTCGTAATCACCTTTTGCCTCTTGGTGGCGTTTTGTGCCATTCTAGAGCAGAAAATGTGAAAAACAAGCAAAAAAAAAATGAAAAAGTGACTTTAAAAACATGAAAAAAATAGATAGACAAAAAGTAATGATAGGAGATGGTAGAATAGGCCAAATATTACCATAAACATAAACTACCATCTCAGCAACCAGAGGTCCAATCTTCAATGTCTCTTAGACAAGTTTATAGCCAATTTTCTGGACTTTTCAAACAACATATTTTCAGAAATGGTCACTTTTTTTAAATCAAAAAACTGCAATTGTTTCGCTGAAATCAAACTTTCGGTGGCTATATCTTCAAAACGAGGCACTTTATCAAAAATCAGACTTACCTTTTGACGGGTGCGACAACGGTTTGCTATGATACCGGTTTTTCAATGCGCACCATTTCTCGTCACGACCCAAAACCCGACACAACTCGGTAGCTTGATCGGTGCACCAAACCGAAATTTGGTGTGACGGCGGTGTGGATCGGGTACACAAAACTGACATGGTTTCTGCGCCTACCACACGGGAGAAGTTTGGAACTCTTGATGCCTTGCAAGCCTACTGAACTCAACAGTTCTTAATGGTGTGGTTGTCAAAGGCAGTGCATTAGTATTTTAAAGGTTCTTGGTTCGAATCTCGACAGTTATTATTTTATTTTTTGAATGTTTTTTATTTGTTTAGAATAGTTCGTTAGGAATAGAATTTCGAATTTTGTCATGAAATATAAACTTTAACTTCTCGTGCATATAACCCTGAAATAGGCATTTGCACTTAAACCTGCCTGCATAATATGGAATGTTTTCTCTATTCCACTACAAAAATCCATTCAATTTTTTAACTCTTTGACTAAAGCGTCGCAGGTTCGAAGAAGTTACTTAAAAAATGTATATAATCAGTAATTTTGACAGCAAATATTGAAAAAAAAATCCTCAAAAATATTTGTACCCAGGATTGAACCAGGAACCTCGTGGTAAAAAGACGGAGACAACAACCACCACGCCATCCCGAAGTTGTGAATGAAGGCTGGCAAACCTCAATCAAAACAATGTCGCCTCCGGTTTACTTGGATCAACCATATGTTGAGTTGCATCCTTCGTATACAGTTTGGGTGCACCGGTGGTGTACCAAGGTGCTTTCGGTACAGTTGCTATGGTGTGACAACAAACAGCTCGGTTTGGTTTCTAGAGTGACACGAAAACCGCACCACGGCGCACCAGATCTTGGTGTTCAGTGAAGCCTGTCAAAAATCATAAAAAATTAAGTAAAAAAATTCTATGCATGAAATTTCGATTTTTTTTTCTAAACATCACAATTTTTTACCATACTTCTCTATGGCT
Source organism: Culex pipiens pallens (assembly GCF_016801865.2). Lineage (NCBI taxonomy): Eukaryota > Metazoa > Arthropoda > Insecta > Diptera > Culicidae > Culex > Culex pipiens. The sequence goes on from NC_068939.1 coordinate 120,205,357, forward strand.
TAAAAGTTGCGGGTTTTAGTCATGAATCATATCAAATAAAGTGACGAATGACCTCTCTAGGTTAAAGTCACGTTTATAAAATAAACAACAACATATCAAATAATCTCGAAAATAAAAAAAAAATACGGATTTTGAGAAATTGAGTTTTTGTAAAAATAATAATAAAAAAATCGGATTTTTTTCCTTGTACCTATTTTTTCTAAATATTCCTCATCGATACCTACAACTTTGCTGAAGACACCAAATTGATACTGTATGAAAATATTCACATTAGTGGATTTTTGTTTTGCAAATTTTCAGTTTCAAATCATTTTTAGCCCACAGTTTTAAGTCTTCTGGCTTCCACTGCTATCGGCATCCAACTAAAAGATGACGTAATTTTTACTCTGTCCAATTCTCCACACACCGGCATTCGGCAATCATCGCCGCGCGCTCCTCGGCAAATCCCGCGACTCTCTCGGCCAGTGTGTCTCGTGGCACAATGTTCGCATTTTCAGTATATTGGTGGTGAGATGTTGATGAAAAGATTGCTGTTAGGTTGAAGGTATTTGTTGAATGCTTGATTTTTTTTCATACCGCCATGCAAACTGCATTATACACACTGCATGAAGACTGCAAGTGCCGGTCAAATGACGCATTGAATATTAAATAAAATCTATCTGGAATGTTTTTTTTCTCCACCCAAATTGGTGGTTTTGTTAAAAGTTTGATCTTCGTTGGCTAACGTTACTGACAGGCGGCGGTTGGAATTTTTATAACACTTTGACTTCAAGGTTTGCCCTTCACCTTAACCGAGTGGTTAGTCAAAGTTTAAATTACACCGTTGAAGAATTACGACTCCAAACCCTCGAAGGTATCATGACGACAAACCCGATGGATGACGATCCTAGCTATTCAGTGGTTGTTCATGTTCAGCTATTCAACTCTTAATCATTTGAGCTTGTCGTTTCGCTAACAAACATGAGTCACTCGCACGGTCGTGAGATGGAAGTAAACGCGCGATCTTATTCATCTCGAATTCGCTGAAATAGGTCTACCTCTAATACACAAGCAAGTTGTCGAGATGTTGGCTCAATACTTTTGAAAAGAGTTTGTGAAATATTAGTTTAGTTTAGTTTTTTTTTTCCAATTTCTCAAATTTTATTCAATTAAAATTAAGTATGTATGTTTAAAGAATTTTGTTGGGGCATCTTAAGGTCGAAAAAACGAAAAAAATCATCGGTCAAATGGCAGTTGTTTAGGTACATTTTTGGCAAAAGTGACCTCTCGAAAAATCAACCTTTTAAATTATTTTTCGTAAATGTTCGAAAAGTACCTTAATGATTGAAAAGCTTTACTTTAAACAGTTAACATGTCAAGACGATTCTCTCGAACAAGTTTCATTGATGTTTGACTTGATTTTACCCTATGTTTGTATTTTAGCATAATTTTTATCTTAAAATAAAATAAACTTTGTGGCTTCGGATAATCGGGTCTGCATTGTATACCCCATACATCACTAAAGCCTTGTTGTTATAACAACTCACATATAATAATATTTCTGATGAAATCAGTCAGTTTTCCACAAAACAAATTTCCTGAACTCAACTAGCACACAAAACATTTTCGCAGAATGTACCTGCTGCAATAGAATTGTGTTTGGGAAACTTTCAAGTCATTTTGCTTTCTTAGAAACATCAAATTTATAAAATTTCTGGTCGATTATATCGAATAATAAACAAATTATCAGCGAATCATTATCAAAAAAAATCTTTTGACGCTCATCAAGAGAAAAAATCGGAAGGTAACTTGGCTCTCCTCTCTCGCGCACGAAAGATAGTCTCAAAAAATCATCATCTTGATTATTCTTCGGAACATGTTTTTCACTACCGCACTTACAGAAGAGATCCTAAATAGGGAGACTGGTCGAAGTGAATTTGACGTACCCAAACAGACACGAGTTTGACGTACCGTAAAACGGGGTGACTTTGATAGCCGGGGTGACTTTGATAGGTTTGCGATTTTTCCGCAAAATGAAGAGTACAATTAAAATACGTAAGGAATGGTTAAGAAACATACTGACCGTGGTAGAGAAGAGTTCGAAGTATCTCAACAAGAACTTTTCATAAAATTTTGACAAGTTTAAAAAGTTAGTTAAGTATAGTAAAGAAAATGTTGATGAAAGTCATTATTTTACACTTCTCAAAGTGTCATGATTTCCTCAATGAACATGATTTTTAATCGGAAAATGGAATGCATTTTCGGATTCTTTGGACAATTTTCCACTAGGAGAAGGTTAAAAAAGTTTGTTAATAATAAATAATTTGTGTTTTTGAAACACAATTTAAAAAAATCACCAACTTTATAGGCAATTTCAGTTGAACAAATTTCATGTAAAATGTGAAAATCTGTGATTCGTGCTTCAAATTCAGTATAAAATGCAATATAAATCGATAATTTTATAAACAAAACAAGTTTTAACAAATTTCAGACAAAATTCCGACTTTTTAACAATTTTACCTAAAATTTATATGTATTTTGCTAAAAAGCTTATACACTTAGTTAACTAAATATAAACATTGATTTTTTTTTTCTTAAAACTATATCAGCTACTTTAGTGATGGTACATTTAGCGTACAAATAAAGTTTGAACATCTTAATTATGATTTTAACGAGAAAAACTATAACTATCAAAGTCACCCCGGAATTAAAACTAAAAAATTTTAACGTAACTATTTTTCTAAACATTATTGAAAAAACTTTTTTTCCGAAATAGTGCATGGACTTTGTGTGGCCTACCCCAGTACATGATTTAAAAATAATAATCTTGAGAAAAACCTTACCTGTTGGAAAATATTAAAAAAACAAATTGAAATCCTATCAAAGTCACCCCGGTTTACGGTATCCATACGAGCATTTGCCTTTACGCCCAGCAAAAGTTATTAGTGTTGCCAAGCTCAAAACATACATTGCCAGATCGATTTAGCCAGCTTAGACCAGTCTCCCTATTTAGGGTCTTATTTAGGGTCTCTAACTTACAGGTGCAGCGTCACAAGCCGAAAAATTACCTGTCACTTAGTGTAGATGGGCAATGTTTGTAAACAAAACAAAATACACTCAACCCCCGGTGTTTGGTCACTTTTTCGTTTGACACTTTTTTAGTTTGTACCCCGTTGGTTGGTCAAAGTCAAACTAAAAAGTGACGAACTGTCACTTTTTACACGGCGCTCACGCACACTATCAAAACAAACAACACACACACTACCAAGTGTGAACTCCATGTAAAAGGGGTGTCAAACTAAAAAGTGACCCCGTTCGTTTGACAACAAATGGTGTCAAACCATCGGGGTTTGAGTGTAAATAACTTTAAGCGGTGCTAACAAGGAAAATCACAAAAAAATCTTCAACTTCAACAGATTGATTTTATTCGAGGTGTTCGGAAGCGATTTTCTTTTGCGTGATGAAGAAAGTTCGCAAGTGAAAATTATTTTTTGCGATTATTCCGTCCCTGTCCGAAGGCCATGTGTTCCGATTCATCTATTTTTAGGAAGGAAAAAAAAAGAATTCTAGCATGGCTAAATTTGCGTAAACATTTTATGATTTTAAAATAAATACATTTTTTTAATTTCCATGATTTTCATTCCGGGCGATTTGTATGGCAGGTGCAGGACAAAGTTTCTAGTAGATTGTTTAAAACAAGCAGTTTTCAAAGTGATCGCGATTCACAATATAAAATATACATAATAAATATTTGAAAATACGTCTCTAGAAAAACGAAGTTGACTTTATAGCTGTCGGCCACCATTGCTAGTACCAACCACTAGTGTCTTCCTTTTTATCTACAAGGACTTCGCCGCCCTGGGCTCCTAAGTGTATGAAAGTATGGCACGGAGCGACGGCACCGAATACCCATATTTACACAAAGAATTTTAGAGCGCCCGCCGCGGGATTCGAACCGGCGACCTCTGGATTGGAGTCCAGTGCGCCTCCGATTGATCCACACGGGCGGGACAACAACACTAGAATACGTCACTAGAATATGAATGTATTTTTGTTTTATTTAGACATATTCAAGGTACAATCGAAGAGACTCCATTGAAAATATGTTTTTCGTTGTACCTTGCTATAGGAGAGAATAATGTCAACGTTCGTTGTTTATTCGTCAAGCCTTTGTTGACTACTTTAAAAAAATTCTTACATACTAGATATTACTGCTGTTGTACAGATTTTTTCGTAGTTCCGATTTAGACATGCCTCAATGTATGTACTGTGAATTTTCATTGTGAATGTGCACAATTTGGCTTAGTGCACGGAGAAAAAAGAGTTCCCAAAATCGTGAACAAGCGTTTCATGAACTTTTTTTTCGTGTTGCGAGCTTTTTTAAATAATTTGTCGTGCATGCAGTTATTTTGAAAAGTAGTGTATGTCTAAGAGTAGAGTAGTGTATCATTAATTCACCCACACAAGTCTTCAAACAATTTTGGCAGCTGTCGTTACCAAAATGGTACGTAAATATTCGAAAATATGTTACTTTTGAAGGAATTTTCTGATCATTTTGGTGTCTTCGACATAGTTGTAGGTATTGATGAGGAAAAAAAGGCACACGAAAAAAAAATCTTGCCGATTTTTCAAATAACTTTTTTTCACAAAAACTAAATTTCTCGAAATCCTTATTTTTAGATTTACGATTTTTTATATGTTTTAGGGGACCAAAACCCGCAACTTTTGAGCCATACAGAACTAAGGTCAAAAATATTGCCGTCGAGTTATGAATTTTAGAAAAAAATATGATTTTGGATTTATTTTAATTTTTTTTGAATCAAGACTAACATTTCAAAAGGGCGCAATTTTGAAATGATAGTCTTGCTTTAAAAATTTAAAATGTTAGTCTTGCTTTAAAAATAAAAAAAAAACAAATTTTCGGAATGTTCGGAAAAAATTACGAATGTTTCATTTTTTCACATTGAAAATCGTACCATTAGTTGCTGAGAATCGGCATCAGAAATGGAGGGTTAGAAACTTAGAATACCTACAGAGCGGATTCGTTCATTCGAATTTCGCTACTTAGAATGTCCGCAAATTCGAAAGTATTCGAATTAAAAAGCACTCAACCGTCAAAACCAGTTATCCAAAGGTCTTGGCAAAATTTCACTTCGGATAATCGAAACTTCGGAATCGAGGCTTCGGATAATCGAGGCAAATTTTCTGAACATTAAAAAAAAATCGAAGAACTGTAAATATTTTGCTAAATCAAATTTTCGGTGACTATATCTTGAAAACGATGCACTTTATCAAAAAATCTGTAAAGTATTTTTCGTTTGCAAATTCAAATTTACATTTAAAAAAAATTAAGTCAAACAAATTTATGTATGAAATTTAATTTTTTTTTTCAAAAAATCATAACTTGTCGGCAAATTTTTTGACTATACTTTTTATAGTTTCAAAAGTTGCTGATTTTGGTCACCTAAAACATATAAAAAAATCTCGAAATTAAAAAATACGGATTGTGGGAAAGCTAGTTTTGTGAAAAAAAAAGTTTATTAAAAAATCGGTAAGATTTTTTTCCATGTTTTGAAAAGTCATCATCAACAACTTTGCGAAGATTCCTTCATAAGTTACAAATTTTCGCACATTTACGTACCATTTTTGTAAAAATTGATTATTTTGGTCAAGATTGAGCCACATAAAAAAACTAAACACCGTTTTTTTCAATGTTGTAGAGCAGAAAATTATAAAATTTTGATTTTTTTTTAACTTAAAGGCTTTGCATTAAGAGTCAGCGATATAAAAAAAAAGTTTCGAAAAAGTTACTTTTTGCGTTTTTTCTTTGTTTCGTCGTTCGTGTCTGGCCTTTATTATATATTTTTTTATATTTTTGTATTTGTATCTTGTTTCTGATTCAGTGTTTGTTTTTACTTATTGAATTATAAAAGTCCTCATGATTTCATGTTTCTGTTTTGTTTTATTTTGTTGTTTTTGAGTTCAAAATGCATCTTTCTGTTTTATTTCTTTAGTTTCTCACTTTGCCCACAGTCTTCGTTTTCTTCCGGTCTTCGTCATCGGAACCGATGATGATGGCGAAGAAGAGGAAACAGTCATCCAAACACGAAGTCGCCCCAATACAATAGGGACAGTGTATAAGTAAAAGCAAGTCGTTGTCGGTCGTTGAGACTCGCGAGAATTCAACCGGGCGAACAAATTTCGCGTCAGTTTCAGTTCAACCCTCGGATCGTCCGGACCGGTAAATTTAGCCCGCATTCAAGTGGAAAAAAGAAATATTGCAACAAAACCTTACCACACATTCAACCACCGGTATTAGGTATTTATTTATCCAACTTGGGTTTCGTCGAGGGTTGGGGAGCAAGTGTGTGAAATTTTACGATATTTTTTTTTCGTGGAAACTGTGTTCATCTTCTGTGCAAAAATGTGTGTGGGACTACGAAATTTCGCAGAAGACATCATCTTACGTTTTATTGCAGTGGATTTTTTTGAGTGTGTATTTGTGATAAGATGACTTTTTTTGTATTTTTAAGTGTTTAAAATCGAAATAATTGTTATTCTGCGAAGTTATGTATGAATCATAAACATTCTCAAAATAAAAATAAAAAACGAGTACTAAAATTGTAGTCGTATTCAAGTATCCAAAAGTAATTTGCTCTTTTGCTCATCGCCATGATCGCAGAGTTTAAGTCAAAAGCTTAAGTCAGTTGCGCCATTAGGGCGTTGCCGCGCTGGAGGGTTCACACAAGGTCGTTAATTTTGAGTAATTTATTTTCCACCTGCGCTTAAAATGTTGAACATTTGGAAAGCCCAAGCTTTCACTCGACCTAGAAAGTTCGAGTTTTGTTTATTTTCGTTGCACTTACCCACCGTGTAAACGTGACGAATTGTTTTTCATACAAAATAAATGGAGCATTTTCCCCCTCTCGACTCTGATTTGGTTGTGGCATTGCGGTTAAAAATTATGGTTCAATGTTATCACTATGCACGACATGCTCTGCCGGTGCAATCGCATAAGTAAGAGTCAATTTTATTGGCCACTCAGACGATGAAAAAGAAATTAAATTTAATTCAAAATACACCAGCACATGGAAGACTGCGGTAGTGTGGGGCAAAATAATCATAACAAGAGTTTAAAACAGCAGAGCAGAGTTCGAAAAATGTGCACGATTCTGGCGAGGCTAAATTTAACGGTGATTTGTGCTATTTTGTTTCAGCTGACACATGTTTTGCTGGTTGGCACCGTGTTCAATAGCCTCAGCACCGTGAAACATGACCTGTTATTGGGAAAATTTTGTTAGTTGACAGCTTTTCGGTTTTTAAATTTCAATATTTGCTTATTAAAATTAAACTAAAAAAAAACATAAATAGAAACTTAGTAAAAATTTTAAATTTAGACATTACATTTTTAACAAAAACTTGTTCAAAGTCAACTAATGGCAACATTACCCTGCACCATTTCACTAATGGTTTTCGCCACGATTCAGGGTGGTTTGCATCGCGCGGGCAAGTGACTTGCCGTCGTGGAAACGCCGATGATGGTGACATGAAATATTGAACTTGTTTTACACCCCGCTGCTGATGGCGGAGAAAGTTGCATGTCCATAACTTTGAGGTAGGTTTAGGAGGCGTTTGAAATATCAGTGTGACGTGACACTGACAATATGTTTAAATTTTAACGAACTGAGGGAGTTCTTTGATGGATACTGATTTTGAAGTGTATTCGGTATAATTCAGAATTTTCAAAATAACCTAATAGAATAATACAGCCCCCTGGCACCACTGTAAACGTCTGGAACGTTTGACAGTCACCAAAACCTCGAAGAGCCCACGCATTAGTATGTGTGAAGAGCCCACCATAAACAATGCATTGGATAGAGAATGTGCATTAGTATGTGTGAAGAGCCCACCATCAACAAAGCTTTGGATGAAGTAGTATTGGTGTATTCTGATTGTTTACATCAAAATAGGGAAATGTCGAACGCGAAAGAAGTTAACCAAAAATAATATTTTGGTGTATTATTTATACAAAATTCGATTAAAGTGGTCACGAGAGTGGTCCTGTTTATCTAGGGCAGATTTCCGGACATATTATGTGTGTGTATGAGGCCGGATTCAAAGGAGCTCTTGAATCGGATGGCGGGATGAGCAGCCGGAGAAGCAGGAGTAGTTTTAACCAATTTAAAGCAAAAATCCGCTTCGACCGGGAACATCTGGGACCGAGGATAAAATTTCCAACATTCTTTAAAGAGGATATGCAGCAAGTATAACGTGTGAAAAAGAACATAATTTAAAAAACGTCTCTACACTTTGTTTATTTTTCAAAATCTGACAGTAGACACCGTGTTTTTCTTCTTTGTTTTCTTGATGTTCGTTATCAAATATTTTGGTTTCATAAACATGGCGGCAGTGACAAAGGGCTGGAATAATACAAACAAATATCTACAAAAAGGATGACTCGATTTTATTTATTGAAGTTTTTTTTAAATAGTAACTTACAATTTGTTTTTGATATTTTTGCTCTTATCGATGTTTAAGGGGTTACGTACATACAGTTAAAAGAATCATGCAAATATTACATCTGGAAATGGGTAAATCTCTTATGTCAGAAAAATAGTAATATTCCATCTAAAAATTTGTAAAATTACTAGGTAATATTACATCGAAAAGGAGGTAAGATTAAACCTTCAAATTTACACCTTCAAAATTTGCACAATTTTTTACTGTGCATGTAAATCGGCTAAAATATTATTTCATATAAAACGGCAGGTTCATATGATTTTTGTTAACAAGATTCCAAAATCGGACATTGTCATGCACGCTTGTGCCTTGTGAGTCTTTACCTCAAATTTTAGCCAACCTGGTCTCGAGGTATTGTGACACCCGTAAATCATCGCGGTGTTTTCAGAAAAAAACGCGTAGAAAGTTTAACAGTTCACTTTGTGCATGGTAAAATTTTGAGCTCAAATCGTCTGAAACTCACTTCAATTTGAATCATAAAACACCTTCATGAAACTTTCAAGGGCGATTGTAAATTATGTTATTTGGTAGATTTGATAATTTCCGGTATTTTTTTTATTTTTCGAATTTACAGGCTTGTAACCCCTTAAAAAGAACAAAGACTTTTAGGAAATGGACGATTTCTAATTCATTATTTGATAGTAAAATTTATAAACAAAACTTTTAATAAAACTCGAAAAGAAGTCCAGGAATCAAGCGTTTGTTCCAAATTTCTAATCTAATCTAATCAGACCCTAGCGCAGCCAATCTTTCGAAGGGATCCTGGAGAGTGCCTTAGGTTAGATGACGCCTAGCACTCTTCTTGTCATTTATTAACATTTGTAGTGCGCCATTGCATTAGAATGCATTGAAACATTACAAGCGTTAAAGCGGCCAGGCCTACTGCGTAAAGCCGTATCGCAGAGATGACTCGTAATTGGGTTGAGTTTGAGCACTGAGTGTTCGAACAACAACACAATTCTGAATCGACAGGGGAGGAAGAAGTGTGGGGACACACCACCATACGCTCCGAGATTTGGTTGTATTCGGTGGGAGCACCATGCTAAGAAGGTTTGGTACTCCGGGACCCTCTGGGATGGGACATTGTATTTCCACGAATGCCCTGGACACTATTTGCCGTGGTTATAGCGCCACAACTCGCTCTCTGTAACAGTATTCCTAATTCCAGTCTACGCTCACCAAGTCGTCATGGCCTAGTGGTTAGCATTTTTGCTTACCAATCCAAAGGACGGAGGATCGAACCCCGCCTCGAGCGACTTTGATTTTTCGTTCATATTCAACATTTCAAATTTATGTGTTCTTAACTTTCTCGTTGGGAGCAGATGGGAATCGAACCCAGAACCATTCGCTTACAAAGCGAACACCGTAACCAGTCAGCCACGGCCGCTCCCCAAGCGTTTGTTCCAAATTTCCGAAAAAATTATCGAGTTAATAGAGTTTTTTGCCTCAAGCCCATTTTTGTTTTGAAAAAGGAGTTCAGCTGGTTTACTTCTACTTGAAATTTTCTTCTCTTGTTAAATGGGTTTCAAGATTATTTTTTGTATTTTTATATGAATTTATCAAGTTTTGATTTTGTTTTTTATGTGTTATTTTCATCTTTTTCATTTTTTTTTATTATCTTAAACCAGCTTTTAAGTTACATCAAAGTGTGTCAATTATAAAATGGGGCATAAAACGGCCAAAGTAGATCCCAGAAAAATACCTTTTTCACAAAGGCAAAGTATCACAAAACCAATAAAATCGCCCAACCCGAGATTTTGTAAAAAATCAAAGTTCTACTTTACAATGCTTTTTACGATTCAAAATTGCTTCAAAAAAAATATTTTTGACAAATATTGACAGCAAAGTCCGTTTTGAGACTGGGTTGACTTTTTTTGAATATTGTGACGTATTTTAATGTTAATTTTGAAGAGTGTTTGTGCAAGAGAATGACATTGTGATTGTGAAAAATCGCCATTCTATAGCAGAAAATGTGAAAAACAAGTAAAAAATTTAAAAAGTGACTGTAAAAACAAGAAAAAAAAATAAATAGGCAAAATAAATGATACGAGGTGGTAGAACTGCCCAAATACTATTAAAAACAATCATAAAAAATAAAACAAGATAAAATCAAATTGAAATACTAAAAATAAAACAAGAAAAACATAAAACAGAAGAAGTAAAGTTGCTCAAAATGTCCTCCTAAACACGGAAAAAATAAAAAAAGCGAAAAAAAATTGGGGAGCTGATTCCAACATTGTCAAAATTACGGACCCAATCCTGCAACAATCTGAATGTAAAAATGGTAAAATTTTGTTGAAAACTGTTTCGTAGACAGTAATTAATGAGATGAATAAAAAATTATATTGATATTTCTTGTAGTTTTGAAAATACTAAAATATCTGTAACAAAAATCTTGGTGCAAAGGCTCTCGTTGATGAGCACCGTTAATGAAAAGTTGTTTGAAATTTTTATATTTTTGAGTATGTTAATAGTTGATTTCTGTCAGTTTAGAAGCTTGAACTGCTGAAATTGATCCGTCACACTAATTGCTCCTTTTACAACATTTGTCTAACTCCACACCTTTTTTCCTCCCTCTCATTGTTGCAGGTACAAATAAGCCAACACAACACCACCAGCAAACACCATGAGCTCAGCGCAGTACTACCCATTCCAAGTAAGTATTCGCTGCATCCCGAACTTCTGGTATGAATTTTAAGTGACTTTAGGACACCTAAGTACACACACACATTTGCTCGACTTGAACTGCTCAGACTGCGGCCGAGACAGCTCTCACGATTATCTTTATTACTTAGTACACACACACTCACACAAACGATTTAGATTAGACACTTTGAGACAATATCTAATAACTCACCATGGAGACGCATTCCGACCGCATCTGGTGAGAACTGACTAAGCCTACTATGTGTAGGACTAATTAGCATCACGATAAGTGTTTCTGTTTTTTCACGGCCACGTGACGTATGCGACGTTAAGGTGGCCTCAAACAGTTGGAAAATTCTCATTTTCCCCCACATTCTCAGATTGATCAGGTCGAATGAATCAATCTCAACCGTTTGGTAGTCGTAGTTAATAGATGGTAATCAAATCAACTACCTCAACGAGAGATAGAGTCAGCAGAGGTGACTACCGAGGAGGGTTTTCAAATCAAAGTTTAATCTTTTTTATCAGTAGTCGCGTGAGCAATTTTTTTGATTAGATAACACGTTTAATCTATTGCATGTTCAATAAATTTATTTTGATTGATTGTTACAAATCGATTTCTCACATTCTCATAAGCAATTCTGATTGAGCTATAAGCTGTTGCTCGCGGACGATTGCAGGGCATAAAACCTTCACGACAAGTCATGGAGTCATGAAAAATTCACACCCTCACAAATCGTGTGAATTCCTTCGCAAACAAGCATAAGCCAAGTGTATAGTGGTGGATATTCCACGAATTACGTCATCATCAATCATGGAATCACACGTCTCGCTAGCAAGAACCAACGAACGAAAATCAATTTAAACTGTAGAATTTCCAACGTGTGATGGTGGTTTTGGAATGACTAAATAGCATTCTAAACCACGTAACTTAAGTGAGTCAACAGTGACTAATGACTAAAATTTTAGCGTTATTGGGCACCCAAAAGTATCTTCACAGCAATCAGGAAGCTCCAAAGCTGACCTTCGTGGTTCATGGCATAACAGCAAGGAGCTTTGGCACTCTCCATAGTATATGGGTCGAGCAAGAAATACTATTGGGTGCCTTGTCTAGCCTTGTCGACGCCACCATCGCACTAGGCTAGGGGATTGGCACCAGCCACATTGCGAAAGCATACTCTCAAACTATGAACATATTTATATGTTTAGTTTGCCGCACTGGTGCAGTAGTGTAGTCTCTCCATGGGAAATCCCACCGGGTCGCAACAATAGATAACACGTTTTATACGTCGCACTTTGTTGTTGAAGCGAGGCTGCTGTAATGATAAAATTGCCAGAGTTGAATCATTTTGAAGTAATTGCTCGTAACAATGTTTTTAAGTTATTCTAAGTGTGTTTCCGTCAAATTTTGATTATACAATGCATTTCTTTTCTTTTTTTTTCCTTTATCTTCCAGCAAGTTTTTTTTAAAAGGTTTTCAAACACATTTTTTTCGATTTGAACTGAAAAATTGAAGAAATAAATTGGAAATATAGGGGAAATATACCCTTTCTAATCAAACACCTATCTTCGTCATATGAAAGTTTGATGCTCGATTAAAGCTCCAAAAATACTATTCAGGCAATAAACTTACCAGCAACAGGCCATAAAGATCAAATTTAATGCACTTTTGATCATAATTTCTATTTTGCAAGACCACTTCTCATCATTTTGGTGGCACACACATCCACACGCAAGATGAGAGGTTAACTGCTTAACGAAAGTCGCCATCAATATCTTTTCACTTGCGCTAACGTTTTCAAAGCGCTTAAGATATGAAATTGCTTCCAACTACCGGCAACATGTTCTTTTGAACATTAGTTAGTCACTCACTTGAAAAATAATCCCGAAACATGTAAATAATTAGCAAGCGCCATAAAAAAAAAACAAACGCGCCAAGTCTTTTGACGTTTGGCTTTTGACGACCCATTCCAATCGAAGGCTGAATAAAACCGAGCGAGAAGCGAAGGCAAATAAAGAACAAAGGGTGGCCACCAACACCACCAGCACTGCCTTTCGGAGTGAGCCAGTGATGCCAGGAAACTTTCACTATAAATGCTACTTTTCGTGAGTGTTTGCTTAAAATTTTGCCTCAAAAGGCAGCACCAAAAGAACGCTGAAAGAAAAAAGAACTAAGCTGTGCATTCTTGTTTGATTGGAATACATTTCGGAAATATTTTTTTAAATGCTTGTAAAAGGAGTAAAAGTGAAAATAAACAGAAATGTTCACAAAAAGTTGCTCTACTCGTTGGTGTACTTGGTTTTAGTAAATTTCAAGGAACACTTCAGATTACCCAGCATCATTCAACAACGACCGCTTATTAGGCCTAAAATGGGTATATTTCCCCTAGTTATCCATATTTTGCCCTTTTTTGCATTTGTCGGATTTTTCATGTAAATTTTGTGAAATCTTTGATCAAAAAACATGTTCAAAAGTTGATCATCTGAGTGTTTGGTACGGAATTCTTTTTTTTTCTATACGAATTTTCTCGTTATACTTTTTTGATGACGTAAATCCTTTGTAATGACCTGCAAATTTTCAGGATAGAATTTTAGTATTTTGAGATAATTTTCTTTTAAAAGATAAATTTGAACAAAGTTAAAAATTGGTATCACTTGTACGATTTCAAAGATTTGCTAGAATCATGACAATCTCGTGTTATTCGATCCAAATTTCTCAAATAATTTTCTAAAACCTTTGGAGTGATTTGCACTTCAGCTATCCAATCACTATATCAACTATGAAAACGGCAACCAAACTACGATATCATAAAATCCACAATAGATATTGATCGATTTTCTCCAACAAACCCGCTCATTACTCACCCCCACCTCATTGGCCATGAACTAAGAGCCATTTCGCGCCCTGGAAAAGCGTGTTCCTTCCTAATACTTTTTCATTATTCATGTGCCATTTAGGGTGCGATAAGCCCGATTATGGTGGCCATTCCCCGTAGTTTTTCGTTAGATTTGGAGGCCCACGAAGGTCACTCGCACCCTTAATTAGTAGAAGCGTTTAGAAGAGGTGGTCGGCGGGTGATGACCTCGATTTGTTGACCCATCAACATAAGCTGGGTGGGCGCATGAAGGCATGGTAGAATTTTGGTTGGTAGAAGCAGTTGTTTCGTGACCAAAGGGAAAGTTAATTGTATTTACTCCCCCACTTTTGGCTGGAAAGGCGTTGAACAATTCGTGTGGCGATCTGGTCCAGCGGACCCGTGGGTTCCTGCGTGGGCCACGCCACACCGGGTCCCGGATTTACCTGTACGACAAGTTTGACTCGATCGGGAACCTGTACTCGGACGAATCCGACGAAGAGCAGATCGAACAGCCACTGCCGAAGGCTAAGTATATCACGATTCCGGTGAGTTGTGACTGGAACAGGGACTTGGACTTGACTTGGACGGACTTGAAATTTGGATGAAGTTGGTTGAGTTTGAGATTAATACGAGATTCATTCTTCTAGTGCACCCCGACCGTGTACGCGGCCGATCCCTTCGATGCCACCGAGGATGCCGGAACTCTCCGCAAGGCCATGAAGGGCTTCGGAACCGACGAGAAGGCGATCATCGAGGTGCTGGCCCGTCGCGGCATCGTGCAGCGTCTGGAGATTTCCCAGGCGTACAAGACCTCGTTCGGTAAGGATCTTATCAACGATCTGAAGTCGGAGCTGGGCGGCAAGTTCGAGGATGTGATCCTGGCGCTGATGACCCCGCTGCCCCAGTTCTACGCCAAGGAGCTGCACGATGCCATCTCCGGCATCGGCACCGACGAGGAGGCGATCATCGAGATCCTGTGCACGCTGTCCAACTACGGCATCAAGACGATCGCCGAGTTCTACGAGCAGCTGTACGGAGTGTCGCTCGAGTCGGACCTGAAGGGTGACACCAGCGGAGCCTTCAAGCGGCTGTGCGTCTCTCTGGTTCAGGGAAATCGCGACGAGAACAACGTAAGTGTTGTGTTTGCTTAATAACCCAGGGAACGCGTTGATCAAACGATCTTGCTTGCAGGGCGTCGATGAGGGTGCTGCCGCGGCCGATGCCCAGGCTCTGTTTGAAGCTGGCGAGGGCCAGTGGGGAACGGACGAGTCCATCTTCAACCAGATTCTGGTGACCCGGTCGTACCAGCAGCTGCGCGCCGTGTTCGAGGTGTACGAGAGCATCGCTGGACACTCGATCGAGGACGCCGTCAAGCGCGAGTTCAGCGGCGCCATCGAGGAGGGCTTCAAGGCCATTGGTAAGCTTAACTTTCGTATCAGTACTGTTTAGAGTTACACGCTGGCACAGGAATTTTCATTTCGGACGGGCGACTAATTTATTCATGAGCAACTTAATTTAAAACATGACAACACCTTCAAATTCAAATTTAGAACTACATTAAAACAAGCAGATACTGCATCCGTCAAATGACAGTTCAACTTTGTTGACATTCCTTTTCCAACTGTTCCAAGTTAACGATTTCTGCAGCTGTCAAGTGCACGCTTAAATCGGACTACCTAACCTGTGACTAGAATTCAACCAGATTGTGACGAACTTCCTAACTTTTCTTCCCACAGTCCGCTGCGTCCGATCGAAGGTCCAGTACTTTGCCAAGCGTCTGCACAACTCGATGGCCGGCCTCGGTACCAACGACAAGACGCTGATCCGTATTGTCGTTAGCCGCTCGGAAATCGACTTGGGCGACATCAAGGAAGCGTTCCAGGAGATGTACGGCAAGTCGCTCGAGTCGTGGATTAAGGTAAATATCGTCTGCTTTTTTTCGTTTCCTCCTCTTCAGACTCAACCTGTCACCCCTAAATTCGGAAGTCAATAATCCATTAAAGTCACACCTACCAACACAAACATTACACACACACTTTCTCCGTCACGGGTGCTGGCTTTTGAGCGGGGAAACCGGCGGCTTTGTCGAACCCTGCCAAAGCTGGCATTAACAGTTATCTCACACCTTCTTTTTTATCTGTACACAACACGACAACATCCAAAATCCGTTGACTTCTTACTCTAATCATCACCCTGTTAACCAAACACCCAGTTGATTATGTGAATGATAACGAACCGAGCGCTTAGTAGTGGGTCTGCAAATTCTCAAAATATCTCTCTTCAAACTTTGGCTCATTTCAACGTTGCATGGAAGCAATTTCGTACTATTTTTCTAACAGGTTTAGTCAAAATTTTGAATCATCGTAGCAGATTTTTAGAATTTTGGCGATATTCTAAAAATAACATTTTTCTTTTTCAACTGTCTCATATTTGTGTCTCACTAATGGCAATTTTTGGAAATTTAGTATTATGGCAAAATTCAAGTGAGTAACAAATGATTATCGTTAGATGATGGAATGCGTTTGAAGAATCTATTGCAAATCATTTAACTTTGCACAGATGTTTAGCAAAAGTAAACAGACAAGCATAATTAATTCCAGAATATTTCTGTGAAAATGTGACTTCGTATTACGTCATATTATTGATCTCTTTTTGTTTTTTTAAAACATAAAAAAATATGTTTAAACTTTTAGTAACATTTACTGAGAATTACGATATATATAGGCGATATAATAATCATAAATAGGTCTTCGTGCACGTTTTTGGTGTATGAAATAAACAGGTGTCACGAGTCACTCCCAGTTACAAAAAGCTTTGAACAGCTCCGAGAAAATTGTTGTAGTGTCTGTCCAATATAACTAAATCATTTAATTTCTTAAGGGGTATAAATTATTTATACACGCAAATTCAAAATCACTTTTTTTAAAGCCCGAACCTACTCAGAAATGAGTTAATAAGTTATCTGTCGGATTAGAGTGTATTTCACTCAGAATTCATCGAAAGTTGAGTAAAATTCATCAACATCTGAGCTAACTTCACTGAAATCTGGCACTTGTCACATTTACTCATTTCTGAGTATGTTTAGTTTTAACGAAAACTGAGTGATTTTAAATTAGAGGGCATAAAAATTATCAAAGCACTTTTGATATGAGTTTATCAGGCAATTGCCATGTATGTTACCGTTATTTATTATTTTTCTTTTATTAGAAGCTTTCAATTTGATTTGCAGTCTTTTTTCCGTAAAAAATCACACTTCGTAAATTTTTGTTTCCCATTTCCACACATTTCCCTTGAAACTATACAAACAACAGTCGTTGTTACCTAAACAAACAAACACACAAAACTTGTCGCTTCTTCCAGGGTGACACATCGGGCGATTACAAGCGTGCGCTTTTGGCCATTTCCGGATATGTGTAAAGCAGTGAGGGCGGAACCGGAATTTTACAGTTGCTTAAAGTTATTTCTCAAAGAAAATTTTAATTAAACGTAAAAAAAAACACGCCGTAACACTTTCTCACAGATTGTTAAAACTTCTTAAAAATGCAACAATAAGGACAATAGATATGAACAATACTTTACAAACACACGTACACATTAACACACATACACAACTTCACACCCACTGACCTCAGAAGACTTACTACGTAATAACACCGAGATAGGATTTTTAAGTTAAGTTTGGTTTCAGTAATTTTGACTTTATTTTATTACAAAACTGGTATTGTGTTTCAAGTTGGAACTGATCTAATTTTGTTGTATTTTAGTGTAAACAAAAACAAAACCTATAAAAAACGAATAAAGGTCTTAACTTATCTAATAAGTATTTCACTTGAGTTTTGTATCATTTTAACAACAACACCCCTTCCAGGATGCTTCTTCACACTGTGTAACTAACACAATCATGTTCATCATGTCTCATTGTTTAACATAAAGGTCATCTCACGAGTAGTTAGAACTGTATCGATCGCACAAATCTGTTTAAACCTTTTATAAGTTTATTGGCACAATTTGACAAAATTGAACATAAATACCTCGGGGGCCCTCAATACATTTTCAGTAAAATTTATCCGTAACTAAAAAAAAAACTTTCAAAGTTTATAAAAAAAAGATCCTAAATTTGTATCTCATTTCTAAGTAACTTTTACTCATATTTTGTCAAAACCAAACTTACCCATCAATAGGTTTGGAATGTTTTTATTTTCATATATCTTGAATGAATTTTACTCGTGCGTGGTCAAATTTTACCCGAAATGGAGAGTTAAAACATTCAGCATTCAGGTCTGGTCTAACGAAATGTGAGTAAAAATAACTCATAAAATATTTGAGATGTGATTGAAGAATGGAATTGGCAAACATTATTTTTCAAAATTTATAGTTTGGTTTCATGAAGATTTAAACTTTTCAAAAAAATAAAAATATCTTTGTTCGGAATTTATTCAAAATACAAATTATGCCGGAAAAAATGTACTAAAATCGTATTGGGGAGCGTTTCGTCACTGTTAAACTTTTTGCATTTCAAATCATTCACTTTTTTGTTTGTCCTTTGCCCCTTTCCCATAATTCAGGAGGATCTCGGCGGCGAAAACGCTGAATTGCTGTACCATGTGGTCGCTTGGTGAAGAGATTTACACGAGATTATTATTATTTTTGCATTCCAATCAGTTGAACAAAACAAGCACCGATGCTTATAAAACCATATCGAAAGTATTATGTTTAATCAATATTTTATTATCATATATTTTATCCGAATAAATTATATTTTATCGAAGTTTGAGCTTTTTATAATATCTTTTATTAAAAAAGTACATTATCAAAAGAACAAGTCGAAGATATGTGTTGTAAAATATAAAATTCTTACAAAGAGAGTTAAAATGTTCATAAGTAATAATCTTAAAAATTCGCTCACTACTCAATTTTCATTTATCAACTCAATAACCTGCTATAGAATCTATTTTCAATCAGATTTCGTCAAAAACCAAATCAGAAATGAGTTATTGGAAATGAGCGTGTACGATTTTACATTTTGTTTACAAATATTGGTCGTCTGAACGGTCTGAACGCACGATCATATTCACTCACTTTTCATCAAAACCGAACCTACTCAGAAATGAGTAAGTAGGGCATCTGTCAAATTTTGAGTGAATTTCACTCAGATACAAAAAAATTGAGACTAGATCAAGGACTTGATTTCTTTTGAATTTCTCTCTCAGTGAGTGTGCTTAGTGAAAATTTTCAGCAAAACAATCTAATTTATTCGAAAAATAACATGTTTTATTGTTTCAATTATGGCTTATTTTTTTAGAGATTGACTACAATTCCAACAATTCGATTGACTAAATCATAAATTGTCAAATTCAGCAAAATTTACTAAAATTCTTTCACTTTCCTTCTGTTTTCTTCCACAGGAGGATTGTGAAGGCGATCTTGGCGATCTTTTGGCAACTTTGGCCTCGTACTAAGATCTGAAAAAGAAAATTGCAGAATTCTAAGATTCTTCTAGTTAAACTTAAACAAAACACAGTTCATTTCGTTTCATTCACACTAATTTGGCAAAGGTTTTAAATAGGTTTTAGAGGGCGTTAACTTGTGCCGTAGTTTCAATCAGTTTTTGTTCTTCCATTTTTCTTCTTCCATCGATCTCCCGCAGGAAGACCTGGGAAGTGATTTGGGCAACCTGCTTGCCGAAGTGGCTACGTTCTAAATCACGTCCAAGAGTGCACAACAAAGTGTGATGCAAGCGTAAACGTTACAATCCATGTTTAATGTGAATCTTTTTTGTGTTTTTGAGATATTATACTGTTTAGTCAAACTAGACTTTGTTGCTTCAAAAGCATTTGAATTTTATGATTTAATTTATTTATGTTGTGCAAAGTGTCTTCACGTGAATATATTTGTCGAAGTCAGCTATTTAAACAAATCAGAGAGTAAATAAACATATGTTAAACGAAAGCAGGAGTCATCCCTTCAGCCTCATTTCGTGCCATTTTGAACCCGCAAAGCGATGATGACAGTCCCTTGAGCCCAAATGAAAATTATTGTTCACATAATCAGCACATTTCCGACTTACCCCAACTCGCACAAAATCGTCCAATGAAGCCAGACGCCAAAACAAAAACTGTTTCCGCTTTTCTTTCAGGACGACCTGAGCGGTGATTACCGCGACGTTCTGGTAACACTGACCTCGTTTTAAGACCACCTGAATTGGGAAAAAGAGTCGCCAAATTTTGTTGTTTTTTTGAAAATCATGTTTGTGAAAGAGTATTAAGCATGCACTAGCAATTATTTATTGAAAAGGGTAAGTCATGTGTGGCACACACTTATCACAGAATTCGCATCGGTTTGAGAAGAAATAAAATGTTTCCACCAGAGGTAGATTGTTACTTTTTCCGAACTCCCCGCACTCCGGCAGAGCTGATTTGAAATTTGACCGCCATCCGAGGCCGGTGAAAGCCTTTTTCTACAGATGCCACAAACATGCCGGGCTCGCTGCCGGTTTGCCCCAGCACAATCCGCTGGTTGATCCGGTGGCCGTGGCTGTCGCCAAGGGCCGGGGCAATCGTGCTCGGCTCGGTTCCGTTCAGTTTGGTGGTCACGTCGTTTGTGAGGACGATCTGGGTAGATTTTGAAAAGATTTAAGTACGTCTTTTCCAACTAATTGTAGCAATACAACTTACTGCAAACTTGAACTGCTGAGCGAGAATCTGCAACCTGTTTAATACCGTGTGGTCTATCCGGATTCGTTCCAAGGTATTCTCAATGTTGCATCTTATCAGAAATGAGTACGAATCTATTACGACGAGTCGAATCTAAAAGTTGAACAAAGAACTCAACAAATCTGCTTCAAAACTCAATCTTCAAAAGTTACCTTCTCCCCTAATTTGAGTAGCCTCTCCAGCGTGTCAATACTTTTGGTTAAATCGTTACAAACGTGCACGTGATTGTAGAGCACACTTTCCACAATACTTTCCGCGGTAAATTTCGAGGTAACTTCCGCCAGCTGCGGCCGGCTAGTACGGACTATTCTTTGGCAATGCTGAACACATGCTGTTGCAATTTCTTGTACACGATTGATTTTTTAAAGTTATTCTTTTATGAAAATCCTCTAAATATTCACCTCTTAATCTATCGGGACTAAAACCGAAATTCGTGTCAAGGTAAAGTGACTTCCCTCCGAGACCTCCAAGCTCTGAAGGAAGGTTAGCGTTTACGCAGAGCTGTAAACTTGTTTGAAATCGTGCTCAAAAATCTAAACATCAAATTTCGAAGCAGTAAGTACTCACCACATCTGCGTCTTACCACTGCCCGGTGGTCCGCAAAACTCCGTAATCAGGCCAACGGACACGCCTGAGTGACCGATTGCGTGGTCCAGGTCCTTGCAGAACGTTATGATGCCGGGCAGTCGGGCTTCCTGCTGCAGCAAATCGGCGCACGTTTTGGTGAACATTTTAGGTCAAATTACGCTATTTTAAAGTAATTTAGTTAAAACTTTTTGATAAAATTCAAATGTTTAAAAAATTGCGCGCGCTGTTGAGGGGAATCTTTGAAGAGCACGGAAATGTTTGTCAACAAAAATTAGTTAAGCACCCGTCACTGAAAATAACGATTTTCAGACGTTTGATTTCAGTAGGGTAAATTTCCTAATGTTCAACAGAAAACATTTGCTCAAAAGTTGTTGTAAAATGAATTTTTCAGCATTGTTATTATTGGTAACGACAAGTAGGCCATTTCATCACTTGAATGATAGGAAGACTAAGTTTTTTTTAATCCTTACTCCAGAGCACCGAAAATTTAAACTCAAATTTTTCGAAACTGAGACAATTTTTCATGATGTTGTTAGTCTTGATTTGAAAATTTTGAAAATATTGTTTTCGAAAAGATCGGAAAATTTCACGAATGTTTCATATTTTAACATTGTAAATCGGACCATTAGTTGCTGAGATATCGACGTTAGAAAATGGTGGGTTGTTTGGGTGAGACTTAAAAAACATCAATTTTCCTGTTTTTAAATATAATATCTCAGCAACTAAAGGTCGTATCAACGAAGTCCAAAAAAGCAAAATATAGAGAATTCTTTCAGATTTAAAAAAATATTTTTTTTCAAATGTGGGCAAACAAGTGAACCAAGTTAAAAAAATGAAAAACTGCGACTTTTTTCAAAAAAGTTACATAAAAATGGGTATAACTTGAAAACGGTGCACATTATCAAAATTTCACTAAGGAGCAATTCTCTACGAAATCGGTCTTTTTTCTTCAATTTTAATTTTTGTATTTTTTAATCCGACTGAAACTTTTTTGGTGCCTTCGGTATGCCCAAAGAAGCCATTTTGCATCATTAGTTTGTCCATATAATTTTCCATACAAATTTGGCAGATGTCCATACAAAAATGATGTATGAAAATTCAAAAATCTGTATCTTTTGAAGGAATTTTTTGATCGATTTGGTGTCTTCGGCAAAGTTGTAGGTATAGATATGGACTACACTGGAAAAAAAATAATACACGGTAAAAAAAATTTGGTGATTTTTTTATTTAACTTTTTATCACTAAAACTTGATTTACAAAAAAACACTATTTTTAATTTTTTTTATTTTTTGATATGTTTTAGAGGACATAAAATGCCAACTTTTCAGAAATTTCCAGGTTGTGCAAAAAATCATTGACCGAGTTATACATTTTTCCAGGTTGTGCAAAAAATCATTGACCGAGTTATACATTTTTTAATCAATACTGATTTTTTCAAAAAATCGAAATTTTTGTCGTAAAAATTTTTCAACTTCATTTTTCGATGTAAAATCAAATTTGCAATCAAAAAGTACTTTAGTGAAATTTTGATAAAGTGCACCGTTTTCAAGTTATAGCCATATTTAAATGACTTTTTTGAAAATAGTCGCAGTTTTTCATTTTTTATAATTAGTGCACATGTTTGCCAAGTGGGTCTCGTGGCGCAGGGGTAGCGGCTTCGGCTGCCGATCCCGATGATGCTATGAGACGCGGGTTCGATTCCCGCCTTATCCACTGAGCTTCTATCGGATGGTGAAGTAAAACGTCGGTCCCGGTTTCTCCTGTCTCGTCAGAGGCGCTGGAGCAGAAATCCCACGTTAGAGGAAGGCCATGCCCCGGGGGGCGTAGTGCCAATAGTTTCGTTTTTTTTTTGTTTGCCAAGTTTTGAAAAAAATATTTTTGAAAGGCTGAGAAAATTCTCTATATTTTGCTTCTTTGGACTTTGTTGATACGACCTTTAGTTGCTGAGATATTGCAATGCAAAGGTTTAAAAACAGGAAAATTGATGTTTTCTAAGTCTCACCCAAACAACCCACCATTTTCTATCGTCAATATCTCAGCAACTAATGGTCCGATGTTCAATGTTAAAATATGAAACATTTGTGAAATTTTCCGATCTTTTCGAAAACAAAATTTTCAAAATTTTCAAATCAAGACTAACATTTTAAAAGGGCGTAATATTGAATGTTTGGCCTTTTTGAAATGTTAGTCTTGATTTGAAAATTTTGAAAATATTTTTTTCGAAAAGATCGGAAAATTTCACAAATGTTTCATATTTTAACATTGAAAATCGGACCATTAGTTGCTGAGATATTGACGATAGAAAATTATGGGTTGTTTGGGTGAGACTTAGAAAACATCAATTTTCCTGTTTTTAAACCTTTGCATTGCAATATCTCAGCAACTAAAGGTCGTATCAACAAAGTCCGAAGAAGCAAAATATAGAGAATTTTCTCAGCCTTTCAAAAATATTTTTTTCAAAACTTGGCAAACATGTGCACTAATTTAAAAAAATGAAAAACTGCGACTATTTTCAAAAAAGTCATTTAAATATGGCTATAACTTGAAAACGGTGCACTTTATCAAAATTTCACTAAAGTACTTTTTGATTGCAAATTTGATTTTACATCAAAAAATGAAGTTGAAAAATTTTTACGACCAAAATTTCGATTTTTTGAAAAAATCAGTATTGATTAAAAAATGTATAACTCGGTCAATGATTTTTTGCACAACCTGGAAATTTCTGAAAAGTTGGCATTTTATGTCCTCTAAAACATATCAAAAAATAAAAAAAATTAAAAATAGTGTTTTTTTGTAAATCAAGTTTTAGTGATAAAAAGTTAAATAAAAAAATCACCAAATTTTTTTTACCGTGTTTTATTTTTTTCCAGTGTAGTCCGTATCCATACCTACAACTTTGCCGAAGACACCAAATCGATCAAAAAATTCCTTCAAAAGATACAGATTTTTGAATTTTCATACATCATTTTTGTATGGACAGCTGCCAAATTTGTATGGAAAATTATATGGACAAACTAATGATGCAAAATGGCTTCTTTGGGCATACCGAAGGCACCAAAAAAGTTTCAGGCGGATTAAAAAATACAAAAAAAATCGAATGACCGAAATCCTAGAGAACTGCTCTAAGGTACTTTCTGATTGCAAATTTGATTTTACATCGAAAAATTACGTTAAAAAATTTTGGTGACCAATATTTAATTTTTTTGAAAAAATCAGTTTTGATTCAAAAAATCATAACTCGTTTAAAGATGTTTTGCACAACCTGGAAATTTCTGTAAAGTTGGCATTTGATGTCCCCTAAACAAAAAAAAATTAAAAAAATCAAAAAAAGGGTTTTTGTGCAAATAAAGTTTTAGTGACAAAAAGTTAAATTAAAAATCACCAATTTTTTTTTACCGTGTATCATTTTATTTTTCAGTCTGGTCATATCAATACTTACAACTTTGCCAAAGACACCATCGATCAAAAAATACCTTCAAAAGATACAGATTTTTGAATTATCCGAGCAGGGGTAAATAACACTGGAATACCAAATTTTGGTATTACTTGGGCAAATAACAGCGACCAAAATGTGCCCTTGGTTGCCCAGTATTAGATGGTAAAATACCATGAAATCATACCAAAATCTTGTATGTGGAAGGGCACAACATTACCAAACCATGTTATTCCAAGGGTAAAATAAGACCACAAAATAAAACCATTTCAATACCATGTTGAGGTCTTCTGGATTTTTGAACATTGCTTGAATACCAAAACTTGGTATTGCCATGGTTTTATTTTTAGGTATTCCCGCGCCCTTGGAAAATCAGATTTTGGTATGATTTCATGGTATTTTACCATCTATTACTGGGCAACCAAGAGCACATTTTGGTCGCTGGTATTTGCACAAGTAATACCAAAATTTGGTATTTTTATACCATTTTTAGTGCAGCAGTTGCAGTTAGTGAAAAAACGGAAATGATCCATATGCAACAGCCAAATCTACTCACCTGATGATTCCATTTTGTTCTTAGTGATATTCTTCACCACATCGAATGCATTTGTCATTGATGAACGGCCTGTGCTTGAAGTTCTTGAAGCTTCTGAAAAATAACAAGATTGAAAAATAAGTGTTATTAAAATGAAACTGGATTGAAATTCACCAAAATTCAATAATTTGTCGATTAACTCGTTTTTCAAAGTATTTGAAAAATATCAACGTATAACACAAAAAAAATTTGAAATCAGCTTTAACATTTTTGGGTTTCAAGTCATTTTAGCGCAAAATTAATTATTTTGTCAAAATTGGTCAAAATTTTCCCATAGTATCAGAGAAATTTGATGAAACCTTTCAATACCAAAATAATACCAAGATGTGGCATCCTGACTTAAAAAAAATTCCACAATTTCAAGTCATTTCTGTAGGGGGTATATCAAAAATGTTTAAAATCAAGTTTGAAATTTCCGGTTTTCAATGAAAGCATTCGCTTTGAGACATCATTTTAGCGCAAAATTAATTATTTTGTCAAAATTGGTCAAAATTTTCTTATAGTTTCAGAGGAATTTGATAAAACACTGTAATACCAAAAGAATACCAAAATGTGGTTTTCGACCATTGACAAATTCTGCAATTTTGCAATATCAAAACATTATCTTAAATTGGTATGATTCCAACTTTTTGCTCTTGCATAATCCTTAAGGCAAATTTAAAAGGGTCCAGGAATACCAAAATTTGGTATTGATACCAGAGAAAGGTATTATTACGCATTTCCCTTGTTATTTACCCATGCTCGGGTATGATACATCATTTTTGTATGGACAGCTGCCAAATTTGTATAGAAAATTATATGGACAAACTAATGATGCAAAATGGCTTCTTTGGGCATACCGAAGGCACCATAAAAGTTTCAGCCAGATTAAAAATACAAAAATTAAAATTAAAAAAAAAGATCGATTTCGTAGAGAACTGCTCAGAAGGGATTGGTTTTTGAGGTTTCTACAGATCCTTTGAACATTTCCAAAAAGGTTAAGAATAAGGTTTAATTTGTTTCTCTTGCGAACTTTTCATTTCGCAGGAGAGTGAATCTGTGGTCAATAACCTTTTGAAAATCTTTTAGAATTCGCTTCAGTGAAGGATCACGAGAACGTTGATACTGTCTTCGGCGAACATTTTTCAGACGAATCAAAAGCTGAAGATCGTCATCAATAATGGGAGAATCAAATTTGACTTGGACTTTATGAATAGCAATATTCCTATGTTTCATGTTCTGGAAACATTTTCTTCAATGTAAACAAAAGTAATATGACGTAGTTAGTATAAGTATTAGAAGAAGTGGTATTACAAATATGTTTAAGCATTTTCAAATATGTTTAAGCATTTTTAAACATCTGAACCAATAGATTCCAGGAAAATTAGTTTGGCTGGCCCCATCTGGCCCAAGATCTGGCTAACATATTTCAGCCAAAAAATGTATGGTGTCTTCGGGAAAGTTGTTCTAAATTTGATGAAGGTCCTACATTTAGCCTAGTGATGGGTCAATCTTTGATTTCAGGGGGTAGCCCCGAGAAAGCCCGGATTTGGACCACCCTAACAGACACTATTAAAAATATTTTAACTTAAGTTAATTTTCATTTTTTATTCCGCTCTATTTTCAACTTTTGAATTTAACTCTAGAAATGAAACAGTGATTTCTTTATGTAGGCCAGTATACTAGTTGTTTAAATTATTGTTTAAAATAAATTTAAAATTCTTATTTATTTAAAATTAATAAACATCTCAACATGATACTCATTCCTCCTCGGGCTACATTTCAAACGTCTGATGTGTAATCCCACGTCGCCTCTGCGCGCACGCAGCCATACGCAAACGAGCATGCTTCACGCGCACATTCGCACGTGCCCAGTACGCAGCCCGGTTTTAGTTTTTAAATTCCACACTCTTTCTTCCATCCCACACTGTCCGCCACTCAACATGTTTTATTTATTTGCACTATGTTCCATGTAGTCGGGTCGGGGGGTTCTCTTCTCTTTGCTACTGTCCTCAACTCATTCGTTCGCATTCCGTCGTCGTGTTCGGTTCTTTGTGTGGTTCGTGTCTTGATCGGTTCTGCGGTTTTCATGTTTTTTGTGTGATTTGTGTTTTTTATTAGGAAAATAGTTTATTTGAAGCTCTTTTTTCCAATAAACATTCATTTGTGTAAGCACGATCGCGTCCTGTTACGGTTGAAGAGAACAATAGAGTCAATGACCGCACGATCGCGTGTACTGACCACACTATTGTGTGTAACCACAACAAAAGCTTAGCAACCTCTCTCCTCGTCGTCGTCGCACAGTTGACCCGTGCACCAACACTCGTAGCATGAACCGATAATGATGATATTGGTGTTGTGCCTGACGATCTTGAAGAGAAAGTGACCAAATTTTGCTGATCCACTTTGATCGTGTTTTTGTGTTGTGTTCGATCACTACTGACCAGAACAATAGAAGTTGTGATTGTATGTGAACTCCGCATTTATATTGGTGATTTAGATCAAAGTTATCCCTCTAAATCGGCCATCATCGTGTCGCAGAAGAAGAAAAATAAACCCGTTCTATTGAAGATCGTGTCGTGATCGAGTGAGGGTTCTTTTACATATTTTTTGTACCACATTTACGTGGGTGTTGTGTGAGTGTGGTGCTCAACGACCAGCAAAGGAAGAAGAGTGGCCCAGTCTGTGTGAATTATTCAAATCCGGTGTAAACATCGTCCAAAATTTGCATAATATTCAATGAGTTTGTAGGCGACAACAAAAAAGTTGTGCCAGAGTGAGAAACTATCGGGTCGGAAAGGTGTAAATTGAGGGCTTTCAGTTCAGATAAAACAGAACCGGGATTACACGAAGAGATCAAGTTTCAGCTGTGAAAGCTTTTTGAAAGTATTAATTTGTTGATTCAAGTGTTACGTGTTAAGCCTACAAATTTAAAGAGTGATTATTGGATAACCTGTTGGAGCGACAACTGCTTTTGGTAAGTTTATTATTCTGAAACTTAGACAATTCGTCTTCCCAAAACCCGTCCATTATCAAGCGTAACTTACTTAAAAATATACCGCGGA
Source organism: Culex pipiens pallens (assembly GCF_016801865.2). Classification (NCBI taxonomy): domain Eukaryota; kingdom Metazoa; phylum Arthropoda; class Insecta; order Diptera; family Culicidae; genus Culex; species Culex pipiens. The sequence goes on from NC_068939.1 coordinate 120,233,733, forward strand.
GAATTTCCCTTACCACCTTAAAAAAGTGGAGCATCAACACATCCTTCCATCTTCGAAATGTATGGCTCATTAAAAGGTGTATTGAAAGTTATACATCGATACTCTGTAGTTTTTCATGAATATTTTTTGTTTATGAAAACTTCAACCATAAAAATAATTCTGTTTCGAGTTCAAACAACAAAAGTCCGCTCAACTAAGAACATGTTAACTCCATCAGCTGAACAACCTTGGCTTGTTTTTTTGTGTTCGTTCTGGCTCGAAAATTTACGATGCTAAATAGACATGGCCTGTCTTGCATCATCTGCGTTCTTTCATCTTGTTTCGCGCTCGAAACCAGAGCCAACAGCCTCAGTGTTCTTCTCTCTTCTGTTGCTTACAGTTTTTGCACAACTTTTTACCAACCTCCTTATGCTGTTTTCTGTCCAAGATTCTCCAACGGCGAGGGCCAGACCAAAATCGCTTTCGCAACCGTGTCGTGTCCCACACAAGTGCACCCAAGTCAAGGGGGGCTTTACCATTTTTAATTTAGCTGAGCTTGTCTAGCTCTCGGTGCCAAAAACATTTTAAAACTGTAGTGCCATGCGACTAAATGAAGCAGAAAAAAAAATCTCAACTTTGTTTTCGTATCTTGTGTAGCTTGTAAAAAGAATTCCATTCCAATGGCCATACATACAGGCCAAACCGTGGCCAAATTCGTCGTAGTCGTAGCTGCTGCATCCATTTGCATAAAAATGCACTGCGAAAATATTTACCTGCATAATGCAGCACCTTCGACAATCCGCTTGTCTACACGGCCGAGTTATGCGAGCTTGGCAATTGGTTTTGGTATTTTGGACTGGTTTAAGGCACTTGCCGGTGGCTTTATTTGCAAGAAGAAGCAGATTGTCCAAATTTGTGTCGAGGGTGATATTTGAGTTCTTTATATTCGCTTTTAGTTGTTTTAATAGCATTTTTACGTTAGGAGTAGTTTTGCATTTTTTTTAATGAATTCTTCAAAGTAGCTATGTTTTTGTTTTGGAGTACTTAGTGAAGTTTTCAAGAAATGCTTAACAAAAAATTAAATTATGACTGCTTCATTACACTTCAGTGAGTCAATAAAATGTTAAATTAAGAGCTTTGACTGATATAACACCAATATAGGCATTGTTTCGATGAAATAATAAATAAATGGAGATAATAACACGTTTACTTAAAATTTAACAATAAAACAGATTAAAAGCAAAACAGAGTAGTGTCCAGTTTTTCTCTATTTAAAGTTTGTTTTTTTTTTTTAATTTAGATGAAACTATGTCTATAAGTTCTATGGATCGAACTTAGCCATTTTGTATATTGGTTTTTTGATAGACGTATTCAAATAAGTTTTGGGACTGTTCTATGAAAATATTCGAGAAGCTGTATCTCGACTATGGATTTAATTATTGTTCTAGAATATGGATTTTCTATTAGAACTATTTCTGTGAGTTTTCACTTTCTTTCAAATATGAGCAGTACTCTTAATTTCCAGCAAATAATGTTTAATGATTTCTGTGTGTTTTTTGCATTTTTTTTCTAACCAAGTTGTCTTTTTTTAATAATCGGGTTTTCAAACAAAAGAAATCCTTTTCTGTGAGTTTCTATATTCATTAAAACGTGAGCAGTTCTTTTGATTTCCAGCATGTAATTTTGATTAATTTCTGTGAGTTTTTACATTCTTTGTTTTTCTATGCATATTAATTGAATTATTTCTATTTGTTTTTGCATTCTTTCAAATACGAGAAGTTTACATTATTATATGATTATCTTGCCACTTTTTCTACATGTTTGCATGAACAAGTCATAAGATAGCACTGCAGCCAAGACATGCGATAAATTATAAAAAAAGTTTATTTTTTATGCAATTCTGCAAATCATCCATTCGGCGAAATGTACCAGCTTCACCTTGACCGTTTTGGCCTAGGATTGGCACAGATAGGGGCAGGGGGGCAGAATGGTCCGCCTAAGTCAAATGCGCCAAAAACCATAGAAAAACATAAAAATGTATGAATTCAGTGTAGTAGGCTTATACTTTGGGATGTTCCCTTCAATGTTCTATACTTGGTTGATGAACATTTTGAGCTTAGAACTATTTTTGAGCCACTTTAAAAAAAAAGTTTTTTCGACTACTTTTCCAGGGTGCGGGGAAGAATGGACAACCCTGTGGGGCAGAATGGGCCACCTTAGAAAACAAGCCATTTCATTTAAAACAACGGTGAAGGGAGATAATAAATGACTTAAAGGACCTTTCTAAAATAGTTTCCATGAAGTTAGACAACTTTTATAAAAATAGTCACTTAACAAAACAAACATTTTTGAAAAAAGTGTTAAAATGTTGTAATAAGACACTATTTTTACAAATAAGCATCAAAACAAGTAAAAAATCAACTAATGTTGCATTAAACGTGATTTGTGAAGCTACCAGGAGTGAAATAATCCATTTAGCTCAAATTTCGTAACTTTTGATTGTTTTTATAAGGCAGGGAAAGGGTGGTCCATTCTGCCCCCAAGTGGAATTTAATTTAACACTTCCACCACCAAGCCTCTAAATGATTTGAAGGTTCCGTTGTTGTTTGTTTACCTTGGTAGTAACCTCTAGTAACATTTTAAGCATTGAACAAACTTTTTCAAACAATCATACTTTTCAGAAAGCTTATTTAGAAACCTCGAAAAAAAAAACAAAATTTTCGTGATTTTGTCAATTATTTACATTTTTGCTCATAATTCGAAAAATACAATGAATTAAAACGTCGTTTTCGGTATGATGATGTTTTTCGACGTCCCACTGGTGGCCAGTGGGTGTCACCAAAGTTTTTAACAAAAATATATTTTTTTTCTTGTCACCCTAGTGCCGTCTCCGTAAAAGTCAACAAAATGTCGAGAATTGAAAAAAATCAGTGAAAAATCGAGAATTTTGTCATAAAATGTCGGAAATCATATATCATTTTCGTAGCTATATTTTCCAGCCGTTTGAGTATTTTTAAATCTTTTGTACAGTTATTAAATCGTCTTGAGCAATTTTAGGTTCCATTTACTATTTGAAAAAAAAAAGCCGGGACCGTGGTGTAGGGGTAAGCGTGATTGCCTCTCACCCAGTCGGCCTGGGTTCGATCCCAGACGGTCCCGGTGGCATTTTTCGAGACGAGATTTGTCTGATCACGCCTTCCGTCGGAAGGGAAGTAAATGTTGGTCCCGGACTAACCTAAAAAAGGTTAGGTCGTTAGCTCACTCCAGGTGTAGGAGTCGTCTCCCTGGGTCCTGCCTCGGTGGAGTCGCTGGTAGGCAGTTGAACTCACAATCCAAAGGTCGTCAGTTCGAATCCCGGGGTGGATGGAAGCTAAGGTGTAAAAAGAGGTTTGCAATTGCCTCAACAATCAAGCCTTCGAACACCTAGTTTCGAGTAGGAATCTCGCAATCGAGAACGCCAAGGCAATGCTGTAGAGCGAATAATTTGATTTGATTTGATTTGATTTTACTATTTGAAAATAAAAAAGCTATATATGTATAAAAATCCTAAAATTTTGTATTTTTTTATTAATCAAGAGATTTTGATATTCGCTAGAAAAATAATAGTAATCTTTGAAAAATAAAGTCTTTGGAAAATTATTTTGAAAACAGAAAAAAATACTTGAAAAAAAAACTATTCCAAGTTCAAGTTGGCATTTTTTTTTTCAACAGTATTTTTTTTTAAATGTTTTTTATCTCAGTTTTACTTTTTTTATCGCGCGATATTTTTTTCTCGGTATAGCTTGATTTTCATTTATTGAAAGAATTATTTATCTATTTAAAAAAAAATCAGAACGGTTTGAATGTTAAATAAATAAAGAGAGTCACAAAAACTTTAAAAAATATTTGTACCAGCTGAATAGCCATTAACATGTTACTTACAGCCACTTAAAACAAAACTGTTTGCCATAAGCATTTTTTTTAAGAGGTTGTCAACAATTATTTCAAAAACTAATGTGATGATTTTTTTCAGGACACATAAAAATATTTACGTTTGGATTTCTAAAAAGTTACACTCAAACCCCGATGGTTTGACACCAACTGTTGTGAAACGAACGGGGTCACTTTTTAGTTTGACTCCCCTTTTACACGGAGTTCAAACACACATTTGTTTTGATAGTGTGCGTGAGCGCCGTGTAAAAAGTGACAGTTCGTCACTTCTTAGTTTGACTTTGACCAACCAACGGGGTACAAACTAAAAAAGTGTAAAACGAAAAAGTGACCAACCACCGGGGGTTGAGTGTTTTATTTTGACGACAGTCCTCGTTTGGATATTTTTTACGATGGTCTCTGCTTAGTTGATGTTAATCTTGAAAATTTGAAAATGTTAATCAAACGATAAAAGTATCGTTCATGCCCAATTCTATTTTCGATTTTTTTTTTCACTTTCAAGAGATCGTCTTAGGCAACTTTTGTTTTACGATTTTGCCCGGGGACCGGAAATTCTTGAGAAAAAGCGAAAATACAACTATCGATTCCCGGTAAATTTAATAATCTTTAGACAAGTCACCCCTCTAATAGTAAAATGCATTGACAAAATCAAATGAAATTAGTATAAAAATCAAACCAAAAATATTTTAACCTTTTCAAACATTGATTTCGTATTTCGATACGTAACAAATAAAAACTGTATTCAAATTGTTATTCTTTCTAGTTGGCCTAAAATATCAACCGTGATAAGATAGAAGTTAAAAGTTCAACATTCAACTAACGGGCACTGCTGATATAATGAAGCAATAATTATTCCGAATCACAGCAAAAAAAGAGTTGGCATAAGCACGGCGTGTTTTCTAGAACAACCTTATCAGGAAAAAATAGTCATCGCTACATTCAAATGTGTCTTATAGGAAATTTTCTCAGCTTTCCAATGCTTCTAAGAGCGAAATGTTTCATCGGGAAATTCCTGAGATATCTCTATTTTATTGTTTTTGGTTTTAAATTCCTTTATTATTTATTGGAAACTTTTAAATAACAGTCCAGGAAACTTGTCAAATGATGTGTTTCATGTGTCTTTTACTCATGAAAATGTGCAGAATAAGACAAAAAAAACTTTGTAGAAGGTTGCAAACCGCTAAACATTTTGCAAATCATGTTTTGTCTAAGTTTTTGAATATATGGGATTTATTCAGAAATTAAAATCATAAAACAGTGTAAAAATATATTTTGTACAAGAATTATTTGATAATTACATATTTTTTGTGTTCAAATAACACGTGTCTACTCTGATTTAGCTTGTTCAACCGAAACTATGGCAGGTTTGTAATTGTTAATGGTATTATTGAATTTTAATGAATAAATTTGATATTTTCTTAAGCAAACATTAACCTGGAACATAAATACAAATATGATTTGAAATCGAAAATATACTACATATTACTGTAGCAAGCTTCAAAAGTCATATTTTCATCAGCATAAAATAAAAATTAAATTTTATAAAATGTTTTCTGTTGAAAATGCACTTAAAAGTAGCACTTAAACTCGAGTCTTCCAATTCAGAATGCTGAAAACACCGTCACAAACATTTTTTTTTGTTTGAACAAAAATTAAATAATATTTTAACAAAAAAAAACAAACAGAAACTTTCTTATCAAACTATTTGAAAAAAAAATCAAGAAATATATATATTTTTTTTATAGATGAGATTGAAGATGAGAGTCTTATAAACTTCTAAAATATTGCTAATCATTTAATCATTTAATACAAAAAACTAAAACAATCATTTCATACTAATGAAAAGTATTTCTCCTAAAGCTCGCAACAATAATTTGCAGTTTAATTTCTAGTATTAAACATGTTTTGTATCCATGCAACTGTTTAGTGTTTGATTAAGGAAATATTATATTTATCATAAAAATCTTGTAATACCCTATCAATCTCAAACCTGTAGAAATTTCGGTTGTATCAGCTAATTCCAAGCTGGATCAGAGCAGACCGGTGTTATTTGTACACATCAATTATGTAATAATCTATTTGTTCTTTTAAAAATAATATTTCAATACGATTTAATTATTTTAATATTTGAATAAATCCCACATATCCAAAAATTCGGTTAAAACTTAATTTTCAAAATGTTTAGCGGTTTGCAACCTTCTACAATGTTGTTTCTTGTCTTATTCTGCACATTTTGATGAGTAAAAGACACATGAAACACATAATTTGACAAGTTTTCTGGACTGTTATTTAAAAGTGTCCAATTAATAATCAAGGATTTTAAAAGAAAAAACTTAAAATAGAGATATCTCAGAAATTTCCCGATGAAACATTTCGCTCTTAGAAGCATTGGAAAGCTGAGAAAATTTCCTATAAGACACATTTGAAAGTAGTGATGACTATTTTTTCTCCTTAAGGTTGCCCAGAAAACACGCCGTGATAAGTAAATAAAATAAGTACTTGCTTGGGACTCCTCTTCCTAATCTATCTTTCTATACCTCTCTCTTTCTCTGTACGTACACTTTCATCGTCAACACTGGCACACAAAAAAAAAACGTTCCACAGATTCGATTTTTTGTCTGGTTGCCCGGAACCTAAGTTTAGGGGAGGTTGGGGTACCATATTGTTTTCGTTACACTTCTATGCAATTATGTAACTAATTTTAGGAAGTTGAAAGTTATATACCTTGAATTCTTCCGATATTATCAATGATAATTCCTATACTAGACATATTTAACAAATCGAATTGTTACCCAATAACCAACCCTCCCCTACGTAGAAACTTATTGCCAACCCCCCGAGTCCCAAGGGGAAAAAGGCTTTGCTGTACGAAGAGGCTGGAACCGTTACTTTGGACCATCATCAAGTACGACTTTTCGTCTGGAGGAAGGTTACTTTCGCGGGCGCGATAAATTGGAGAGGACTCAACTCAAGCAGAAAAAAACAAGCAACAATAAGAAGAAGTCCTACAGGTTGACCCGTATAGTTATTAAACGAGAGTTCATCGTAGGCTGTTCTTCCTTCCTTCCCAGTGTCTGAAGCTGAGGTTGTCGGACGACGTTGTTGGTTTTTAGCGAAAACATTTCAGTGCACTTGATCAAATCAGCAGCGAATCGTGCTGCGACTCCTGGTTGTGGCCCACTTGCCAGGTCGTGGAGGTGGTCGCAGAAAGCCAAGGTAAAAGGCCGATTTTCCCTGCGACTCGGCTTGGTGTAACAAGATCGTGAGAGAAAATATGCCAATGAATGGAAGGTATAGGGAAGGTATTATACTAAATAGATGGTGACCAAAATTTTTGGGAGACTGTGAAGTTGGAGTAGTTAGAAGAAGTTCCTTATAAGTTGCAAACATCATTTAAGGTATACACAACTCGAAAAAGTTCACATCCTGAAAGATTTTAACAAATATTTCATGATATATGCAAGAGACACAAAGGAATTCAAACGGATTCAAAGTTATTTTAAGAGATTCAAAAGTATTCACTGGGATTATAAGAACTTAGAAGCCCTGTGCATCTAGCATGATTTTGAAGAGATTCAAATTGATTTAAAAAGATTCGAAGGGATTCAATGAGATTGGAAGATATTCAATGAGAGGGATTCGAATGAATTCACTGAGATTCAAAGATATTCAAAGTGATTCAGAGAGATTCAAAGAATCAAAAAGATTCAAAAGAGATTCATTGAAATTTTAATGGATTCGTGGATTTAAAGAGATTCAAAGGGATTCGAATGGATTCAAAGAGATTTAAAAAGCCTTAAAGTGAATTAAATAGATTTAGAGGAGTTTGAAGGGTTTCAAAGAGAGAGATTCAAAGGTATTCAAAGGGACAGAGATTCAAAGGGACAGAGATTCAAAGAGATTCAAACAAATTCAAATACAAAAAAAAATTGGATAGGATTCAAAGAGATTTAAAATTCAAAAAGTATCAAAGACGTAAAGAGCTTCAATTATTTAAGTTTGAACAGTTCCTTTGCTTTTCAAGCAATAAAATTAATTCACTCATTATACCCTGGGCTTTGTCATAATGAGTGTCATAGGTTTGATGCTTGTTTGGCAAAGAGTATGATTTGATTCGATGTGGAATTAAAATCGAAGTGTTCAGTATATTGCTGAAGCTTCCATTTTTACACATGGACACCACTTCATGCTGCGAGAACCCACTTTGGCGCAGTCTCAGGGCTTAATCGATGGCCGGTAAGCTGTCATCGAGACAAGGAGGTTCTCCGATAGTGGAAATATCACATTTGTACAATGAACCGCTACATATGTGATTTTTCCCTATCTTAATGTGGGTGTCAGGTTAGGATGCGGGTTTTTAAAAAAATAGTTTTTGTAGAATTTAGGATTTTAACTATAAATATCAACTTTTTATACTTTGCCTTTAGTTATTTAGGGACAAAATTAGTAACAGTGAATTTAGTAATTCTATCAGAATCGGTGATTTTCATTCAAGTAGCATAAACAATATTCTGATTTGTCAAAATTTCCATAGAGTCTCGATCAATCAATAGTGAAATGATATCGGACTAAATTCGTTGATCTGTTGAACTAACGGTTGTCGGATTATGATTGTATCGACCATTGTTGCGAATCGAGGATCTACTGGAATTCTGACGAACAAATGGTCGTCTCTTTTTCAATTCACGACTTGTAAAATATCAACTGTTATTTTTTTTTGTTTTTTAAAAGAAGCCAGACAGGTTTTAAAAGAAACGTTTTTTTTGTTAATAATTAAAATGTCGGGGATTTGAGATAAGAGTAGCTTTCGGATAGGTTGCTTTAAATCTTGTATTCAATTCAAGTTAGGTAGTTATCCGCAAATGAAAATTTGGACTTATATGAATAATTGAACATTTTGGACTTATGAATAACACACAACTGTGCATTTATTCTAGAGTCAGATCCATACAGCGTCAGTGTTTATTTGGTCGAAGTGTACTAATTCATTGGCAGATCTGATTCTAGTTGTAATGTACGACAAGACTACTGACGGACGTGACAGGACGAGGGCCCAGTTTAGAGGTTTCGACATCAACGATGTGCGGCTGGATCACCCTCCCAAAAAAAATAAAAATAAAAAATAAAATTAATTCACTCATTATAACCACAATTTAATTTAGTCAATGGCAATGTGAATGACTGAAGCCTGAAGCGTCTTTTTCGTCTTTCCTGAACCCAAGTTGACGAAGGAAGTGTACGTGTTTGTGTGTTCAGCACGGAAAGACGAGACATTCCAAACTCAAATGCCTACTACTTTAACCGCATATTACGCCGAGAACTGAATTGACTGGAGAAGCATTAGAAGCATCGTGTCAGAGCCGCCAACAAACGCATCATTAGCATTACAAACGACCGGCTGATGTTGCACACGTACAGATGTTCTGCAGGGTAGCGGGTCTTAATTTGGACAACTTCTTCAAGTTTTACGATGCTTTAAGTTTGTGTCCAAATTACGACCTGTACCCCAACGTGTGTAACTTACCAAACCAGCATGAGGCACGGAACTCCATACCGTTTTGTCGAATCTTTTGTGCGCGCGAGCTCTCGATGGTGCCTTGGAGTCTTCCTCGCCACAGACAGATAGATGGATCGTTAGCGGGTGATCTTGGAGGTTTGATCAAAGAAGAAATGTGTACCACCACAAAAAACGACGACGACGACGACTTTACTGGGCCCGTGTTGAACAAAAGATGCTCGTTACTCATGTGTCTAACTGCTCGAAACTGTGCCGGGTTTTACGAGCCGCGATGGCCGGATATCGCTGCCTTTTTTTCGGGGGGGAAGATCCGATCCGTACCTGCCATCAGCCAGCGGTTGCCGTGGATAACTGTTGTTGCCCAGTTGGGGTTTTTTTACGGAGACTGCGCCGAATTTGTGCTACAAAGATGCCTAGTTTAAGGGCAATGTGAGTGAAGAATGTTAGGTTCAGCGCTTACATGTTTTAATGATTTGAAGAACTGAGGAATAAATATTTCAGAATTCAGAGATTTAGTAAAAAGACTTCAGGATCCAAAGACCTAAGCACACTTAGACTTAAGTTCTCAAAAACTTAAGGACTGACTTGAGTCCCTAAAAGATTTCAGTCCCTTAAAGACTTGAGTCCCTAAAAGACTTGAGTCCCTAAAAGACTTGAGTCCTTAAAAGACTTCAGTCCCTAAAAGACTTGAGTCCCTAAAAAACTTGAGTACCTAAAAGACTTGATTGCAGAAAAGACTTGAGTCCTCAAATACTTGAGTCCTCAAATACTTGAGTCTCTAAAAGACTTGAGTTCCTAAAAGATTTGAGTCCCTAAAAGACTTGTCCCTAAAAGACTTGAGTCCCTAAAAGACTTGAATCATTAAAAGACTTCAGTCCCTAAAAGACTTGAGTCCCTAAAAAACTTGAGTACCTAAAAGACTTGAGTGCAGAAAAGACTTGAGTCTCTAAAAGACTTGAGTTCCTAAAAGATTCGAGTTCCTAAAAGATTTGAATCCCTGAAAGACTTGAGTCCTAAAAGACTTGAGTCCCTAAAAGTCTTGAGTCCTTGAAAGACTTCAGTCCCTAAAAGACTTGAGTCCCTAAAAAACTTGAGTACCTAAAAGACTTGAGTGCAGAAAAGACTTGAGTCTCTAAAAGACTTGAGTTCCTAAAAGATTCGAGTTCCTAAAAGATTTGAGTCCCTTAAAGACTTGAGTCCCTAAAAGACTTGAGTCCTTAAAAGACTTCAGTCCCTAAAAGACTTGAGTCCCTAAGAAACTTGAGTACCTAAAAGACTTGATTGCAGAAAAGACTTGAGTCCTCAAATACTTGAGTCCTCAAATACTTGAGTCTCTAAAAGACTTGAGTTCCTAAAAGATTTGAGTCCCTAAAAGACTTGTCCCTAAAAGACTTGAGTCCCTAAAAGACTTGAATCCCTAAAAGACTTGAGTCCCTAAAAGACTTGAGTCCTAAAAGACTTGAGTCCCTAAAAGACTTGAATCATTAAAAGACTTCAGTCCCTAAAAGACTTGAGTCCCTAAAAAACTTGAGTACCTAAAAGACTTGAGTGCAGAAAAGACTTGAGTCTCTAAAAGACTTGAGTTCCTAAAAGATTCGAGTTCCTAAAAGATTTGAATCCCTGAAAGACTTGAGTCCTAAAAGACTTGAGTCCCTAAAAGTCTTGAGTCCTTGAAAGACTTCAGTCCCTAAAAGACTTGAGTCCCTAAAAAACTTGAGTACCTAAAAGCCTTGAGTGCAGAAAAGACTTGAGTCTCTAAAAGACTTGAGTTCCTAAAAGATTCGAGTTCCTAAAAGATTTGAGTCCCTTAAAGACTTGAGTCCCTAAAAGACTTGAGTCCCTAAAAGACTTGAATCCCTGAAAGACTTGAGTCCTAAAAGACTTGAGTCCCTAAAAGTCTTGAGTCCTTGAAAGACTTCAGTCCCTAAAAGACTTGAGTCCCTAAAAAACTTGAGTACCTAAAAGACTTGAATGCAGAAAAGACTTGAGTCCTCAAAGACTTGAGTCTCTAAAAGACTTGAGTTCCTAAAAGACTTGAGTTCCTAAAAGACTTGAGTTATTAAAAGACTTGAGTCCTCAAAGACTTAGGAATACAATGACTTCAGTCCCTAAAAGATTTCAGTCCCTAGAAGACTTGAGGACTCACAGACTTGAGGACTCGAAGACTTAATAATTCAAACATTTGAGGACTTAAAGATTTGAGGACTCACAAACTTGAGTATATGAGGACTTGAAGACTCAGTCGCCTTGAGTCGCCGATACTCGACAAATTACCCTATTATTGGTGAAGACCTGTAGTCCGCCAGCATCAACACCAGCGCCAACAGTGACAGCTTGATTAACGTCTTCCGTTAGCGATTCACGCCCAAATCTACTTCTGCGGTTGAACGAGCGGCGCATTTGCCTTATTGTTCATTGCACACGGGCGACCATTAGGTGCAGCGCAGAAGTGCCGAAAGATATGCGGTGCACAGTCGAAGAATTCCTCGACGCGACTAGGATGCATTCCGGACTGATGGTTCTTTGTCTGGAGAAGTATTTTTTTTTTTTCACATTGCTCCGGCAGAAGTCTCAGCGGTTAGTCGTGTTTTTTCGCGGTGTGTTTGGCGCGTTTTTCACGGCGATTCCGAGGCGTGTGCGAGCGGACAAGCCCGTTCCGGTGGTCAGAGAGGCCACAATCTGGTCGTCGTGGACACGGCGGCGGTGCAGCAGCGGAAGAGGAACGAGTTCCTGCATCCGAGCAGCAGCAGCAGGAGGAGTGAGCAGCAGCGGCCGCGGAGGCAGCTGAGGCGAGAGACGGTCGTTGGTCGGTGGAATCGGCCCCGGAGAGTCGACTGCGGTCGGCGGACCAGTTTTCGGCCAGGCCAGGTCGGAGACAACCCCGTTGTTTACGTGGCTGGCAGCAGGCAGCACAACAACAACAACAAGCGCGCGAAAACGAGCTTCCCGCGCATCCCGCTGCGGGCGGCAGCCAGTGCGGCCAATTCGGCGGTGAGTGCGAAAGGCGAGTTTTTTGTTAGCGTTTAGTTTTTTTTTTTTTTTTTTCTCATAGTTTTTTTTTTGGTTAGTTTTTTTTTTCTTTCTCCTTTTTTATTTTTGCGATTAGTTTCATCACTTTCATTTTCGTTTAGTTTATCGCGTTTCTTCGCAAACATGGATCCGACCGAGTCGGACCATGAGGAATTCGACTCCGATTCAACCCTTGAGGGTGACGAGGACGTGGAAATGGAGGACTCTGTTTTGGGAGTTCCTTCAAACACCACCAACAGGGACCTCTTCCTGAAGGATAAGGATCCTGGCGGTAAAGGGGGATCCTCGGACGGGTCTAAGAGGACGAAGCGAAAGCGTTCTAAATCAGATCCGAATCCGGTTCCCCCTCAACCACCGATTCCTCCCTTTAATCCAGACCCGATTCCTCCCAATCCAGATCCAATTCCTCCCAATCCAGATCCAATTCCTCCTAAAACACCGGTGCCGAATCCGGATCCAAATCCCCCCCCGCCCCTGAATCCTCATTCCCAAAAACCGATTCCTCGTCCTCGTCAGTATCAAGAGGGATCGCAAACGGAATGGGTGGTCTTCTTCCGGCCCAAACAGAAGCCGTTAAACTTTGTACAGATCACCAAGGATTTGCAGAAGCACTATCCTGGGGTGGTCGAATGTACCAAGCTGAACAAGAGCAAGCTCCGCGTGATCGTGAACTCCGCGGTGCAAGCTAATCAGATCGTAACTGATCTGCGGTTCAGCATTGAGTACCGTGTTTGGATTCCGGCCCACAAAGTCGAGATCGACGGCGTGGTGACCGATGACAGTCTGTCGCTTGTCGACCTCTCAAGGGCGGTGGGACGCTTCAAGAACCCTAAACTTCCAGCTGTGGAGGTACTCGAGTGCCGGCAACTGGGCAACGTCACCACCGAGGGTGGCCAGAAGAAGTTCATTCCTTCTGCCTCGTTCCGGGTGACTTTTGCAGGGTCAGCTCTGCCGGACTACATTGAGCTGTACAAGCTTCGGCTTCCAGTTCGATTGTACGTTCCGCGAGTGATGTGCTGCGAAAACTGCCAGCAGTTGGGACACACCAAGACCTACTGCAGCAACAAGAGCAAGTGCTCAAAGTGCGCCGGCCCCCACAAGGACGTGGATTGCCAAAAGCAGGCTGAAAAATGCCTGCTTTGTGGCGGGGAACCGCACAAAACTCGACAGTGCCCAAAGTACAAGGAGCGCGAGGACAAGATGAAGCGATCCTTGAGGGAACGCTCCAAGAAGTCCTTCGCGGAAATCCTTAGTCAGGTGACCCATCCCAATCGCTTCGCTCCTTTGGCGGACGAAGATTCGGGGGACGAAGATTCCGATGTGGAGGTCCTCTTCCAGAGAGACGAGGAAAGTGACTCTTCCGGGCCAAACCCGAAGCGCAACAAGGCTTCCAAGTCCAAAAAAGCCGCTGGCGGCAAGGGTAAGGAAAGTGACTCGTTGAACTTCGAGGAGGATTTTCCTTTCGGTCCGTCGGGTAAGCCCGCTCCGAAGCCGGCACCGAAGCCCGTTCCCAAGCCGCTGAAGCCCGTTCCCAAACTGCCAAAGATCCCCCTGAAACCGGTTCCTCAACCGAATCCGATCACCGATGCCTTCAAAGGAGTCCTTCCTTTTTCCACAATCGTGGAATGGCTGTGCTCTTTTGTGAGTGAACCGACGCGTTTAATCATAAAGCGGTTTGAGCCTCTCGCTAGACACATCGGGAAACAGCTTGCTAGCACGATGCCCCTCTTGTCGTTCATTTCCTTTGATGGGTAATACACCAAAAACGAAAAACGGCATCTCCTTTCTACAATGGAATTGTAGAAGTTTAACCCCCAAGTTAAACGATTTTCAACAATTCGCATTCGAACGGGACTGTGATGTGTTTGCGCTGAGCGAAACGTTTCTTATCGGAGATGAGACGCCAGCTTTCCGGGGGTACAACATCATCACAGAGAGCAGGGCAGGACCAAATAGAGGTGGAGGCGTACTAATTGGGATCAGGAAATGCCACACTTTTAGAAAGGTCACGCTCCCGAAGCTAGGTGGAATCGAAGCAGTCGCAGTACAGGCCAGGATCAGAGGACTGGACATTTGCATTGTGTCCGTCTACGTTCCTCCACAGGTGTCGTTAACTCGACAAAAGTTGTGGGGTATGCTTGAGCTGTTGCAGGCACCGCGACTGGTTCTGGGTGACTTTAATCTTCACAGCACCGAGTGGGGAAGTCACAAGACAGACCCTCAAGCATACCTGATTCATGAACTGTGCGACGACTTCCAGATGACCCTCCTAAACAGGGACAAGCAAGTTACGCGCATTGCAACACCACCAACGCCAACCACGTCCGGTACGAAGGCGAGTGCCATCGACTTGTCGCTCTGTTCCAACAGTCTGGCAGTTCTCTGTGACTGGAACGTGCTCCAAGATCCTCGTGGCAGTGATCATTTGCCGATCGCTATTCTGGTTAGCCATGGCCCACAGCAATCGACAACGGTGGAGATGCCTTACGATCTGACGCGAAATATCGACTGGAAACAGTACGCGGAGGCAGTCTCCATTGGAGTTGAGTTGCGAGCAGGGTTGGCACCGCTTGAAGAATATGCGTTTTTGGCTAATTTGATCTATGACAGTGCGTTACAAGCTCAGACGAAACCCGTCCCGGGACCATACATCCGAACGCGCCCTCCACTTCCCTGGTGGGACAAGGAGTGTACGGATCTCTCGGCGGCCAGGTCAGAAGCTTATGTGGACTTCTGCAAGTGTGGAATCCGAGCGAACTTCCAAAAGTACAGAGCTCTTGATCGCAGGTACAGTAATACTCTGAAGCGAAAGAAGCGAATGTACTGGCGGGAGTTCGTTGAAGGACTACCAGCAGATACGTCCATGAGCACTCTGTGGCGCGTTGCGAGGGCCATGCGTAGAGGTTCCGTTCCGAACGAGAGTGTGGAAAAATCGGACAAGTGGATATTGGATTTCGCCAAGAAGGTGTGCCCGGACTCGGTGCCGACACAACCATCATTCGACGTTGTTGATGGGAGCGATTCTAATCCTCCCTTCTCGATGGTAGAGCTCTCCATAGCACTATTGACGGGCAACAACACTGCTCCTGGTCCGGACAAGATCAAGTTCAGCTTGCTGAAGAATCTTCCGGACATCGCCAAGCAGCGTCTGTTGAATCTGTTCAACACGTTCGTGGAGCAGAACGTAATTCCACACGAATGGCGACAGGTCCGGGTGGTTGCCATTCAAAAGCCCGGTAAGCCGGCGTCCGACCACAACTCGTATCGTCCAATCAGCTTGCTGTCATGTCTACGAAAGTTGCTGGAGAAGATGATCCTCGACCGCCTCGAACCATGGATGGAACGAGAGCACTTGCTGTCAGACACGCAGTATGGCTTCCGGAGAGGCAAGGGAACAAGCGACTGTCTAGCCTTGCTGGCCACAGGAATCGACATAGCCCGTGGTAAAAAACAGCAAATGGCTTCTGTCTTCCTAGACATCAAGGGTGCATTCGATTCAGTCTCCATCGATGTGTTGGGAGTAAAGCTGCGGCGGAGCGGTCTCAATCCGACGATGTGCAACTTCCTCATCAACCTGTTGTCTGAAAAACACATGCACTTTGTGCAAGGTGATCTGGCAATCACCCGGATAAGTTACATGGGTTTGGCACAAGGCTCACGCCTTAGTCCATCCATGTATAACTTCTACGTCAGCGATATCGATGATTGCTTGACCGGAGACTGCACCCTTATACAGTACGCAGATGACGCAGTGGTTTCAATCGCTGCCAAGAAGGAAGCCGATCTGCTAGAACCCTTGCAAGATACCCTGAACAACTTGGCCCATTGGGCAGTTGAAAAGGGTATTGAATTCTCTCCGGAGAAGACGGAACTGGTCGTTTTTACGGGGAAGCATGAACCGCCGCAGCTCAATCTTTCTCTTTCGGGAAAGACTATCGAGCAGTCGGACCACTTCATGTACATGGGTACCATCTTTGATCAAAAGGGAACATGGGGGAAGCACATTAACTACCTGAAGCAAAAGTGCCTGCAAAGAACTAATTTTCTGCGCAGCGTCTCTGGCAACCGGTGGGGTGCTCATCCTTCTGACCTGCTTCGACTGTACAAGACAACGATACTCTCGGTGCTGGAATATGGCAATTTCTGCTTCCAAACAGCTGCGAAATCACGCTTGTTGGTTCTCCAGCGGATACAGTACCGAAGTCTTCGCATTGTCTTGGGATGCATGCACTCAACTCACAACATGACCCTCGAGGTCTTGGCGGGAGTGTTGCCTCTGCGAACTCGTTACTACGAACTGTCTTACCGGTTCCTGATCCGGTGTGATTACAGGAATAAACTGGTAATTGACAATTTTGAAACGTTGCTAAACCTTCACGTTGAGTCTCGGCGCATGCTTCTATATTATGACTTTATGTCATCGTGGGAGCGGAGCCCGAGCACAACGGTACAGCGCACGCCTCCGTTAACCAGCAGCACCCTGATTGGCTTTGACACGTCCATGAAAGCCGATACTCGCGGTATCCCAAACCATCTTCTGCGGGGAGTTGTACCGTCGATCTTCGCATCAAAGTACAACCATGTTCCTCCAAACAACAGATTCTTCACCGATGGCTCCAAGCTTGACGGCTGTACGGGCTTCGGTGTATATCATGAATCTTATCAGCTGTTCTTTAAGCTGAAGGACCCGAGTTCGGTTTACGTCGCAGAGTTAGCCGCGGTTTACTGCGCACTGCGAATCATCGAGACCATGCCACCTGACCACTACTTCATCTTCACCGATAGCTTTAGCTCTGTTGAGGCTATCCGGTCTCTGAAGCCGACCAGGGAGTCTTCGTTTTTCCTCACGGAAATACGTAAGACTTTAAACAACCTGGCGGCTCAGTCCTTCAACATCACGGTGGTGTGGGTCCGCGCTCATTGCTCGATTCCGGGTAATGAGAAAGCGGACTTGCTCGCTAAGAAGGGTGCTGAGAGTGGAGACATTTTTGAAAGGCCAATTAGCCTACAAGAATGCTACGGTTTTCCGAGGCAGCGTGCGCTTCTGGATTGGCAAACACAATGGGACGGCGACACCAAGGGACGTTGGATGTATTCCATACGACCTAAGGTGCAAAGAAAAGCCTGGTTCAAGGGGATGGACTTGACGCGTGGATTCATCAGAACGATGTCCCGCCTTATGTCGAACCATTACTCGTGCAAGGCTCATCTTTACCGTATCAACATGAGTGATACGAACCTTTGCGACTGTGGGCAGGGTTATCAGGACATCGACCATCTCGTATGGGCGTGTCCAGATCACCAGGCTCACAGAATTAAGTTGAAAGATACCCTCAGGGCCCGAGGAAGACCACCAGAAATCCCGATGCGAGACGCGCTATCTCAACTAGACCTTGATGTTCTCTATCCTATCTATCAGTTCCTCTCAGATTCCAAAATATCTATTTAGTTTTCTTCCAGTTAGTTTTCTTTCAGTTAGTTTTCCTTCAGTTAGAATAACTCGCCTTCACACAAAGCCGTCGTTTCTGGTTTGCACCGGATGCAAAGCAAGATCGCCCCAGCAGCTGGACACCGAGTTGCGGCTGAGGACAAAACGCAAAGGCCAGCAGAGCCAACCAAGACCCCTACACAATCCCCCTTCCCTTCCCACGCCTTGTCTTTAACATCAATCCCTTCCCTACTTACCCCGAGTAGGCCGCGGGTAATCGGCTCCCCTCCCACTAACATTTACACACAAGATCCTCTGTAATTATTAAGTCAAATGTAATTACAAAAGCCGACTCGGTCCTAACCAGGTCCCAGTACCGAAAAGGACCTAATAAAAATAATTTTATGAAAAAAAAAAAAAAAAAAAAGTATTTTTTTTGTTCGAGTAGAGGACAAATTGTTGTTATTTTTGGATTAATTCCAGTAATCCGGTGGTCTGGAACAACTTCGATAAGTTCAAGTTCTGATTCTGGTTTCAATAGCTTGAAACACCTCCTCTCTCTCCAAACTAGGTCTAAAATTGTACCACGGGAACATCACGGCGACAGATGTGCAACCAGATCCAACTTCATAAACTACAATCTCTCGTGAAGAAAGCAAGCGAACGCGACTTCAACCAAATTGTAGATCTTTGTCGTCTGGGAATTTAAACTGTCTCCCAACTTAGCAAGAGCTAAGCAAGATTTAGAAACTTCAAGTCACAATTTCGACGTCGAATCGTAAATCGAATTGATCGATAGCAAACAATCACGTGTTGGAGCAACATTTCACCTTAATTAAAGTTACTGGTACCAATTCGGGTTGATCGTGTTAAGCGTTGATCTCACGCGATCATTTCCCGTTTGTCGCACACAATTTCACAGGTCATAATCACCGTCCGTCACCCAGCACCAGATAACATCTTGGGTGCAATTGACGCCGGGGAGGTTCACGCTATGACTAAATACAAACAGAAGAACGTCCAAGCTCCTCTTACGCGATTGTAATCGTGCTTCACAGCCCGGTCAACGTCGTGTGTTTAATGAGTTGGTGTGTACAGGCTGTTAATTAAAACCTGACGACACAAGTCGGTGGAGTTCATCGAACACCGGGAATCGTGGGGAGTTGGAGTACAACACGACTTCTTAAACCTTTTATAGAGAGCATTGCTCAAGCTTAATCTACAGTCTGTAAAGGAAGTTAATCTGTTTCTTGTTATTTGAATCTTTTAAAATATTAGAATCTCGATTAATCTCTTTGAAACTCTTTCAATCTCTTCATATCATTTTTAATCTTAGAAAATCTTTGAATCTCTGAATTTGTTTGAATATCTTTGAATCACTACGAATCTCTTTGAACCTTTTTGAGTCTTTTTTAATCTCTTTGAATCACTTTTACACTTTTTAAGCACTTTAAGCTTAAATCTTCAAATCTCATGGAATCTCTTTGTATTTGATCGAACTTCTTTGTTTCTCTGTGAATATTTTTGAAAGTCTTCGAATATCTTTTAATTGCCTTGAATCTCTTCTAAAATCATTGAAACTCTCGGCGAAACTATTTTTTTAAGGTTATGCGTGCAAATTTGAATCAAACAAGCCAATTTCACTTTCTTGCAAATCAACTCCAATTATAAATCTACCAGTAACAACCTCTACCGTCCAAGTTTCGAATCAAAACGCAAAAATAACACAACCAGTTACAAAAGCATCAGGCCAGCAGCAACAAATATAACGAATGGCACTCTTAAAAGTTCATCTACATCCATACATTAACCTCACCCGGCGTTGTTTCTTCCTCCTCTTGTGGTCGGTGCAGAACAAGATACTTGGTACCAGCTCTACCCCTAGGTTAGTTTGAGAGACCCGCGCAACTTTCTCCCGTCGTGCAATCAGGCCATTTTGGTTTTAATAACTTTTGCTGGTCTTCCAGTACTCGCAACCATGGCCAACAAGTTGTTGTTGTTGTTTGGATTAACATAAATTTACGACCCAAAGAATCGCATCGCACTTTGCTTGATTTGTTTCTCCGGTTGCGAAAGGTATTGTTTTACGTTGCAGCCGCTTTTGAAAAATGCATTTTCTCACACCTCAATTGTGAGCGCAGAATGTTTTGATGGTGAAGTTTTCGAATTTATTCAGGGCAAACCAGAGCGGCCAATTTATGATTTTTTGACGATTTTCAATGTTGTCTCTCCGAGTTATTATCTGGGAGCTTTAAATATATTGTTTTTACATTGAATTTAAATTAAACGATATACCCGTGGAGGACTGAATAACGCAAAACAAACCATCGATTAACTGATTCCTCACATCACTAATAAGGCCGTGTTAAATATTTTTTGGAGTCTATTATTGACTTTACTCTGTTCGAGATCAGAGAGGTGAGGGAAAACGATATATACGTAAAAATGGGAAAAAATAATAATCTAAATTACTTTTGAATTCCACAACATACTTTTCCTTTGCTTTTTTTCCATAAATGTATTCTAAAGGGAAGTTGGTGTATAATCACAAGCTTATTTCGGACAATTTTTCAAACGCCCTTGTTTTATTTGAATGAAATTTTAATTATTTTTTATGTCGAAAGAAGCTATTTTGCATCTTTAGGATATCCATGCAATATGGACAAATGAATTTTCAAAAATCTTTTCACTGAAACACCGATGGTTTGTCACCAACTGTTGACAAACGAACGGGGTCACTTTTTAGTTTGATACCCCCTCTCTACACGGACTCACACTCACTACTAAACGATTCGTTTAAAAGTGACACTTCGTCAAACCAACGGGATACAAACTAAAAAGTGTCAAACGATAAAGTGACCAACCACCGGGGGTTGAATGTATGAGATAACAAGAAAAAATCCCTGAATTAATTTTTTTTTTTTGAATTAAATATACTTTATTGAATCTTTCTTATAATGATTACATTTGGTTTACATAATAAGTGGTCAGCTGTGGCTCTTCAGCTTTAGTTTGCTTTTCGTGATTTAAACACTGTTCATTTTTATAACTTTAAAAGTACATGATTTATCATTTTTGTAACACTAGGTACAATGAGGAAAAAAAAATGTTGAGAAAACATAACCTAACCTAAAACTAACTTAAACTTACAATAAACTAAACCAATCCTTGAATCAAGGGGTATTCAGAAATAGCACATTTTTCCCTGAATTTCAAACATTTTTCTTGAATTTTCTGATCCAACATTTTTACTTCTGCTAATTCATGAACCTCACTTGATCTTGTCCAGCCAGGAACATTCAAAACCATTTTGAGTACCTTGTTTTGGACACGCTGGAGCTTCAATTTATGAGTTCTAGCGCAACACTCCCAAACAGGTACTGCATACTCAATAACGGGGTAAATTATTTGTTTGTAAACTGCTAGCTTATTTTTCAAAGATAGCTTTGATTTTCTGTTAATTAAAGGATACAAACACCTGATGAGAATGCTGCACTTGTTCAATATTTTATCTACATGCTGCCGAAACAATAGTTTCGAGTCAAGTATGAGACCTAAATAGACAACCTCCTTTGACCAGGGTATTGAAACATCATTCATTTTAATCAAAACATCATCCTTAGGGGCAAATCGGGCCGATTTGGAAAGTGGAAAAATGATGGTTTGAGTTTCGGCTGCATTTATGCGAATTTTCCAGTCGCCAAAGTATTCGGAAAGAACGTCAAGACCCTTCTGGAGACGGCCAACTAAATATCTGGTTATTTTACCCTTATAAATAACGGCAGTGTCATCAGCAAAAAGTGACAACACACCATTACCAGGAAGAGTAGGCAAATCAGATGTAAAAATATTGTACAGAAGTGGGCCAAGAATACTTCCTTGGGGAACCCCAGCATCAATGTTGAATAATCCAGAAGCAATCCCATTCAGAAAAACCTTGAACGATCTCTCCGAAAGATAGTGCTGGATAATTTTGATAAGATACATTGGAAAACCGTATAAATACAGTTTATGTATCAAACCATCATGCCAAACATTGTCAAAAGCCTTCTCAACATCCAACAAAGCCATAGCAGTTGATTTAGACTCAAGCTTGTTCTGCTTGATGATTTTAGTTACTCTCGTAAGCTGATGAGCAGTATTATGTCCCTTTCGGAAGCCAAACTGCTCGTTCAAAATTATATTATTATCGTTGGTAAAATCCAAAAGCCTTGAATAGATGACCTTCTCAAAGAGTTTGGACAGGCTACTCAAAAGACTAATGGGACGATAACTTGTTGGCGATGTTGGATCTTTTTGAGGCTTCAAAATTGGTATGACTTTGCCCAGCTTCCAATTGGTGGGGAAGTAACCAAGTTGCAAACATTTATTGAAAATATTGGCTAGATGTTGAAAGAACTGATCACTCTGTTTTTTCAACACCAGATTAAAAATGTTATCAAAGCCAGGAGCTTTCATATTTTTCATTTGTTTTACTGCAACTTTGACTTCCTCACCAGAAACATAGGAATCTGCAGGAAATTCAAAAGTAGAGCTATTAATTGTTGAAATACTATTGGCAACTGATGTTTCTTTACGGCTGGTCATGGAAGTGCCAAGATTATGAGAACTAACAAAATGAATCCCAAGTGCATTTACCTTTTCCTCTGATGTAATCAAGGGAGAATCCTCAACAATAAGAGGAGGAATAGGCTTTGGTTTGTTTTTAAGAACTTTTGAAAGTTTCCAAAATGGTTTTGAATAATTCCCAAGCTGGCTTACATGTTTTGAAAATTCTTGATTTCTGATATTGTCAAGTCGATCTTGTATGATTTTGTTCAAATTGTTCACTGAAATCTTTTTGTCATAGTCCCCAGTCCGTTGATATTGTCTCCTATAAACATTCCTAAGTCTAATCAAGTGTTTAGTATCTACGTCAATATCAGTTACCTTAAAATTAACAGGAACCTCCCGAACGTTGGCAGCCTCTGCTTGGTTGATAGCCTGCTGGATCACCTCCAGTGAACGATCAATATCAGCAAAAGTTTCCGGGTGTTGATCATAGTCGATGTTGCTGTCGACCACTTGCTGAAACTGCTGCCAGTCAACGTTGTGGTAATCTTTCCGGGTTGGTTGCCGCTGCGGAGTAACGGAAGCTCCAACCTCCACAACCACCGGATAGTGATCAGAACTCAACTCTTCAAACACCTCAGGATGAGCCACGTTCTCAGCCATATTGGTAATGAAGAAGTCGATGATTGAGTGATTCCCAGACCGGGCCACCCTCGTTGGACGATCTGGACTCACAACGTTGTAGTATCCGTTTTGCAGATCGTTGTGCAGAATCACTCCGTTCCGATTCCTCCTGCTGTTGCCCCAAACTTCATGCTTCGCGTTGAGGTCACCAGCGATGATGTACTTTGCGCTCCGCCGTGTCAGCTTCTGGATATCGCTCTTCAGTTTTGCTGCTGAACCATCTCTGGAATTCACCTGACGTGGGCAGTATGCAGCAATGAAGAGTACTGGGCCAACCGAAGTGGGAATTTCCACCCCAACAGCCTCGATGATGTCCAGCTTGAAGTGTGGCAGCCGGCGTGGCTTGAGATCACGATGAACAGCGACAAGCACACCTCCTCCTCCAGAGGTGGTCCTGTCGAGCTGCGTCGCGATCTTGTAGTTTTGCAGATAAACTTTTTCACCGGGCTTCAGATGAGTTTCCGTGATGGCAGCTACGTCGATCTCCTTCTCGCGAAGAAAATCCACCAGCTCTAAGTTCTTCCTCCTAATGGAGCAAGCGTTCCAATTCAGCAGCTTGAGAGACCTACGATCCATACTGGATGACGAACGAGGTCAGCACTTCAATCTGCTGGGTCTTGGTTTTGCATCCACGCAGTGCAGCGGACATCTGTTTGAAAATATTGAGGAGTTCGGTTGAGGTGTAAAGATCATTACCATTTTCCTCAACTGCTGGTTCTTGGGTTGGTCTTGGCTCCTGGCTGAAGCCCGGTGGTGGCGGTCTCGGCTCCTGGCTGGAACCCGGCCGTGGATGATTCATCTCAGCTCTCTTCCTGGGATCCAACGGCAACGGTGCCAAGTTCGGGACCTGGCGTCGCGGTTGAAGAGGTGGAAAGTTTTGCTCCACCAGGGCTGGAGGAGTTCTACGACGCTGAGGCTGATTCTTCGTCGATGCTTGCTGCCGAATTTTCACGAACTCAGCTCTCTTGGGGCACTTTCGATCGGTTGACGAGTGCTCACCGTTGCAGTTGAGGCACTTCACCAGCGAATCTTGGATGCACTGGGATGTGATGTGCGCATCGGTACCACACTTGGCGCAACGACGCTTTAGGTGGCAGTTCATACCTCCGTGCCCGAAGCCCAGGCAGTTGAAGCATTGTGTGACGTCACGATGCACTGGTCGGTATCGCTCCCACGACACGATAATGTTGAAAACCGCTCGAATTGCCTTCAGCTCAGGAAGCGTCGTCGATCCCTTAGCCAAATGCAGCAGGTAGAGCTGGTCACGGTACTTGATGTCTTTGTTGCGTCGGCTCATTT
Organism: Culex pipiens pallens; assembly: GCF_016801865.2. Classification (NCBI taxonomy): domain Eukaryota; kingdom Metazoa; phylum Arthropoda; class Insecta; order Diptera; family Culicidae; genus Culex; species Culex pipiens. The sequence goes on from NC_068939.1 coordinate 120,258,152, forward strand.
TGTGCACGGCCAACACATCCAGTTTCAAAACTTTTAGCTCGGCAGCTAATTCCTCCACTGGCATGTCGTACAGACCTCTGACGACGATTTTGAACGGCTTATCCATGACGACATCATGGGTAAAGTACTCCGCCTCGTTTTCGGTCAAGTAATCCTTGACCAGTTGATAGTGCTGCCTGGATTGCACCAGCACCTTAAATCCGTCTTGACACAGACGAATGTTGCCTAGGACTTTCCCAGACTTGATGAGTTCAACCAGCCCCGCTCGAAAGTCGATCGTTGCTGCTGATTGCCGTACATAAAAAGGAGGCAGTTTCTCCTTTCGCTGTTTCACTTCATTCTCCTTTGCTTCCGCTACCTGGTCCTCGTCAGGCAGTCCAGCGAACTTGTTGTTCTTCAAAAGCTGCTCCTCGTGCGATGAAGAGTTCTCCTCCTCCTCATCCATCGGTACAGTACCGTCGCTCTTTTTCGTCTTTTTGCTGTTCGATGTCACTTCCAAAAGCACCTTCCTCTTGGAAATCCCCGGTTTTTGGCCATCAGTTGAGGCCTCAACCTTCCTTTTGGAAATTCCCACTTTTTTGCCTGCTTGAGCCGCAGGTAGGGCAATATTGCCGGCGTTTTGCGCCGGGACGCGACGAGTCATGTTGATTCAGACAACCTTCACCAACGAATGCTCGGATAACAATGACCCCTGAATTAATTGGGCTTTGTTAGCAGTAAAAGTTGCATTCCTAAAACATTTTTCGTAATTTTTCATTTTTTAATATTTTTTATGGGACTAAAAACGGCATCTTTTGCGCTAGAGTTAAGGATGCAACAACCGGAACCAAAATAAAATGTTCAAATGTGATTTTTTGAAAAAATAAACTAAAATAGTGTCAATCAAAATTTATATAAAATAAAATAAAATCTTATTTTGCGTCGAAAATGTTTTTTAAACATTTTTTGATAAACTGCCTTATTGACTTATTTTTTTGAAAATTGTTCAGTGTTTCTTTTTTCTGTCAAAAGCTTAAACCATGTTTGGAAATATCCGAACAACAGGGTTGAAATATCAACAACATTTTTCTGATACATTTTGTTGAGTACTTTGTAAGTTGTCGAAAGTTGTAATTTTTGTGGCATAATGTTTATAAAATTGAGGTTTTCTGAGTGAAATAAATTTTCCTGAATCCCTTGCAATTTTAGTAAGTTTTTTTTTATCTTTTTCTTACTTTCGGTAACCCCTTAACTATAAGCAACAATTGTTCCAAAATGGATTATGATGTAACACACAGCTGAAAGGAACTCCAAAACTCTGTTATGTATTCCAAAAGAACTTATTGTATATTAATAATTTACCAATAAAATCGAATTAATTAAAAATTAAAATTTTCCTGAATATTACCGTTCATAATCTACAATAACAATTATACAATATTATAATATGATTAAAAAAGGCAAAGAAAGCAAAACTCACAGAAAATTATCAAAATAATTTACTGAAAATTAAAAGAACTGCTCACGCATTAAAGAATGCAAAAACTCACAAAAAATGTTTTTATTAGTTTCAGAACCAGATTTTGTTTAAACTAGTTATCTGTTAATGCAAAGACTCACAGCATTGATTCAAAATTATATTCAAAATAAAGAACTTCTCATGTTTGAAAGAATGCAAAAACTCAAAGAAATTTTGGGTCATTCCAGGTCCTCCAGGATTTTCTAAAAAACTTTTTATTCGTTTACTTGTAGCTTTTCAACTCACAGTAAAAAATTTCTGTGTAAATTCGCATGCACATCAGTGTTGTGAGCAAAAGCATGTAATATTGTATGAGAAAACGTGTACACAAAAAGCATGTACGGAGGAAATAAATAAGTTCCCCATACATCGTATACAGTCAATATGATACGACGTACGGGAAAGCCACTGCAACATCGGCATTGAACCAAACAATTACATAGCCGAGATGGTTGGGGCGCGGACTTGGTAATCTGGATATGACTCTCACCAGATTGTTGCTATTTTTGGGGTAAGCATTTTTTTTTTCTTTTGTACATGCTATTTGTTTACACGTTTTCCCAAACAATATTACATGCCTTAGCTCACAAAGGTGATGTGCATGCTTTTGCATCCGATTTTACCATCGTTTTTTTTTTTTGCTGTGATTATACCAAAAGGCTTTCTTCTGGTTGCATTTTATATGAAATTGTAAAAGGAATTAATTAAAAAGTAATTCTCCAACGACTCACACAGCAGTTTCCCCGACCCCTCTTCAATTTGCTTGAAACTTTGTCCTAAGGGGTAACTTTTGTCTCTGATCACGAGTCCGAGGTCCGTTTTTTGATATCTCGTGATGGAGGGGCGGTTCGACCCCTTCCATTTTTGAACATGCGAAAAAAGAGGTGATTTTGAATAATTTGCAGCCTGAAACGGTGATGAGATAGAAATTTGGTGTCAAAGGGACTTCAATGTAAAATTGGATTTTTGATGGCGTACTCAGAATTCCGAAACGTATTTTTCATCGAAAAAAACACTAAACAAGCTTTAAAAACCCTGCCATTTCCGTTACTCAACTGTACAAAAAATTGGAACATGTAATTTTAAGGGAAATTTATTGTACTTTTCGAATCTACATTAACCCAGAAGGGTCATTTTTTCATTCATAGCATAGCATTGGTGTCTACCCGTAGTTGCTACTCTGTTATTGGCCTGGACCTCCAAGAATTGCTCCGTGGACCACAGATGAAGAGTAGGAACCAATCATCACCACTTCGCAACATTCAAATGTCCCTATCATGCTAGCCAATCACAGCGCCGGCCACGACCAGTGGTAAGACACGGGGAAGTGGATAGGAATTTTAGTCCGATACTTGAGTGATGAAGACCGCTAAATCGGCTGCGTCTTCGACAAAGTATCACGTGAGGTTTGAGGGTGTTAGTAAGATGGGTGTGAAGCCAGGATTCACCGTGGTAAGTGATGCGGCCGGTCAAATCTATTTATAGTCCTTAATTCTTCGTATGTTCTTGGATTCATTTTGGAAGCTTTCCAATTCGGTTCACCAAGCTTTTTTTTTGTGGTGAATTCTGGTCGTGTTGAAAGTTCAATATTCGCCTAACGAGTATGCAACCAGTAATGTTCTTAAATTCAACTTGCATTCAATATTGCATGTCCTGTTCTTAGGTTCACATTCCAATCAAGTTTCTTGGATTCTTATAGCATTCTTAATCCTCCTAGTCAACTAAGCTTCGATGGTCTGGTGGTTAGCATTTTTGTCTGCTGACCCAAAGGACGGGGGATCGAACCCCGCCGCGATCTAATGAATTTTTCGTTCATATTCAAGTGTTCAGAATTCCTTCGTTCCATAATTTCTCGATAGGAGCAGATGGGAATCGAACCCAGAACCTTCCGCTTTCAAAGCGAACAGCGTAACCATTCAGCCACGCCTACTCCTTTCAGAAGGGCCCTTTTTTTTCATTCAGAACAAAAATTTTCATTATAAAATTTCGTGTTTTTTTCTAACTTTGCAGGGTTATTTTTTAGAGCATAACAATGTTCTACAAAGTTGTAGAGCAGACAATTACAAAAATTTTGATATAAAACATAAGGGAACGAGCCATTGCTTGTAAACATCGCGGTCATCGCGATTTTACGAAAAAAAGTTTTGAAAAAGTTGGTCGTCGTTGATCATGGCCACGGGTCCCGGTTTACGGTAGTTATATTTTTCTTTTGATAGGGTTATTATATCTTCAATCTTTTGGGCGTGTTGAAAAGGTCTTCTGATTACCCATCGAACGAAGGGTCGCATGACAGTTCCGGACAACATTTTCATCAAAATATCTGAGATCCGGCCTTAAAAAAGTGTATTAAAACACTTAAGTGCTTATAACTTTTGATAGGGTCGTCAGATCATCAATGTTTTGGACTCGTTAGAAAGGCCTTTTTAAAACCATTTCGAAAATGTATAACATGACGAGTTTTCTTAGCAAAACCACCCTTTTATAATCTTCCAGTCTTTAGTTTTAATCGTTTTTTTAGCATTGCTGTTGAGGTCCTTAACTAAACTTCATAATTTTCAATATGGGACCCCAAGATGGATCGAATGAGACAAAATTTGTTGAGCCAGTGTCGCGATAGTCCAGTGATTTTTTTTTTATCAACATCCCACCACACACACAGGCATTTGCTCAGAATTTAATTCTAAGTCGTTATGTACACGTGAAGGTGGGTCTAGCAGGTCAAATTCAATTGACCAAATTGTTGCACAGAATGTTCAAGAATATAAAATACTGCATTTAGGTTAGTAGTGTATCTTAGGTTAGTAGTGTATCTAATGAAATAGAGTCCAAACTCAACATCCAACAGACATGTTACGCAGCACATAAATTTATTAGGATCTGACAATGTCGTGAAGGTGTAAACAACATGGTGTTCTGTGCTACCACCGCCGCGTAGCTACATTACCCAGTCCTTTCCTAAAACTAAACCACCTAACCGTGGTCGACCGATCGTTTAGCGCACGAATCTTGTTGAAAAACCGGCGTTGTTTTAACGCGAGAAATCCAACATCACCGTTGAACACAAACCAGAGGGTCTACCGGACTTTCAGCCTTACGGTCAACTCTGCTGCACAAAGTCTAAGTGTGCAGTACGTGGTGGTAGCTACTTGTAGCATTAAATCATTGCTTCGTGTAGTTACGATTTGGTTTTTTCTTCTCACGCGTTAATAAATTAATTTAATTACCGGTCTAAACGCAGCACTTTGTCTGCAAGAGTGGTGCATTTTGGGAAGGCGTTTCCATCTATTCCACTTTTTCACACAGTACTTTGTGGACACTGCGTTGACGCCGCTGCCCAACGAGCCATTACAAACAGTAGTGCGAACAATCACTGAAAAGTGTTTACTAAGGTAGTTGAACTTTGTGCAAATCGACCTTGGTTCAATTTTTTTGCAACGTTCAAAAGAATTATGTGTATGTTCTTTAAATGTGAATCAATCTCAAATTAAACATTTTCAAGTCTTAAATAACTCAAACCTCTCCAATAGCTCAATAAACCCGTTAAACACACAGCCACAGCTTTCGTCATCAAACGTGTAAATTTACAGTTTTAGTCCGGTCCACGGCACGAACCAATTCACGAGAAGAAGTTAGAAAAGCGCTTACATCATCGCGTATTTCCTTCTTGGATCGGCCGGCCAAGATGACCGTTTTGAGGGTTTGGCCCGATCGATAAAGCCAATTATAGCTCGCGCGGACTACCCGCCGAATCGTTTCTGATTTTCACTTAACTCGAAAAACTTTGTATACCATCAGCCAATGCGCCACATCATCTTGGCTTGGCGTCAGGTGGCTTCTCCGGTTTGTGCGGGGTCTATTTCGCTGGGTAAACAGCTACACTTATCGCCAAGGGGGCTGGGGTGGGCTCGTTAAAAGCCTGATTGCGTCCCGCCGTGAAGTCTTCGGTGGCCGGTGCTACCGGTGCGGTTCCAAGACTCGGAGCGTTATCTAATGATAATAATGGACTTTGAAATAAGCTTCAATAAGTTCCTGCAAATGGTGAGCAGATCGCCGGGGAAGATCTCTCTTGTCACATTTGAAATTCACATCGAATGCCTCACAAGAACTGCGGAACTAACTTGGAGAAATTGCGGAGAATTTCCCCTGTCCCCTTAAAAAAGTGGACTATAGAGACTTCGCATCTTCCAAATTCCTTTCCTTGTTCCTGGTGTACAAGAAGATGCAACATTTTGAGCAACTTATGATGTGAAATGGTCTGCCAAATATGTAAATAATTAATAGGCTTAGTGATTTTTCACTTTCGAAAATTGCAAATTTCACGGGGCTTTTTTTTTAAATAACCGTGAAAATCTGATGTAAAAATAACAGACTCTGCTTTTTTGCTTCATTATTTATTATTTTTCAATAAAATAAAATATAATAAAATTTGAACTTGACACTTGGGAGCGGCCGTGGCTGACTGGTTACGGTGTTCGCTTTGTAAGCGAATGGTTCTGGGTTCGATCCCCATCTGCTCCCAACGGAAAGTTTAGAACACATAAATTTGAAATGATGAATATGAACGAAAATCAAAGTCGCTCGAGGCGGGGTTCGATCCCCCGTCCTTTAGATTGGTAAGCAAAAATGCTAACCACTAGGCCATGACGACTTGGTGAGCGTGAACTGGTATTAGGAATACTGTTACAGAGAGCGAGTTGTGGCGCTATAACCACGGCAAATAGTGTCCAGGGCATTCGTTGAAATACAATGTCCCATCCCAGAGGGTCCCGGAGTACCATGGTGCTGGAGCATGGTGCTCCCAACGAATACAATCAAAAATCTCGGAGCGTATGGTGGTGTGTCCCCACGCTTCTTCCTCCCCTGTCGATTCAGAATTGTGTTGTTGTTCGAACACTCTGTGCTCAAACTCAACCCACTTCAAACGAATCATGTCTCTGCGATACGACTTTACGCAGTAGGCCTGGCCGCTTTAACGCTTGTGATGTTTCAATGCATTCTAATGCAATAGGTGGATGGCGTCGCTATTTTTAGGCCACGTTTTCCACTTTTACTCCATCGAAACCGACTACTTTACCGACTTCATTTCGCTGGGCGAGATAGGACGCCGTCTATTTTTAGACGATGACTCAGCACTTTTCCACTCTTGCACTTAAAAAAACCAGATGGCAGCACGATGTAACGCCACGTCCCTATGGCGCACTACAAATGTTAATACATGACAAGAAGAGTGCTAGGCGTCATTTAACCTAAGGCACTCTCAGGATCATTTTTTTACTTTACTCTCAGGATCCCTTCGAAAGATTGGCTGCGTTAGGGTCTGATTATATGATTAGAATAGATAAAATTTGAACTTGACAAATTTGTTTTTATTAATTTATCACAAAATACTTGTTTAGTCAATTTTAATAAGTTTTGGTATAAAAGCCAAAATCTGTATAAAAAAAACTATTTGGTAACTACAGTCAAATGATTGATCATATCATCCTTGTGATAACTTGATGATTCCGAGAATATATTTTTTACTTCGACTGATTTATGTTAACATTATTTAAGTATTCGTAGCATTCACTTCTCAGCAAAAGAAGTAACAATTTTATGTTCATGTATGTTTTGCTAACAATTCTTGAAATGATTTTTCATTCAATTGAAAACTAATATAATTTACTTAAAAAGTCTTCATTGATGAAATATTTATTTTGTTGTTTAACAACTGGAATTTGAAGATTTCCGTTGCTTTCCATTGCTTAGAAATAATATAAATTTCACGGAATTTCACGGAAATCTTCAAATTTCACGAATTTCACGCTGTCCGCGAAATCGTGAAAATTCACTAACCCTAATAATTAAGGTTAAATGTGACAAGATAACACGTCGTCGACGTGATGCTGAGCTGAGCCAATTGGTCAGTCATGATCAAACACTGCTGGAAGGCTGAGAGCGTGCGCTTTTTTTCCCCTGGGCGGAAGACCTAGATATTCAAAGTTGACTCAAGAGAGCGCACCCCGTAACAGCATCTTGGCTTACTCAAGAGAGGAGACTCCTCTGATTTCCCTTAACCCTCCAAAGGAAAGTTCACCCGGGGTAGGATTAAATTGTCCGCATCGAGACTCTCGAGAGTGAGAGTGGGAAAGTCACTTTACCCTCGGCTAAACCAACAAGTGACAACCAATTACACAACTCGGCGGAGCGTTTAATCGCGTCGGCCGGGAAAATTGCTGAGCAAAGCCGACCAACTTTTTTTCCATACGGAAGCCGACGAGCATCAAGTTCGACTCAGCAGGAGGAGGCCTCATTTGCGCAAGGATTAGTAGCGACTCCCCTCAGAGGTGGACACATCGATTAGAGAGCTATGCCGTAAGGTATTCCCTCCGAGGTATTCAAAGTACCGCTGACGACAGATTAAAACATCGTGTCTGCAAGTCGGAAGTCGCATCGCAATAACTTAAACTTGTTTTCCGCGTTGTGAGCACTGCGGGAAATGTTGGAGTGCATTTTACTCAACTATTTTAGCGACGATTTGTTGCTCTTTCAATGACATCGCAACTCGGAAGGCACGTCGACGATCTCAAATTGAAAAACCAAGCTTAAGCTTAATTTTTACTTATTTATGTTGTAAGGTTGCCGTTTCACCGATCCCTCCGTGTTCGATTGCGTAACCTTCACTCCCTTGAAAAAAAAGCATAACGCAAAACGGTTATTTACACAATCTCATTAACGATGCACCTCCCCAGCAAACGGGCAGAGAGGGACAACGGCGCGCACGCGACTAACTTACCAACTGCGACTAACTAACGGTCGGTGGCGGTGTGGTGCCACCACAGACAAATGGACACGTGCCCGACTTCTGGTTTGAATAACTTATCAAGCGGCGACGGCCGTTAGTTGGGCAGGGAAAATTCAATGAAAATGATTAAATTAACCTGATTCCGTACAAGGTGTTCAATATGTTGAGCGTAATTTGTGTCGATTGGAACATGCTTTGGCGTGGCATGTGGCCTATATTAGACGCGGGACTGAGGCGGTGTGGTTTGGAGGAGATTTTTCATGCTCGGGGAATGTTATGTAAGAATTTCATACCATGAGACGTTATTAAAAAAAATAATATGATCATTGTTTTGCGTCCCTCTGAGGAAAGGCTGTGAAACAAGAACTTAAAATTGTAAAAGTCCACTCCAAAAATTCCAGTTGCTAAAATTGTCTTGAGAAATTGTGACATTTGTGATATTTTAAGAACTTTTATATGGCGGATTTTAAATTTGATTAAACCTGAGTCCTGGAAACATTTATTTAAACTGCTATGGGGAATTTTGAAATGATCAATCAAATCAGAACAAAGATTATTAGATGCTTTTCGGGTCTCAAAAAACCTCTAAATTAAGGACTGATTTTTGAGTCCCCACTTTGAGCATTGCATTTTTATTTTGTATGGAAATTTGGAAAACTAATTTTATTTTGAATCTAATTCAAAAAAATATTTTAATTTTTGTATTTTTGCATAAAACTTTGTCCATGAATTCCTTATGTCCTAATAAGCCATTTTGAATCCTTAGTTTCTTTATACAAACTGTCCATACACAGTGAAAAATTGTGTAAATTTTGAAGGTGTAATCTTGAAAGGTTGAATATTACCTCTTTTATGATGTAATTTTACCTCAATTTAGACTGAAAAAGCGACAATACAATAGAAAAGTGGTAAAATAACAAAATATTTTTAAGATGTAAAATTTAAGCCTAAATCAAGCACCTCTGTAAAAAAAAATATTAAGTTCATAATTTTCAGTTATAGCCATTTATAGGTTAAATTATTCATTAAAATGGTCTCTTTTTAATTTTGAAAAATAGTGTTCATCCTTGCCCATTTTTGAAAAAAAAATACATGAAAAAAAAATACATACTTTTTTTAACATTTTTGACCTGACCTGATCTGATTTAGATTTTTTTTCATTGCCCAGATATGGCCGTATAAAGATTGACGCAAAATAAGTTTGTTTATGTTGTTTGTTTATTTGAAATCATCAGACCCGGTGGTCTCAATGAAGTTTATTTAAGTTCTACCCAATTGGACCTTAATTAACTCGCAATTTTCAATTAGTAATATCTTGGAAAAAAATTATCCGATTTTCAATGTTAAAAAGTGTTTTTCATTTTTGAAATCACAACTTACATTTAAAAAATGGTTCATTTATAATATTTTGCCATGTATTGGAATGTAAGTCGTGATTTAAAAAATCTGAAAATATTTTTTTCAAAAGGTTGAGAAAACTTTACACAAGATTCACCTTTAAACATTGAAAATCTGATCAATGGTTTAAAGATTATCATCGATTGAAAATTGAGGGTCTATTGGGTAGAATTTAGAAAAAAACTCACATTTGGTCATTTTCATTCTTTGCAAGGCCATTTCTCAGCAGAATATTTTTTTAACATAATTTCATCGCTAAAATTAACAAGTTATCGAAGTTTTAGAGAAAAAAGTTGAGTTTTACACGTTTTCGTCATTTTACCGTTTTGCGTGCAATGCGTCGAAAACCCCAGTTTTTATGTTCAAAAAATCATATCTCTATCTATCATATTACAAAAATTCGAGAAAATATATTTTCAGATATGAGCTCTTTGGTCCCGAGACCTTCAAATCAGCAAATGAAATTTTTCATAAGAACTCTTAGAATATTTAGCTAGTTTTTCGAACATCAACATATTTTTCCTGAAAAGCCTTAATAAAGAATTGTGGCACTATTAGTTTTTTGTTGTGGTGATTGGCGAAAATCGACGAAACCCTATTTTCGATAGGAGCACCCTAATCGCCATACAAAAAATACGGTAGTAGTAATCCAGCTGCGTGTAAAAGGCCTGGGTGTAAAATAAATTTTGCATTATTTTATGAAATTTTATGTAATATTACACCCTGAAATATGTACCCCATCAGTATGGGAAACCTACTGGACCGAAATATCAAGCTCATATATGCGTTTATCCTTTCCATTCTTCATCGGTCTGATGGCCGAGCGGGCTAAGGCGCCAGTCCTTACTGTTGGTGCTGGGTTTCAATCCCATCGGTTGCCACTTTTTGTTGTGTTTACAAAAATTGTACATGCAGTGTGTAATATTAAGTGTCTTTTTTGACGAAGGTGATGTGCATGCTTTTGCATCCGATTTAACCATCGGATTTTTTCCTGTGTTATTTTGGCCAAGAATCTCCCATGCCAAATTTGAGCCAGATCGGAGCAGTTTTGATTTGGATACTTTCTGTTTGACGTGGATCGCTGTACAGTCCAGACTCGATTATCCGAAGGTTTGTATGGGACTTCGGATAATCGAATCACGAACAATAAAAAAATGTTTTAATATTTTTTTATTTTCTTACTTTTAACATCAAATTTGAGTACTGCGACCCCATTTTACACAAATTTGAATGGTTGATTGCCTATTAAACTAAAAATGCATTTTTTCAATATTCCATCATCGTCATTTTGGCCGTCATCTTGGATTAAACAATTCTAAATCACTTTACAGTAGTTCAGGAGTCATACTTTAGCTCGACAATGAAAAATAAATAAAGCAAAAAAATAGTTTTGTAATTCGATTATCCAAAGTTTCGAAAAATAAAAGATAAGATTAGATTAGATTACGCCCGAAGTGCTTTCTTGTCCCGCCCGTGTGGATCAATCGGACCGCACACTGGGTTCACAATCCAGAGGTTGCTGGTTCGAATCCCGCGGCGGGCGCTCTAAAATTCTTTGTGTAAATATGGGTATCCGGCGCCGTCGCTCCGTGCCATACTTTCATACACTTAGGAGCCCAGGGCGGCGAAGTCCTTGTAGATAAAAAGGAAGACACTAGTGGTTGGTACTAGCAATGGTGGCCGACAGCTATAAAGTCAACTTCGTTATTTTTCGCTTTCTTGTATGTATCTATGATTGCATTTCGTCTGAATACCCCCTGAAATTACGAAATCTTAGGCCTAATGCGTTGCGTTCAACGCACAGATTAGGAATGGAACACATTTTACAGAATCAATAGGGGAGAAAGGATGCGTGGACATACCTTAACTTACGCTTCGACTCAGTTATGATGTGATGTGTGTGATGTGGGATATTTTCAACTGTTTATTTCAAAATCGTAAATAGTACAGAAATAAATTTTGAAATATTTCAGAAGCTGATTTACCTATAAAAATAAACCTTGATAACCCAAAAATCATTTTCCGAACAATCCGCGTACCAACTTTCGCTAGCTTGCCGTGACCCAACGATTGTCCGGTCGCCGCTGCGGAAAAGATCACCAGGGCAGCTGCACAATTCAGGAAATCCAGGTCATCACGGCAGGCAGGCAGAAATAAACGTGTTGTGTTGTAGACCCTCTCTCTCCTCTGAACCAGGCGCACGGGCGCTCGCTCACGTGGCCACGTTTTATTGAGCTTTTTTTTCACATTGCTTCTTATTCCGGCCGGATTGCGCGTGATTTCCAGAACGATTTCCTTTCCTTTCACTTTATGTGGCGAACTTTTTTTTTTTGTTTTGTCTTTTTCCCGTCGTGAGTTGTTGCTTAGATTTTTTATTTCGAAGCTTTTGCTGGCAAAAATTTTCCAACCATGTTGTTTGATTCGTTTTTTCTCTCTTTCGATTGCTGACTACCTTCTTAGCTTTGTGTACAACATGGCACTTAAGAGACCGGGTCTTGGCCGCGTGGCTGGTCCACTAACCGTGGCCGGGCCATCGTCTAGTCCAGCCTAACAAACTGAACTACAAAACTGACATTAGTCTCGGCAAAACGCGCGGCGAAAAGCTGCGATTTCCGGATATCTGATGCCCGCCCGATGTGTTTTAAGCTGCTCACGATGCTTGTAATTGAACGGTTTTAAAACCCCCTTTTTCTGTTGGTTGAACTAGTTTGGCTGCCAGTCGGTGGAGTTGGACCTTTCAAACGGTTATTAGCAGCAAAAGGGTATAGGCAAACAAGAGACAGTGTATGAAATGTCACCCCGAACGGTTTGGATTGCAATTTCTCAAATTACCAACTCGAGCTTGGGCAGCTGTGATTGGGAATGCGCTTCCTTGAGCAAGGGAATTACTAAAATATGCAGGAAATTGAACCTTCACTTTTTTTCCTTTCACAACTCAAATGTTATCCTGATAAAATGTTTGTTTAAGAATAATTCGACTCAATTCTCTACGAAATCGGCCGATTTCAACTATTTTTATTTTTGATTTGGCTCAAACTATGATTTTTTTTAGAATGATAGATTAGGATGTCAGGAACAATGTTTTCATACAACAAAAAAATCCCAAAAATGGTTTACAACTCGCGCGCGGAGCTTGAATGAATAAAGTGCATTTTAGTGAACAAATATTTGCATTTTAGTGAACAAAATGTGACGAATTTTCAAAATTCTTGGTATACAAGCGTTTTTAGCATAAAACATTGGCTACTATGATTTCAAACGGGAAGGCATATATTTTGGATATTTTTATTTTGCTTGCTCAAAAATGATATTCGTTAATAACATTTCATGAAAAACATGAGATTTTCTCACAATGTGACGTAAACGACATATTTATAAGTACTGTTCTGTGATCTTCTCGATATGAACAATGTTTTATGCTACAAACGCTTGTTTACCAAGAATTTTGAAAATTCGTCACTTTTTGTTCACTAAAATGCAAATATCTCGGCTTTGCGTGGACAAAAATTGAATTAAAAAAAAAAGAAAAATGATCTCCGTAAAAAACCGGATTTTTTCATACAAAATTTAATTTTGAATGGCTATGTTTTGAAAACGGTGCACTTTATCAAAAAAATGTAACTTTTCGATTGCAAACTCGATTTTACATACAAAATTAGGTCAACAAATTTTAAGTACAGAACTTCATTTTTTTTACAAAAATCACTAAGGCTGAAATTTTATTTAAAGTATTTGTCCCCCCTCCCCCCTTCAATGTTGGTCCGAAAAATCAGGAGGCAAAAAAAAAAATTTTTTCAAACAACTTCAAAATTTCAATGGAAATTTAAGTGCAATCAACTACAATTAATTTAAAATGCATTCCCCTACGTTTAAAATCACTTTTAGCATGTTTGGGTTGATTTAAAAATCTGTTGAAATTTTGAAAATGTTCGATGTTTAGTATCACAAATTTTTCTTCGCGTTTTTTTTTTGTTTTCGTCAAATCGTACATTTTTTTAAAACTAATGATTGCAAAACAACTGAACTAGTGTAAAATGCATTTTTAAACACTTTTTGCATTCAAATGTTCAGACTATGGCGTGGTTATTTACATTTTTATAAATTTGTTTATTTTTTTTGTACCTATTTTTTTTTGAATAGTCCTCATTAATACCTACAACTTTGCCGAAGACACCAAATCAATCAAAAAGTTCCTTGAAAAGTTACAAATTTTCGAATATTTACGTACCATGTTCGTATGAACAGCTGCCAAAATTGTATCCAGGTTTTTAGCGAAGATGGCTTTCGAATGGCGAACATCCGAAATGTCAAAATCGCGCAGTAGCACCAACATTAGAAAACAAATGTGACTGTCATGCCATGGCACACTTTTTCGGAATATTTGTACCACTGCGTGATTTTGACATTTCGGACGTTCACCATTCGAACGCCATCTTCGCTTAAAAACCTGGCTAGAGACTTTTATGGGTGAACCAATGACACATGACACAAAATGACTACTTTGGTGATAGGGAAGGCCCCCACAAAGTTTGAGCCAAATAAAAAAATATAGGTAAAATCCATTTCCTGGTTTGATGGAGAATTGTTCATTTACAAAAAATAATTTATTAGAATTTCTCGAAATACTATTATTCATTCCTTTAAATTAAATTCACAACAGGTGTCACTAACCTTTGCAGTTCGCGCAAAAATTCGCGTCATTTTCGCGATTTGTTCGCCCGCACTCGTACGGCTCTCGATCTGACAGAGACAAATCCGACAACTTCCTTGTAGGAAAGCCATCGTTTCCTACCTTCCCGCCACAGTGTACTAATACGCCTGCTATCGGGTACCGTCAACTGGGGTGAAACGTGACTACTGTTAAAATTTGGAACTCTAATTTTATTTTTCTGTTTAGGAAATCATCAGAAAATTGTACAAATTCACATGTCCAAATTCAAACCGGTTGACGGTATCCCCTTTGGTGAACCCAGCTAAACCCAATATTAAAATGGATTCGTAGTCTCTCCCTCTCTGATAAAGGTCGCCCATGTTCGTAGATATGGAGAGGGTCGATGGCTTACAATTTGCATTTTGACTTGAATGTCTGTGCGCATGGTTTGGATGCTAATTTTTGTTTAACAAAGTTTTGTTTTCTGGTTCTGTTTCAGGTGTGTGTGTGTGCGTGACCAGTGAAGGTGTGCAATCGGATTATCTGTTGACCGGCGAAACTTTGGCTTCCGACAACAACCGTGACGTCAATTGAACAGAGAAGGTAAGTTGTTTTATTGGAGTGTTAATTAGATTGAATTTTGTTTTGAGGATTGGTGAGCTATAGAGGCCATATCAAATCAACACGCATGACCCAATTGTTCAAAATCAATTCTTCAAAGGGGCAAAAAACCCCTAAGACCAATATCCGTTGAAGGGTCACCCAGTTCCTAACCTCAAACCGTTTCACGAACACCCCGCAACCCATCGTCGGTGAAAACGACCAAAATTATAATTATCTCGCTTCGATTGGAGCGTGGCCTGATGTAGGTCAGCAGTATCAATGCTAGAGGCCGGTCAAGCCCATACTTCCAGCAAACTCCCCCCAACCAGCATCGATCGTCTGAGGTTCGTATAGAGATATAGAGAGTAGCCTGTCCCATTTTGAGGTCATGTCGAGGAATTTCAGGTGCTCACTTCTTAAATGATAGATTATGATGTTAGGAACAATGTTTTCTTAGACAAGAAAAAATAATAAAATACTTTCTCGCACCCCCTAGTCGATTTACTGAAAAAAGTCACTTTTTTGAACAAATTTTCTAAAATCGCTTGGAATCAATACAAAAACTGTTTCGATCAGGTGTGTATTATCTTCAAACGATAGGTTTTTGTCCATAGATTAAGATGCACTATCAATATTGGACCAAAATTTAAGTTTTTGGACTCTCCCATGCGGATTTGTGTCGAAAAAATCGCATTTTTTCGAAACTTTTTTCAGAAATGTTCATTTAATTTAGGGTAGCCTATTTTTCCCAGTGAAACCAATACATGCAGCTTGTAGGAAATTTCATGGCGAACATTTTTTCCTCTGAGAAAATGCAATTTCAACACTCCAGAGCCGAGATATTTGAGTTTTAGTGAGGAAAAAAGTGCCAATTTTCAAAATTTCTCAGAATTCAGAAGCAAGGCCTACTAATTACACGATGTAGCAAGCATATGTCTCAATGGTCAGGGTATGCTTTTTTATAGTAATTTTGGCCGCTGAATCCGAATCTGAAATCAAATTTCGTGTAAACAGTGATGTTTTGGAGCTACACCCTTTTGGAATGTTATTTGCGTGTTTAAGAGGCAGTTTTTGTAAATATTGATCGGTTTGTTTTAGAGGTCGTATCAAGGTGCTCCGATTTGGATGAAACTTTCAGCGTTTGTTTGTCTGTACATGAGATGAACTCATGCCAAATATGAGCCTTTTACGACAAAGGGAAGTGGGATAAAACGGGCATTGAAGTTTGAATTTTCTGAGGATTTCAAATATGACAAAAGTGAGACTAAAAAGTGCCGCTATGGATGCCTACAGGACAATAACTAACGTTGTAAAATGTTTGTTATAGAAAAATCGAAAAACTATGAGAAAAACTGTGATTGGCCAAAAAGTTATTACCGTAGGCTTATAGTCCATGAAATTACCTATCTTTTGAACTAAAAGAGTATGGGTGTTGGAGGCTGTTGCAAAAAGATATTGAGGTTTAAAAAAAACCATTTTAACAGTAATTTGCAAAAGCTATGAGAAAAAGTTAAACCAATCCTGGATGCCTATGGCCCATTTTGAAGTGCTTCAAAAGACCTTTCGAATGCATCTAAGAGAGTGGGAATTGATGAAGTTTTACTAAAATGCGAGCAATTTAATTTTAAGATTTTTTATATTTTTTCCCCACTTCCCTTTGTCGTAGAGGGCTCATATTTGGCATGAGTTCATCTCATGTACAGACAAACAAACGCTGAAAGTTTCATCCAAATCGGAGCACCTTGATACGACCTCTAAAACAAACCGATCAATATTTACAAAAACTGCCTCTTAAACACGCAAATAACATTCCAAAAGGGTGTAGCTCCAAAACATCACTGTTTACACGAAATTTGATTTCAGATTCGGATTCAGCGGCCAAAATTACTATAAAAAAGCATACCCTGACCATTGAGACATATGCTTGCTACATCGTGTAATTAGTAGGCCTTGCTTCTGAATTCTGAGAAATTTTGAAAATTGTCACTTTTTTCCTCACTAAAACTCAAATATCTCGGCTCTGGAGTGTCGAAATTGCATTTTCTCAGAGGAAAAAATGTTCGCCATGAAATTTCCTACAAGCTGCATGTATTGGTTTCACTGGGAAAAATAGGCTACCCTAAATTAAATGAACATTTCTGAAAAAAGTTTCGAAAAAATGCGATTTTTTCGACACAAATCCGCCTGGGAGAGTCCAAAAACTTAAATTTTGGTCCAATATTGATAGTGCATCTTAATCTATGGACAAAAACCTATCGTTTGAAGATAATACACACCTGATCGAAACAGTTTTTGTATTGATTCCAAGCGATTTTAGAAAATTTGTTCAAAAAAGTGACTTTTTTCAGTAAATCGACTAGGGGGTGCGAGAAAGTATTTTATTATTTTTTCTTGTCTAAGAAAACATTGTTCCTAACATCATAATCTATCATTTAAGAAGTGAGCACCTGAAATTCCTCGACATGACCTCAAAATGGGACAGGCTAATAGAGAGTGAAGCCAAAACACTCGGCAGTTCAGTGGCCAGTAGTAGCACATACGCCGAGCTCTAGCATAAACAACAACAACAAAGTATCAAACCGCTCCTCCGGCCATCAACATCATCAGCAGTCGGAGCTGTGAAAGGGAAAACGTAAACCTTCTTCTCGTTTAATGGCGTTTTCGCTTTCAGTTTGAAGAGATGCAGTTTCCCTTCGTTTTGGGCACACTATTCGGAGCTAGGTAAAATCATAACAAAAACATTAACCCAACCGTTGAGAGCCGAAAAGATGGTGAAGGTGGGCGAGCCGTCAAGATCGCATCACGAGCTGAGCGGCGATCAAGGTGTGACGGATTGATCGAGGGGTGATTTATCTACCAAAAAAAAAGAAGAAGATAAAAAGAGATACAAAAATGGACCACGCGTGAATTTGATGGTATCAAATTTGTACTTTTTCACGGTGCGATGGAGACGATGGTGGCTCATGATGCCTGATGAACGGTTTAGTCGTGGAATAATCGTATGAATTGAATGTAGCTTAATGTAGCGGTATTTTTAATTGAATTGTTCAACGGAGTTTCGGATTAATGTGTTTTTTTTCGGAGGATTGAACTTCTGAGTCCATACTGCTTTACAATATTAAATATGACTCAATGAGTTACTTTCGAAATTATGTTTGTTCATCATATCTCAAATTCTGAATGTGAAAAAAAGGATCCTAATCACAATTGATCAAACTGTTGTTTTTTCACCAAACAGCATAGATTGACTAAAATTTGTATCTCTTCATCACATCCTGAAATATTTGAAACAAAAATGCCTGTGATTCTGGACAAGGCTCTGGATTCGAGTAGCCTTTAAGGCAACTCCGTTTCCGGCTTCTGGTAATTTTGCGACTCCGGGGTCGACTCCGACTCCACAGCCCTGATTCTGGGGACCTCCTGGATAAGCATAATTTCCTAGGTGTACTGAGCTCGAAGCATGATTGAACAAAAAGAGTTATCTTCCCTCAAGTTACAACAATTCTTCAAAGTCGACGAATCCTTTCGCACTCTTCGGCAATGATGTTTTTAAAAACCCGTTTGAACAGTCTCCAATTTTTTTCATTAAACGTAAAACTTGTTTTTATCGAACCTTTAATGTATCTAATTTCGACTTACTCTCTGATTAGCTGAAATCTTGAAGGAGGTGTTGTAACTTTTTAACGCCTACCATGAGGATTCGATTTCTACAAACAATTTGCATACTATTTTAGACGGTTATTCCCAACTAGAAAAAATAAATAAATGCAGCTTAGCAGTTCTCTACACAGTATTTTTTTTGTAAATTTGGAAGGTTGAATATTACCTCTTTTATGATGTAATTTTACCTCAATTTAGACTGAACAAGTGACATTACACCAGAAAAGTGGTAAAAATACACATTTTCAGAGGTAAAATTACACATTTTTTCTGGCATAAAAGATGTACCCCTTCCCTTTACCATGATTGTTTTTCTGTGTACACAGAAAAAAATGTGTTTATTTGGAAGATTTAATTTTAGAAAGTTGAATATGACCTCTTTTATGATGTAATTTTACCTCAATTTAGACTGAAAAACTGGCATTACACCAGAAAAGTGGTAAAAATACACATTTTCAGAGGTAAAATTACAAAAAAAATCTGACATAAAAGATGTACCCATTCCCAGATGTAATATTACCATGATTTTTTTTCTGTGTAGAGTTCCGCTAAAAAATATATTTTTAAATTTTGATTTTTTTATATTTGGATCAATTTTGTCTAACAATTTTATTTTGCACCATTGGTTTCTCCATACAAATTTGGGGGCTGTCCAAAGAAAAATGCTACGAAAATATTCGAGAATCTGTATCTTCAAAAGCGATTTTTTGATCCATGTGGTGTCTTGGGCACACAGTGTTTGCGTATTTTGACAAAGGACTTTGTCTTAAAGCTCTATCTGCGGTGTCAATGCAAAATTTTTCGAAAATGTAGCGTTACCGTCGCATGCCCTCGGCGTGACATTCTGTTTCTGTTGCGTGGATGCCGTGAAAACTATTTAAGCTAAAAGTTAGCCTCTGGAGGATTTAGTGTCCATCAGACTTTCATCAAAGAAGGACCTTACGTTGGGAATTTTAATGCTCACACACACACGCACACGTTGAAAGAAACAGGTGGTGCATAAACTTGAGGGAGGTCCAAGAAGATATTGACGGTTGCCAGAACGGTCACCGGAATACCGAAATGATTTTGAACAAATTGGTAGGATATCGGCCACACCCGGAGTGGCCAGTGCCCTGGGGAAGGTTCTACCGGGAGGACATTTACGGAACCATGCAAATTGGGGCAATATGGGTATTAAAATTCATGGTTTTTGATACTGGTGATTAAAATGGCCATTTTGACACGATTGGCCACACCCGGAGTGGCCATGGCCCTGAGGGAAGGATCTACCGGGGGGACATTTATCGAACCATACGACTTGGGACAATATGGGTATCAAAATTCATGGTTTTTGATACTGGTGATTAAAATGGCCATTTTGACAGGATTGGCCACACTCGGAGTGGCCATGGCCCTGAGGGAAGGTTCTACCGGGGGGACATTTATCGAACCATACGACTTGGGGCAATATGGGTATCAAAATTCATGGTTTTTGATACTGGTGATGAAAATGGCCATTTTGACAGGATTGGCTACACCCGGAGTGGCCATGGCCCTGAGGGAAGGATCTACCGGGGGGACATTTATCGAACCATACGACTTGGGACAATATGGGTATCAAAATTCATGGTTTTTGATACTGGTGATTAAAATGGCCATTTTGACAGGATTGGCCACACCCGGAGTGGCCATGGCCCTGAGGGAAGGTTCTACCGGGGGGACATTTATCGAACCATACGACTTGAGACAATATGGGTATTAAAATTCATGGTTTTTGATACTGGTGATTAAAATGGCCATTTTGACAGGATTGGCCACACTCGGAGTGGCCATGGCCCTGAGGGAAGGTTCTACCGGGGGGACATTTATCGAACCATACGACTTGGGACAATATGGGTATCAAAATTCATGGTTTTTGATACTGGTGATTAAAATGGCCATTTTGACAGGATTGGCCACACTCGGAGTGGCCATGGCCCTGAGGGAAGGTTCTACCGGGGGGACATTTATCGAACCATACGACTTTAGGCAATATGGGTATCAAAATTCATGGTTTTTGATACTGGTGATGAAAATGGCCATTTTGACAGGATTGGCCACACCCGGAGTGGCCATGGCCCTGAGGGAAGGTTCTACCGGGGGGACATTTATCGAACCATACGACTTTAGGCAATATGGGTATCAAAATTCATGGTTTTTGATACTGGTGATGAAAATGGCCATTTTGACAGGATTGGACACATCCGGAGTGGCCATGGCCCTGAGGGAAGGTTCTACCGGGGGGACATTTATCGAACCATACGACTTGGGACAATATGGGTATCAAAATTTATGGTTTTTGATACTGGTGATGAAAATGGCCATTATGACAGGATTGGCCACACCCGGAGTGGCCATGGCCCTGAGGGAAGGTTCTACCGGGGGACATTTATCGAACCATACGACTTGGGACAATATGGGTAGTAAAATTCATGGTTTTTGATACTGGTGATGAAAATGGCCATTTTGACAGGATTGGCCACACCCGGAGTGGCCATGGCCCTGAGGGAAGGTTCTACCGGGGGGACATTTATCGAACCATACGACTTGGGACAATATGGGTATCAAAATTCATGGTTTTTGATACTGGTGATGAAAATGACCATTTTGACAGGATTGGCCACACCCGGAGTGGCCATGGCCCTGAGGGAAGGTTCTACCGGGGGGACATTTATCGAACCATACGACTTGGGACAATATGGGTATCAAAATTCATTGTTTTTGATACTGGTGATGAAAATGGCCATTTTGACAGGATTGGCCACACCCGGAGTGGCCATGGCCCTGAGGGAAGGATCTACCGGGGGGACATTTATCGAACCATACGACTTGGGACAATATGGGTATCAAAATTCATGGTTTTTGATACTGGTGATGAAAATGGCCATTTTGACAGGATTGGCCACACTCGGAGTGGCCATGGCCCTGAGGGAAGGTTCTACCGGGGGGACATTTATCGAACCATACGACTTGGGACAATATGGGTATCAAAATTCATGGTTTTTGATACTGGTGATGAAAATGGCCATTTTGACAGGATTGGCCACACCCGGAGTGGCCATGGCCCTGAGGGAAGGATCTACCGGGGGGACATTTATCGAACCATACGACTTGGGACAATATGGGTATCAAAATTCATGGTTTTTGATACTGGTGATGAAAATGGCCATTTTGACAGGATTGGCCACACTCGGAGTGGCCATGGCCCTGAGGGAAGGTTCTACCGGGGGGACATTTATCGAACCATACGACTTGGGACAATATGGGTATCAAAATTCATGGTTTTTGATACTGGTAATGAAAATGGCCATTTTGACAGGATTGGCCACACCCGGAGTGGCCATGGCCCTGAGGGAAGGTTCTACCGGGGGGACATTTATCGAACCGTACGACTTGGGACAATATGGGTAGTAAAATTCATGGTTTTTGATACTGGTGATGAAAATGGCCATTTTGACAGGATTGGCCACACCCGGAGTGGCCATGGCCCTGAGGGAAGGTTCTACCGGGGGGACATTTATCGAACCATACGACTTGAGACAATATGAGTAGTAAAATTCATGGTTTTTGATACTGGTGATGAAAATGGCCATTTTGACAGGATTGGCCACACCCGGAGTGGCCATGGCCCTGAGGGAAGGTTCTACCGGGGGGACATTTATCGAACCATACGAATGGGAAAATATGGGTATCAAAATTTATGGTAGAATGGCCATTTTGACAGGTTTGGCCACACTCGGAATGGCCGTGGCCCTGAGGGAAGGTTCTACCGGGGGGGACATTTATCGAACCATACGACTTGGGGCAATATGGGTATCAAAATTCATGGTTTTTGGTACCGTCCCAAGTCGTATGGTTCGATAAATGTCCCCGGTAGAACCTTCCCCAGGGCCATAGTCACTTCGGTTGAGGCCAATCCTGCCAAAATGTCCATTTTCATTACCAGTATCAATATGGTTCGATAAATATCCCCCCGGTAAAACCTTCCCTCAGGGCAATTGAATAAATTGATTACTCCTTTATTTGACCTCTTAGCCAAATGGTGTCTTCGGAAGAGTTGTTGTACTTGATAAGGGCTATCTTTTGAAGATATTGACATACAGGGTGACGACCTTCCAGGGTGTCAACCAAAAACTAACTCTGTTGGATGACGTTGTAGGGCTTTGGTGTATCGCGCAAAGTTGTAGAGGAGAAAATTTCATGAAAGTTTGTCAAAGGCGCCAAATTTGTAGCTCTTAATCTACTACGTCATTTTTGCAAAAATGGTAAAAAAGCACTTTTTTGTGATAACTTAAAATGTTAGCATTTTAGCGGCCTACTATGTTCTGAAGAGTTGTTTTTGACATAAAATTACACATCTTTGCCCAAGACAGCAAAATGTTTTGAGCCTTTATTGAGGAGTTATAACCATTTGTAAGTGATTTTGAGCATATTTTCAAGTTGCAATGTTTTCGAAATGGCGAATTTTGGCGCAAAACCGAACAATGCACATGAAAGTACACACTTTCAACTACATTTTCTGAAAATATCTCCGTGTCTATCGGTGTCGATTTAGAGATACAGTGGACTCTCTCGTTGTCGATCTTCTCGATATCAATATTACTCCAGCTGTTAATAAATTGTTCAGTCCCTCCAAATAGATTGCTTTGATTTTTTGTTCTATAATTTCATAACTCCTGCTCTCGACGGTCCCTTCAATATCGACAACGAGAGAGTCCACTGTATCTCAATTTGAATTTAACGGTTTTTATTTATCAATATATTTATAATTTTTAAGCGGAATCTTATTGAAACGTGGTAATAATCAGTTAATTGAAAGGGTAAATTGATCGATTTTAATATTGCTTATTGCGAGATAAAATCACGTTTCTCCTTCGCTGTGATTGACTGAAGATTATTGCCGCCTTATAAAAATCAGCAAGTTGAACTGAAATTCTGGTTGATTTGGCTGTCAACTTGGTTTGTTTTGAATATTTTCCAAAAAGTCAGCTCAAAACTCAAGGCAACCTTTGACAACAGCCAAAAATTTGTTCTGCGGTTGTCTTGCGGCTGTCATGCTACCATTATCTTGCGGTCGTATCACCGCGCGTGAACTCTAATTATTGACGCCCTCAGTAAAACATTGTTCATGCTTAAAACTATGATACACATTTTAAAATTATGAATAAATACATGTTTTTCCCAAAAATAATGTAAGTGAAAATTTTAAATAATTGTTCGTATTTAAAATTAAGTATTTCCTTTCATATGTGGTCACTCTGGAAAGGTTGTCGTATTTTTTCATAGACAATGTAATTTCCATAAAAATCGATCAATTTACCCTTCAATTTACCGATTTTCACCTTGTATTCATTATGATTTCGAATAACATTTATAAATAAATTGATTAAAAATCGGCAAATTCAAATTGAGATATCTAAAAATATATACACGGAGATATTTTCAGGAAATGTAGTTGAAAGTGTGTACTTTCAGGTGCATTGTTCGGTTTTGCGCCAAAATGCGCCATTTTGAAAACATTGCAACTTGAAAATAGGCTCAAAATCACTTACAAATGGTTATAACTCCTCAATAAAGGCTCAAAACATTTTGCTGTTTTCGGCAAAGATATGAAATTTTATGTCATAAACAACTCTTCAGAACATAGTAGGCCGCTAAAACGCTAACATTTTAAGTTATCACAAAAAAGTGCTTTTTGGACCATTTTTGCAAAACTGGCGTATATCTCGAGTAGAATAAGAGCTACAAATTTGACGCCTTGGACCAACCTTCGTGAATTTTTCTTCTCTACAACTTTGCCCAAGACACCAAAGCCCTACAACGTCATCCAACAAAGTTAATTATGGTTGACACCCTGGAAGGTCGTCACCCTGTATGTCAATATCTTCAAAAGATAGCCCTTATCAAGTACAACAACTCTTCCGAAGACACCATTTGGCTAGGACGTCAAATAAAAGAGTTATCAATTTATTCCACTTAATTTTGCCATTCCGAACACTGTGCAATGGCCACTCCGGGTGTGGCCAATCCTGTCAAAATGGTCATTTTCATCACCAGTATCAAAAACCATGA
Source organism: Culex pipiens pallens (assembly GCF_016801865.2). Lineage (NCBI taxonomy): Eukaryota > Metazoa > Arthropoda > Insecta > Diptera > Culicidae > Culex > Culex pipiens. The sequence goes on from NC_068939.1 coordinate 120,282,839, forward strand.
ATTTTGATACCCATATTGCCCCAAGTCGTATGGTTCGATAAATGTCCCCCCGGTAGAACCTTCCCTCAGGGCCATGGCCACTCCGAGTGTGGCCAATCCTGTCAAAATGGCCATTTTAATCACCAGTATCAAAAACCATGAATTTTGATACCCATATTGTCCCAAGTCGTATGGTTCGATAAATGTCCCCCCGGTAGAACCTTCCCTCAGGGCCATGGCCACCCCGGTAGAACCTTCCCTCAGGGCCATGGCCACTCTGGGTGTGGCCAATCCTGTCAAAATAGCCATTTTCATTACCAGTATCAAAAACCATGAATTTTGATACCCATATTGCCTTAAGTCGTATGGTTCAATAAATGTCCCCCCCCTAGAACCTTCCCTCAGGGCCATGGCCACTACGGTTGTGGCCAATATCCTACCAGTTTGGTCCCAACCCCATTGCCTTGAATCATTCTGGTTTCCGAGTGACCGTTCTAACAATGTTCTTTAGAACAGAATTCCTCCCAAGTTGGTGCACAACCTGTGTCTTTCAATGTGTGTATGTGTGTGTGAGCAATAAAATTACCACCGTCGATCCGTCTCTGACGGATTTTCAGTCAGAACTAAATTGTTCAGAGGCTATCTGTTAGCTTATATAGTCCGCATGAAATGTGGCAACAATGGTGCAACATTCTCGCGTGACAGTTCCAAGAAAGCAGGAGACGAGGCAAAATTTGCACCATGTTGCCACATTTCATGCGGACTATATAAGCTAACAGATAGCCTCTGAACAATTTAGTTTTGACTGAAAATCCGTCAGAGACGGATCGACGGTGGTAATTTTATTGCTCACACACACATACACACATTGAAAGACACAGGTTGTGCACCAACTTGGGAGGAATTCTGTTCTAAAGAACATTGTTAGAACGGTCACTCGGAAACCAGAATGATTCAAGGCAATGGGGTTGGGACCAAACTGGTAGGATATTGGCCACACCCGGAGTGGCCATGGCCCTGAGGGAAGGTTCTACCGGGGGGACATTTATCGAACCATACGACTTGGGGCAATATGGGTATCAAAATTCATGGTTTTTGATACTGGTGATTAAAATGGCCATTTTGACAGGATTGGCCACACCCGAAGTGGCCATGGCCCTGAGGGAAGGTTCTACCGGGGGAGATTTATCGAACCATACGACTTGGGACAATATGGGTATCAAAATTCATGGTTTTTGATACTTGTGATGAAAATGGCCATTTTGACAGGATTGGCCACACCCGGAGTGGCCATGGCCCGTAGGGAAGGTTCTACCGGGGGGACATTTATCGAACCATACGACTTGGGGCAATATGGGTATCAAAATTCATGGTTTTTGATACTGGTGATTAAAATGGCCATTTTGACAGGATTGGCCACACCCGGAGTGGCCATGGCCCGTAGGGAAGGTTCTACCGGGGGGACATTTATCGAACCATACGACTTGGGGCAATATGGGTATAAAAATTCATGGTTTTTGATACTGGTGATTAAAATGGCCATTTTGACAGGATTGGCCACACCCGGAGTGGCCATGGCCCTGAGGGAAGGTTCTACCGGGGGGACATTTATCGAACCATACGACTTGGGACAATATGGGTATCAAAATTCATGGTTTGTGATACTGGTGATGAAAATGGCCATTTTGACAGGATTGGCCACACCCGAAGTGGCCATGGCCCTGAGGGAAGGTTCTACCGGGGGGACATTTATCGAACCATACGACTTGGGGCAATATGGGTATAAAAATTCATGGTTTTTGATACTGGTGATTAAAATGGCCATTTTGACAGGATTGGCCACACCCGGAGTGGCCATGGCCTGTAGGAAAGGTTCTACCGGGGGGACATTTATCGAACCATACGACTTGGGGCAATATGGGTATCAAAATTCATGGTTTTTGATACTGGTGATTAAAATGGCTATTTTGACAGGACTGACCACACCCGGAGTGGCCATGGCCCTGAGGGAAGGTTCTACCGGGGGAGATTTATCGAACCATACGACTTGGGACAATATGGGTATCAAAATTCATGGTTTTTGATACTTGTGATGAAAATGGCCATTTTGACAGGATTGGCCACACCCGGAGTGGCCATGACCCTGAGGGAAGGTTCTACCGGGGGGACATTTATCGAACCATACGACTTGGGGCAATATGGGTATCAAAATTCATGGTTTTTGATACTGGTGATTAAAATGGCCATTTTTACAGGATTGGCCACACCCGGAGTGGCCATGGCTCTGAGGGAAGGTTCTACCGGGGGAGATTTATCGAACCATACGACTTGGGACAATATGGGTATCAAAATTCATGGTTTTTGATACTTGTGAAGAAAATGGCCATTTTGACAGGATTGGCCACACCCGGAGTGGCCATGGCCCGTAGGGAAGGTTCTACCGGGGGGACATTTATCGAACCATACGACTTGGGGCAATATGGGTATCAAAATTCATGGTTTTTGATACTGGTGATTAAAATGGCCATTTTGACAGGATTGGCCACACCCGGAGTGGCCATGGCCCGTAGGGAAGGTTCTACCGGGGGGACATTTATCGAACCATACGACTTGGGGCAATATGGGTATCAAAATTCAAGGTTTTTGATACTGGTGATTAAAATGCCCATTTTGACAGGATTGGCCACACCCGGAGTGGCCATGGCCCGTAGGGAAGGTTCTACCGGGGGGACATTTATCGAACCATACGACTTGGGGCAATATGGGTATCAAAATTCATGGTTTTTGATACTGGTGATTAAAATGCCCATTTTGACAGGATTGGCCACACCCGGAGTGGCCATGGCCCTGAGGGAAGGTTCTACCGGGGGAGATTTATCGAACCATACGACTTGGGACAATATGGGTATCAAAATTCATGGTTTTTGATACTTGTGATGAAAATGGCCATTTTGACAGGATTGGCCACACCCGGAGTGGCCATGACCCTGAGAGAAGGTTTTACCGGTGCCATTGATTGAATAAATTTAATTAGAATTAATTATTCAGGATTACATAAATAGGCAAAGAATTAAAAAAATATAAATAAAAATAGCATGATTTTTTGAGTTTTGTACAAAGTTCTTTGTCATATTGGTCATGTAGAACATAACCACCTGCACCTTTTTAATGTGTGGCCCCTATATTCAAAAGCTGTAAAAACCTTCAAAGTGCTCTTTTCATTAAAATACTAAAAAAAGTTAATCAAAATATCCTTAGTATTTTACAATCTATTGTAAAAGGTTTCCAATAAAATTTAAATTTCATCATTTTTTGCCCCCTTTTTATACAAATCTATATATCTTGACTTTTTTTTGATAAGGTCCTATAAACAAATGTAAACATTGAGTGTATCCCTTTCACACCTTATGTCAAAGTCCATCGGAGTAAGCGGGATACACTCAATGTTTACATTTGTTTATAGGACCTTATCAAAAAAAAGTCAAGATATATATAAAATTTCGATGGTTTTGTTCGAACGCGAATCAGTTGAACACGGAACGTCGGAACGAGGTGCTTTTTATTGCGTTAGGTTCGTGTAAACCCAAGGAAGGTTTATATGCTAAAAAATTCCCACTTTGGCCACTCTGGGACCGATTCCGGAGCATCTGCAGATTGTAAGGGAAAATGTACGAAAATTAAAATTTTGATCACAGGAGGCTGAATTACCAAACAAGCCAGAAACGTCAAGAAACCTAAAAAGGGCTGGACGAAGTTTGCCGGGAAGAGCTTGTTTTAAATAAAATTTACAATTAAGTGGAAAATGGATTTTTCGAAAAAAGTTGAGGTTTTGGAGCTTAAGTGTCTTGAGAAGAGTTGTTGCAAATGAAAAGAAGTAACTTTTGATTTGGTTAAAAATTAGGGTGGCTCACGATTAGGGCGATTTTGAAAATCTAACTTTTCATTTTTTTTTGTCTTCTAGAAAGCTGTTGAGCTTGCCAATTCAAGCAACTTTGTCGAAGACACCGCAATTTTATCTCGTAATCTACGCCTTCTACGACCAAATCGACGGTAACATTTCAAAAGGCATCATGTACATTTTGACACTTTCTGGGTTATTGCATATTCTGAAAGTACTCCTAATAAGCTACCTCTCCACCAAAAATGAGCAAAAGTTACTTCAGTAAAGTCTGTTTAATCATGATTTTAAATAAAGTAACATAAACAAAATCTCTGCCATCAGCAGTCCCTGTTTATATAGCCCTGTCAACCTGTCGAACAAAAGGCTACATGAACCTCGTGACGGAAAAAAAAGCAACATGAACAAAGCGCCATGTACATTTGGCGAAGAAAACCGAATCATAACAAAGCGCCCCCCTCAATGACAGCAGGGTGATATCGACGTTGGTGATTTCAAAAGAAGTTATGTTTGTTTTTCTCAAATAAAATTACGGAAATAATGTTTTATTGAATTTTTATGATCAAGTATAAATAAAAGCAACGTTTTTCATCGTTTGTTATCATTAGAACATCTTATTTTGCTTTTATATTAAAATGGGAATTGAAAATGGATGCTCAACATTCAAATGCGTTTTTCTCAAAACGCATGGTTTGTACATGATGCTTTTTGAAATGTTGGCGTCGAAATTTAGAGTTTTTTAACGTGGCAATTCAGGGTTAAGTTTTTGAGAAAGTGATGCTCGGGCAATTTTATAGCTCTAAAAACAGACATTTTTATTTTTTAACAGCTCAATTTGGACTTAAGGGTCAAAAGTTACAACCATTTAAGGTAAAAAAGATGCAAATTTTAAACTTAAATATCTCAAATAGACGCAGGCCAAATTTTAAGCGCCAGAATGCATTCGAAAAGGGAAAAATGGCACTACAAACGCTGACAAAATCTCAGGGGAGCAATTCTCTACCAAAACCGGAAATGGATTTTATTTGTATTTTTTGATTTGGCTCAAACTTTGTGGGGGCCTTCTCTATGACCAAATAAGCTATTTTGTGTCATTGGTTCACCCATACAAGTCTCCATACAATGATGGCAGCTGTCCATACAAAAATGGTATGTAAATATTCAAACAGCTGTAACTTTTGAGTGAATTTTCTGATCAATTTGGTCTCTTCGGCAAAGTTGTAGGTATTGTTGAGGACTTTTGAGAAAAATATAGGTACACGGAAAAAAAAATTTGCAGATTTTTTAATCAACTTTTTTTTCACTAAAACTCAATTTCCCAAAATACGTATGTTTTGATTTTCGAGATTTTTTGATATGTTTTAGGGGACAAAAATCCGCAACTTTTGAGCTATAGAGAAACATGGTCAAAAAATCTGACGCCGAGTTATGATTTTTTGAAAAAATAGTGATTTTTGGAAAAAATCGAAGTTTCATGCAAAAACAAGTTTGACATTATTTTTTAATGCAAAATTGAATTTGCAATCTAAAAGTACTTTACAGATTTTTTGATAAAAAGCTCCGTTTTCAAGATATAGCCACCGAAAGTTTGATTTTAGCGAAATATTTGCAGTTTTTTGATTTTTAAAAATAGTGACCATGAGTGACCATTTCTAAAAATATTTTTTTTTAAAGTTCAGAAAATTTTCTATTAAATTGTCTAAGAGACATTGATGATTGGACCTCTGGTTGCTGAGATACAGCCGCTTTAAGAAAAAGAAACACGAAAATTGAAGTTTTCTAAATCTCACCAAAACAACGCACCATTTTCTAATGACGATATCTCAGCAACTAATGGTCTGATTTTCAATGTTAAAATATGAAACATTCGTGAAATTTTCCGATCTTTTCGAAAAAAATATTTTGAAAATTTTTAAATCAAGACTAACATTTCAAAAGGGCGTAATATTCTATGTTTGGCCCTTTTAAAATGTTAGTCTTGATTTAAAAATTTTCAAAATATTTTTTTCGAAAAGATCGGAAAATTTCACGAATGTTTCATATTTTAACATTGAAAATCGGACCATTAGTTGCTGAGATATCGTCATTAGAAAATGGTGGGTTGTTTTGGTGATATTTAGAAAACTTCAATTTTCGTGTTTCTTTTTCTTAAAGCGGCTCTATCTCAGCAACCAGAGGTCCAATCTTCAATGTCTCTTAGACAATTTTATAGCAAATTTTCTGAACTTTTCAAAAAAAATATTTTTAGAAATGGTCACTCATGGTCACTATTTTTAAAAATCAAAAAACTGCAAATATTTCGCTAAAATCAAACTTTCGGTGGCTATATCTTGAAAACGGAGCTTTTTATCAAAAAATCTGTAAAGTACTTTTCGATTGCAAATTCAATTTTGCATTAAAAAATAATGTCAAACTTGTTTTTGCATAAAACTTCGATTTTTTCCAAAAATCACTATTTTTTCAAAAAATCATAACTCGGCGTCAGATTTTTTGACCATGTTTCTCTATAGCTCAAAAGTTGCGGAATTTTGTCCCCTAAAACATATCAAAAATTCTCGAAAATCAAAAAATACGTATTTTGGGAAATTGAGTTTTAGTAAAAAAAAAGTTGATTAAAAAATCTGCAAAATTTTTTTTCCGTGTACCTATTTTTTTCTCAAAAGTCCTCAACAATACCTACAACTTTGCCGAAGACACCAAATTGATCAGAAAATTCACTCAAAAGTTACAGCTGTTTGAATATTTACATACCATTTTTGTATGGACAGCTGCCATCATTGTATGGAGACTTGTATGGGTGAACCAATGACACAAAATAGCTTATTTGGTCATAGGGAAGGCCCCCACAAAGTTGAGCCAAATCAAAAAATAGAAAAAATAAAAATGGTCGAAATCGGCCGATTTCGTAGAGAGTTGCTCAGGGGTATTTTTCTTTAAACTAGGGATATATTCATTTGAAAATGTCTAATTTTCAAGGGAAATATGTATGGGACCACCCTAACAAAATTCGAAAATTGTTCAACTATATGTTTTTCCATCTATTTTTGCCCAATTTCACAAATTGAAAAACAAATGTTTTGCTCCTTGAACTGAACGAATGGGTTAACATTTGCGTTTTTGCCAGCTATAATCAAAATAATAGAAATTAAATAGTTCATTTAAAAAAATCACATAAAAAATAAAAAATAAAAGTAACATTTTGGTGTAGCTCCACTAAGAATCTGTCTTTTACATGTTAAAAATTATATTTGTAAACTTTTTCGGGTGCATTTTTGATACTTTCCAAAAATCACAAAAATATTAGGTTTGCGAAAACGTAGAGGATTGCTCAGTTTCAACATGCACATTGTGAGTACAGCATCCGAAACTCCTGCAATGCAGTGGGTGTAATAAAAGATATTTTTAGAACCATCTCCTACGCAAAAGGGAGAACCAATTCTCCGAGCTGTTTGCACGCTGAACTCGAGTGCCATTCCAATATTGCAACCGCAATCAATCAAAATAATTTCGTAGAGGCAAACCTCCTACACCTTCAACCGAAAACCGAATCTTCAACAATTAGAACCGCGTCCGGGCGATAATGGATCCAAATCAAACACCACCGTCTGCTGCTACAACCATGTAGATATCTGTGGCTGTTGTGAATTTCATCACGATCACGAGAGCTCGATCGCCACGCATTAATTAGATCCGAACTTTCGGGGCGGATTTAGTGTGATGGATTTTTTATCCCTCTCGAGTCGATTTGAGTTTTTTTTTTCTAATTGACCAACCTCAAATCTCTCGAATCGGTTCGAGGAGGAGGTTGCCGCAAAAAAAAGCTATCAAATGTGCCATAAGATGCAATCTGGTGTTGGCCAAAACTTCCCCGAGGGCGTCTTGTGAGTTTGAGAAAAAAAACGGGGAAATTTATGTCCTCAGGAGGGAATTATGTCATTCGAGCTGAGAGCGCACATATGGATGACGAACGTGCGGTGATGATCCAATCTGAGGAATGAAGCGGAGCTGCATGTCCAACACGTGGTCGAGGAGTCATTTGGGAGTTTATGACTCATGTGGACGGTTGTGTTAAGTAAGGGCAGGGTGTATGGTTTGCAACGAGATGGGTTCTTTGTGAAATGGCCTCAAAATGGGTCGAACGATGCGAAGTATTTTGTTTCTCGTTAGGTTTTCGATGGACCGGCTTGATTTACGGCTGAAGGAATCACTTTAGTTGGGGAAACATCGAAAGAAGTTGAGCCTAACTTAAATTCTATCCCTTACGAAGTAAAAAGCAATCATATTTGCGGTTAACTCGACACGGTAGGCCTGGCCCTGCAATAGTAGGCAAAACAGACAATTTTATTTATCACTCTTTAATTGCTGATTTAAACAACTTTCGCATAATCATTCCGGTGCCAATTTTATCACCAGTTACGGGAATGCAAAAAAAAACATGCGTGCAAGCATAAAAAAAATCATTAAACTGTGAAAAGTAAAATTATTTCATCACGCGACCACCAACCAGTCGATTATGTTATGACTTTTTCGCTCGTTCGACAAAACAATTCCCGTCACGTCACGTGTTCGTCATCGTTTGGATGGTCTAAAGGCTTCAAAAAGCTCTGTTGCACGCAACACGAACTCAGTCAGACATCCAACAGACCACACACATCTGGCAAAAAAAGGTAAACAATCACGGTGACAAAAAACATGCCAGCAAAGAAAAGCAAAAAAAAAGTGCAATGAAATCGAAAGTTGTCGGCATCAGACAGCATTATAAACCGGTGCTCTTAGTGCTTGTAAGCACGATTTAAGCATCGCGTACCGGTCGGTGCAGTATGATGATGGTGCGCGGCTTGTAATTGCGTGCTCCTCTGAACGGTGTGTGTATGTGACTAACCTTACCTAAAGGACTGGCTTCTTTCTTGAGGATTTTGAGTCGAGCAAAAAAAGCAAAAGATGCATTTCTCTTTACAGTTACAGTCGTTTTCACTGAAAAAATCCAACATAGAAAAATCAAATGTTTTTTCACGTGAGTCACTCCAAAAACCAACACGATAACTTCACGTGCTTTTCATTTGAATTTCACGTGCTTTACATGTCAAATTAATGTTTAAATCATTCATCTCCAGCTGATCGTTGACAAAAAAGAATTCACTCATTATTCGGATGATGTACACGTGAGATTCAAATGAATTTCACTTAGATTTGCCCCAATCCACTTGTCCTTTGGTTTTTAAGAGAATGTCACGTGAGATTGAAATGAATTGCACTTTGATTTGCCCCATTTGACTTTTCCTTTGATTGCGAAGTGAAAAACACGTCAGACTCAAATGTTTCGGTTTTTAATTGCGGATGGTGAAAAATTTTCATTACTAAGATGGCCACGGACGATGATGGTCAAAAATTTGCTTCTGCTAAAGATTTGTTTGCAAATTTAAACTGAGCATTCAATAAGTTTTCGGTGAGTACAAAAAAGAATACATAGTGAAGGTGCAGAAAATTTGATACTAACTAAGCTTCACATTTTTTTTTTCAGGAAATCAAGTTCCAGCTTCGGCTTTGGAATCCACACCTGATGCGGCGAATCGGAAGATCCGCTCTAGTTTCATCTGGCTGGCTATGGAGAACTACGAGAACCAATTATTTCGGGCGGTGCTTCCCGACGTCCGCCAGGAAGTGCCCTCAAGTCCTACGGACCCAGCGCGGAATCGCAATCAGACTTTCCGACGCAGCGTAACAGTGACCTTCAGAATCAGTGGAAAAAAATTTATGTATTGTATGTGTTTTTACTATTTTGAAAAATAAATTTATTTATGCAAGCAATTTTTAAATAATAAAATTTCAATCCAAAAGAAAATACTAAATATTTAACACACATGAATTCCAATGGAAATCCATTTGAATCGCACTACAATCTCATCACATATTTATAAGCCAAGCATTGGAAATTCATGTGAGATTTCACGTCAGATCAAAGTGTTTTTCATTTGGAATGACAGGTTCGTGCCATGATTTGATTTAAGTGCTTTGCACATGAAATTCACATGTTAAGCCGTATGGGGCAGATTCACGTGTAAAACATGTGATATTGCTGTGTGCCTTTCTTTCAGTGTTGGTGAGCTTAGTGAAAAGAAATTTCGTGGTGACACGGAAAAGTTATTTATTAATTTATTTATTTATTTTGACATGTTTTTAAAAATATTAGATGAGTAATTCTCCACTCCTAGAGAAAAAAAATATTTTAATTATTTAAGTTTAAATGCCGATAATGCCGATACAAGCCTCCATTAAATTTTGAGAGCTAACCTTAAATAAATTGTATGGGTCATTCTAGGTCAACTCGGTACACTTTCTTACTCGACCTTCACCGATTTGGACCAAACTTGGAGGGAACCTTCATCTATCAATAGTTAACAGAAATCCCAAATGTGGTGCTGGTCTATCCCTCTATTTTTAACACCGCCCTCTTTTTTGACGATTTTCTAAAAAACTTTTGACAAAGGACTTTGTCTTAAAGCTCTATCTGCGGTGTCAATGCAAAATTTTTCGAAAATGTAGCGTTACCGTCGCATGCCCTCGGCGTGACATTCTGTTTCTGTTGCGTGGATGCCGTGAAAACTATTTAAGCTAAAAGTTAGCCTCTGGAGGATTTAGTGTCCATCAGACTTTCATCAAAGAAGGACCTTACGTTGGGAATTTTAATGCTCACACACACACGCACACGTTGAAAGAAACAGGTGGTGCATAAACTTGAGGGAGGTCCAAGAAGATATTGACGGTTGCCAGAACGGTCACCGGAATACCGAAATGATTTTGAACAAATTGGTAGGATATCGGCCACACCCGGAGTGGCCAGTGCCCTGGGGAAGGTTCTACCGGGAGGACATTTACGGAACCATGCAAATTGGGGCAATATGGGTATTAAAATTCATGGTTTTTGATACTGGTGATTAAAATGGCCATTTTGACACGATTGGCCACACCCGGAGTGGCCATGGCCCTGAGGGAAGGATCTACCGGGGGGACATTTATCGAACCATACGACTTGGGACAATATGGGTATCAAAATTCATGGTTTTTGATACTGGTGATTAAAATGGCCATTTTGACAGGATTGGCCACACTCGGAGTGGCCATGGCCCTGAGGGAAGGTTCTACCGGGGGGACATTTATCGAACCATACGACTTGGGGCAATATGGGTATCAAAATTCATGGTTTTTGATACTGGTGATTAAAATGGCCATTTTGACAGGATTGGCCACACCCGGAGTGGCCATGGCCCTGAGGGAAGGTTCTACCGGGGGGACATTTATCGAACCATACGACTTGAGATAATATGGGTATTAAAATTCATGGTTTTTGATACTGGTGATTAAAATGGCCATTTTGACAGGATTGGCCACACTCGGAGTGGCCATGGCCCTGAGGGAAGGTTCTACCGGGGGGACATTTATCGAACCATACGACTTGGGACAATATGGGTATCAAAATTCATGGTTTTTGATACTGGTGATTAAAATGGCCATTTTGACAGGATTGGCCACACTCGGAGTGGCCATGGCCCTGAGGGAAGGTTCTACCGGGGGGACATTTATCGAACCATACGACTTTAGGCAATATGGGTATCAAAATTCATGGTTTTTGATACTGGTGATGAAAATGGCCATTTTGACAGGATTGGCCACACCCGGAGTGGCCATGGCCCTGAGGGAAGGTTCTACCGGGGGGACATTTATCGAACCATACGACTTTAGGCAATATGGGTATCAAAATTCATGGTTTTTGATACTGGTGATGAAAATGGCCATTTTGACAGGATTGGACACATCCGGAGTGGCCATGGCCCTGAGGGAAGGTTCTACCGGGGGGACATTTATCGAACCATACGACTTGGGACAATATGGGTATCAAAATTTATGGTTTTTGATACTGGTGATGAAAATGGCCATTATGACAGGATTGGCCACACCCGGAGTGGCCATGGCCCTGAGGGAAGGTTCTACCGGGGGACATTTATCGAACCATACGACTTGGGACAATATGGGTAGTAAAATTCATGGTTTTTGATACTGGTGATGAAAATGGCCATTTTGACAGGATTGGCCACACCCGGAGTGGCCATGGCCCTGAGGGAAGGTTCTACCGGGGGGACATTTATCGAACCATACGACTTGGGACAATATGGGTATCAAAATTCATGGTTTTTGATACTGGTGATGAAAATGACCATTTTGACAGGATTGGCCACACCCGGAGTGGCCATGGCCCTGAGGGAAGGTTCTACCGGGGGGACATTTATCGAACCATACGACTTGGGACAATATGGGTATCAAAATTCATTGTTTTTGATACTGGTGATGAAAATGGCCATTTTGACAGGATTGGCCACACCCGGAGTGGCCATGGCCCTGAGGGAAGGATCTACCGGGGGGACATTTATCGAACCATACGACTTGGGACAATATGGGTATCAAAATTCATGGTTTTTGATACTGGTGATGAAAATGGCCATTTTGACAGGATTGGCCACACTCGGAGTGGCCATGGCCCTGAGGGAAGGTTCTACCGGGGGGACATTTATCGAACCATACGACTTGGGACAATATGGGTATCAAAATTCATGGTTTTTGATACTGGTGATGAAAATGGCCATTTTGACAGGATTGGCCACACCCGGAGTGGCCATGGCCCTGAGGGAAGGTTCTACCGGGGGGACATTTATCGAACCATACGAATGGGAAAATATGGGTATCAAAATTTATGGTAGAATGGCCATTTTGACAGGTTTGGCCACACTCGGAATGGCCGTGGCCCTGAGGGAAGGTTCTACCGGGGGGGACATTTATCGAACCATACGACTTGGGGCAATATGGGTATCAAAATTCATGGTTTTTGGTACCGTCCCAAGTCGTATGGTTCGATAAATGTCCCCGGTAGAACCTTCCCCAGGGCCATAGTCACTTCGGTTGAGGCCAATCCTGCCAAAATGTCCATTTTCATTACCAGTATCAATATGGTTCGATAAATATCCCCCCGGTAAAACCTTCCCTCAGGGCAATTGAATAAATTGATTACTCCTTTATTTGACCTCTTAGCCAAATGGTGTCTTCGGAAGAGTTGTTGTACTTGATAAGGGCTATCTTTTGAAGATATTGACATACAGGGTGACGACCTTCCAGGGTGTCAACCAAAAACTAACTCTGTTGGATGACGTTGTAGGGCTTTGGTGTATCGCGCAAAGTTGTAGAGGAGAAAATTTCATGAAAGTTTGTCAAAGGCGCCAAATTTGTAGCTCTTAATCTACTACGTCATTTTTGCAAAAATGGTAAAAAAGCACTTTTTTGTGATAACTTAAAATGTTAGCATTTTAGCGGCCTACTATGTTCTGAAGAGTTGTTTTTGACATAAAATTACACATCTTTGCCCAAGACAGCAAAATGTTTTGAGCCTTTATTGAGGAGTTATAACCATTTGTAAGTGATTTTGAGCATATTTTCAAGTTGCAATGTTTTCGAAATGGCGAATTTTGGCGCAAAACCGAACAATGCACATGAAAGTACACACTTTCAACTACATTTTCTGAAAATATCTCCGTGTCTATCGGTGTCGATTTAGAGATACAGTGGACTCTCTCGTTGTCGATCTTCTCGATATCAATATTACTCCAGCTGTTAATAAATTGTTCAGTCCCTCCAAATAGATTGCTTTGATTTTTTGTTCTATAATTTCATAACTCCTGCTCTCGACGGTCCCTTCAATATCGACAACGAGAGAGTCCACTGTATCTCAATTTGAATTTAACGGTTTTTATTTATCAATATATTTATAATTTTTAAGCGGAATCTTATTGAAACGTGGTAATAATCAGTTAATTGAAAGGGTAAATTGATCGATTTTAATATTGCTTATTGCGAGATAAAATCACGTTTCTCCTTCGCTGTGATTGACTGAAGATTATTGCCGCCTTATAAAAATCAGCAAGTTGAACTGAAATTCTGGTTGATTTGGCTGTCAACTTGGTTTGTTTTGAATATTTTCCAAAAAGTCAGCTCAAAACTCAAGGCAACCTTTGACAACAGCCAAAAATTTGTTCTGCGGTTGTCTTGCGGCTGTCATGCTACCATTATCTTGCGGTCGTATCACCGCGCGTGAACTCTAATTATTGACGCCCTCAGTAAAACATTGTTCATGCTTAAAACTATGATACACATTTTAAAATTATGAATAAATACATGTTTTTCCCAAAAATAATGTAAGTGAAAATTTTAAATAATTGTTCGTATTTAAAATTAAGTATTTCCTTTCATATGTGGTCACTCTGGAAAGGTTGTCGTATTTTTTCATAGACAATGTAATTTCCATAAAAATCGATCAATTTACCCTTCAATTTACCGATTTTCACCTTGTATTCATTATGATTTCGAATAACATTTATAAATAAATTGATTAAAAATCGGCAAATTCAAATTGAGATATCTAAAAATATATACACGGAGATATTTTCAGGAAATGTAGTTGAAAGTGTGTACTTTCAGGTGCATTGTTCGGTTTTGCGCCAAAATGCGCCATTTTGAAAACATTGCAACTTGAAAATAGGCTCAAAATCACTTACAAATGGTTATAACTCCTCAATAAAGGCTCAAAACATTTTGCTGTTTTCGGCAAAGATATGAAATTTTATGTCATAAACAACTCTTCAGAACATAGTAGGCCGCTAAAACGCTAACATTTTAAGTTATCACAAAAAAGTGCTTTTTGGACCATTTTTGCAAAACTGGCGTATATCTCGAGTAGAATAAGAGCTACAAATTTGACGCCTTGGACCAACCTTCGTGAATTTTTCTTCTCTACAACTTTGCCCAAGACACCAAAGCCCTACAACGTCATCCAACAAAGTTAATTATGGTTGACACCCTGGAAGGTCGTCACCCTGTATGTCAATATCTTCAAAAGATAGCCCTTATCAAGTACAACAACTCTTCCGAAGACACCATTTGGCTAGGACGTCAAATAAAAGAGTTATCAATTTATTCCACTTAATTTTGCCATTCCGAACACTGTGCAATGGCCACTCCGGGTGTGGCCAATCCTGTCAAAATGGTCATTTTCATCACCAGTATCAAAAACCATGAATTTTGATACCCATATTGCCCCAAGTCGTATGGTTCGATAAATGTCCCCCCGGTAGAACCTTCCCTCAGGGCCATGGCCACTCCGAGTGTGGCCAATCCTGTCAAAATGGCCATTTTAATCACCAGTATCAAAAACCATGAATTTTGATACCCATATTGTCCCAAGTCGTATGGTTCGATAAATGTCCCCCCGGTAGAACCTTCCCTCAGGGCCATGGCCACCCCGGTAGAACCTTCCCTCAGGGCCATGGCCACTCTGGGTGTGGCCAATCCTGTCAAAATAGCCATTTTCATTACCAGTATCAAAAACCATGAATTTTGATACCCATATTGCCTTAAGTCGTATGGTTCAATAAATGTCCCCCCCCTAGAACCTTCCCTCAGGGCCATGGCCACTACGGTTGTGGCCAATATCCTACCAGTTTGGTCCCAACCCCATTGCCTTGAATCATTCTGGTTTCCGAGTGACCGTTCTAACAATGTTCTTTAGAACAGAATTCCTCCCAAGTTGGTGCACAACCTGTGTCTTTCAATGTGTGTATGTGTGTGTGAGCAATAAAATTACCACCGTCGATCCGTCTCTGACGGATTTTCAGTCAGAACTAAATTGTTCAGAGGCTATCTGTTAGCTTATATAGTCCGCATGAAATGTGGCAACAATGGTGCAACATTCTCGCGTGACAGTTCCAAGAAAGCAGGAGACGAGGCAAAATTTGCACCATGTTGCCACATTTCATGCGGACTATATAAGCTAACAGATAGCCTCTGAACAATTTAGTTTTGACTGAAAATCCGTCAGAGACGGATCGACGGTGGTAATTTTATTGCTCACACACACATACACACATTGAAAGACACAGGTTGTGCACCAACTTGGGAGGAATTCTGTTCTAAAGAACATTGTTAGAACGGTCACTCGGAAACCAGAATGATTCAAGGCAATGGGGTTGGGACCAAACTGGTAGGATATTGGCCACACCCGGAGTGGCCATGGCCCTGAGGGAAGGTTCTACCGGGGGGACATTTATCGAACCATACGACTTGGGGCAATATGGGTATCAAAATTCATGGTTTTTGATACTGGTGATTAAAATGGCCATTTTGACAGGATTGGCCACACCCGAAGTGGCCATGGCCCTGAGGGAAGGTTCTACCGGGGGAGATTTATCGAACCATACGACTTGGGACAATATGGGTATCAAAATTCATGGTTTTTGATACTTGTGATGAAAATGGCCATTTTGACAGGATTGGCCACACCCGGAGTGGCCATGGCCCGTAGGGAAGGTTCTACCGGGGGGACATTTATCGAACCATACGACTTGGGGCAATATGGGTATCAAAATTCATGGTTTTTGATACTGGTGATTAAAATGGCCATTTTGACAGGATTGGCCACACCCGGAGTGGCCATGGCCCGTAGGGAAGGTTCTACCGGGGGGACATTTATCGAACCATACGACTTGGGGCAATATGGGTATAAAAATTCATGGTTTTTGATACTGGTGATTAAAATGGCCATTTTGACAGGATTGGCCACACCCGGAGTGGCCATGGCCCTGAGGGAAGGTTCTACCGGGGGGACATTTATCGAACCATACGACTTGGGACAATATGGGTATCAAAATTCATGGTTTGTGATACTGGTGATGAAAATGGCCATTTTGACAGGATTGGCCACACCCGAAGTGGCCATGGCCCTGAGGGAAGGTTCTACCGGGGGGACATTTATCGAACCATACGACTTGGGGCAATATGGGTATAAAAATTCATGGTTTTTGATACTGGTGATTAAAATGGCCATTTTGACAGGATTGGCCACACCCGGAGTGGCCATGGCCTGTAGGAAAGGTTCTACCGGGGGGACATTTATCGAACCATACGACTTGGGGCAATATGGGTATCAAAATTCATGGTTTTTGATACTGGTGATTAAAATGGCTATTTTGACAGGACTGACCACACCCGGAGTGGCCATGGCCCTGAGGGAAGGTTCTACCGGGGGAGATTTATCGAACCATACGACTTGGGACAATATGGGTATCAAAATTCATGGTTTTTGATACTTGTGATGAAAATGGCCATTTTGACAGGATTGGCCACACCCGGAGTGGCCATGACCCTGAGGGAAGGTTCTACCGGGGGGACATTTATCGAACCATACGACTTGGGGCAATATGGGTATCAAAATTCATGGTTTTTGATACTGGTGATTAAAATGGCCATTTTTACAGGATTGGCCACACCCGGAGTGGCCATGGCTCTGAGGGAAGGTTCTACCGGGGGAGATTTATCGAACCATACGACTTGGGACAATATGGGTATCAAAATTCATGGTTTTTGATACTTGTGAAGAAAATGGCCATTTTGACAGGATTGGCCACACCCGGAGTGGCCATGGCCCGTAGGGAAGGTTCTACCGGGGGGACATTTATCGAACCATACGACTTGGGGCAATATGGGTATCAAAATTCATGGTTTTTGATACTGGTGATTAAAATGGCCATTTTGACAGGATTGGCCACACCCGGAGTGGCCATGGCCCGTAGGGAAGGTTCTACCGGGGGGACATTTATCGAACCATACGACTTGGGGCAATATGGGTATCAAAATTCAAGGTTTTTGATACTGGTGATTAAAATGCCCATTTTGACAGGATTGGCCACACCCGGAGTGGCCATGGCCCGTAGGGAAGGTTCTACCGGGGGGACATTTATCGAACCATACGACTTGGGGCAATATGGGTATCAAAATTCATGGTTTTTGATACTGGTGATTAAAATGCCCATTTTGACAGGATTGGCCACACCCGGAGTGGCCATGGCCCTGAGGGAAGGTTCTACCGGGGGAGATTTATCGAACCATACGACTTGGGACAATATGGGTATCAAAATTCATGGTTTTTGATACTTGTGATGAAAATGGCCATTTTGACAGGATTGGCCACACCCGGAGTGGCCATGACCCTGAGAGAAGGTTTTACCGGTGCCATTGATTGAATAAATTTAATTAGAATTAATTATTCAGGATTACATAAATAGGCAAAGAATTAAAAAAATATAAATAAAAATAGCATGATTTTTTGAGTTTTGTACAAAGTTCTTTGTCATATTGGTCATGTAGAACATAACCACCTGCACCTTTTTAATGTGTGGCCCCTATATTCAAAAGCTGTAAAAACCTTCAAAGTGCTCTTTTCATTAAAATACTAAAAAAAGTTAATCAAAATATCCTTAGTATTTTACAATCTATTGTAAAAGGTTTCCAATAAAATTTAAATTTCATCATTTTTTGCCCCCTTTTTATACAAATCTATATATCTTGACTTTTTTTTGATAAGGTCCTATAAACAAATGTAAACATTGAGTGTATCCCTTTCACACCTTATGTCAAAGTCCATCGGAGTAAGCGGGATACACTCAATGTTTACATTTGTTTATAGGACCTTATCAAAAAAAAGTCAAGATATATATAAAATTTCGATGGTTTTGTTCGAACGCGAATCAGTTGAACACGGAACGTCGGAACGAGGTGCTTTTTATTGCGTTAGGTTCGTGTAAACCCAAGGAAGGTTTATATGCTAAAAAATTCCCACTTTGGCCACTCTGGGACCGATTCCGGAGCATCTGCAGATTGTAAGGGAAAATGTACGAAAATTAAAATTTTGATCACAGGAGGCTGAATTACCAAACAAGCCAGAAACGTCAAGAAACCTAAAAAGGGCTGGACGAAGTTTGCCGGGAAGAGCTTGTTTTAAATAAAATTTACAATTAAGTGGAAAATGGATTTTTCGAAAAAAGTTGAGGTTTTGGAGCTTAAGTGTCTTGAGAAGAGTTGTTGCAAATGAAAAGAAGTAACTTTTGATTTGGTTAAAAATTAGGGTGGCTCACGATTAGGGCGATTTTGAAAATCTAACTTTTCATTTTTTTTTGTCTTCTAGAAAGCTGTTGAGCTTGCCAATTCAAGCAACTTTGTCGAAGACACCGCAATTTTATCTCGTAATCTACGCCTTCTACGACCAAATCGACGGTAACATTTCAAAAGGCATCATGTACATTTTGACACTTTCTGGGTTATTGCATATTCTGAAAGTACTCCTAATAAGCTACCTCTCCACCAAAAATGAGCAAAAGTTACTTCAGTAAAGTCTGTTTAATCATGATTTTAAATAAAGTAACATAAACAAAATCTCTGCCATCAGCAGTCCCTGTTTATATAGCCCTGTCAACCTGTCGAACAAAAGGCTACATGAACCTCGTGACGGAAAAAAAGCAACATGAACAAAGCGCCATGTACATTTGGCGAAGAAAACCGAATCATAACAAAGCGCCCCCCTCAATGACAGCAGGGTGATATCGACGTTGGTGATTTCAAAAGAAGTTATGTTTGTTTTTCTCAAATAAAATTACGGAAATAATGTTTTATTGAATTTTTATGATCAAGTATAAATAAAAGCAACGTTTTTCATCGTTTGTTATCATTAGAACATCTTATTTTGCTTTTATATTAAAATGGGAATTGAAAATGGATGCTCAACATTCAAATGCGTTTTTCTCAAAACGCATGGTTTGTACATGATGCTTTTTGAAATGTTGGCGTCGAAATTTAGAGTTTTTTAACGTGGCAATTCAGGGTTAAGTTTTTGAGAAAGTGATGCTCGGGCAATTTTATAGCTCTAAAAACAGACATTTTTATTTTTTAACAGCTCAATTTGGACTTAAGGGTCAAAAGTTACAACCATTTAAGGTAAAAAAGATGCAAATTTTAAACTTAAATATCTCAAATAGACGCAGGCCAAATTTTAAGCGCCAGAATGCATTCGAAAAGGGAAAAATGGCACTACAAACGCTGACAAAATCTCAGGGGAGCAATTCTCTACCAAAACCGGAAATGGATTTTATTTGTATTTTTTGATTTGGCTCAAACTTTGTGGGGGCCTTCTCTATGACCAAATAAGCTATTTTGTGTCATTGGTTCACCCATACAAGTCTCCATACAATGATGGCAGCTGTCCATACAAAAATGGTATGTAAATATTCAAACAGCTGTAACTTTTGAGTGAATTTTCTGATCAATTTGGTCTCTTCGGCAAAGTTGTAGGTATTGTTGAGGACTTTTGAGAAAAATATAGGTACACGGAAAAAAAAATTTGCAGATTTTTTAATCAACTTTTTTTTCACTAAAACTCAATTTCCCAAAATACGTATGTTTTGATTTTCGAGATTTTTTGATATGTTTTAGGGGACAAAAATCCGCAACTTTTGAGCTATAGAGAAACATGGTCAAAAAATCTGACGCCGAGTTATGATTTTTTGAAAAAATAGTGATTTTTGGAAAAAATCGAAGTTTCATGCAAAAACAAGTTTGACATTATTTTTTAATGCAAAATTGAATTTGCAATCTAAAAGTACTTTACAGATTTTTTGATAAAAAGCTCCGTTTTCAAGATATAGCCACCGAAAGTTTGATTTTAGCGAAATATTTGCAGTTTTTTGATTTTTAAAAATAGTGACCATGAGTGACCATTTCTAAAAATATTTTTTTTTAAAGTTCAGAAAATTTTCTATTAAATTGTCTAAGAGACATTGATGATTGGACCTCTGGTTGCTGAGATACAGCCGCTTTAAGAAAAAGAAACACGAAAATTGAAGTTTTCTAAATCTCACCAAAACAACGCACCATTTTCTAATGACGATATCTCAGCAACTAATGGTCTGATTTTCAATGTTAAAATATGAAACATTCGTGAAATTTTCCGATCTTTTCGAAAAAAATATTTTGAAAATTTTTAAATCAAGACTAACATTTCAAAAGGGCGTAATATTCTATGTTTGGCCCTTTTAAAATGTTAGTCTTGATTTAAAAATTTTCAAAATATTTTTTTCGAAAAGATCGGAAAATTTCACGAATGTTTCATATTTTAACATTGAAAATCGGACCATTAGTTGCTGAGATATCGTCATTAGAAAATGGTGGGTTGTTTTGGTGATATTTAGAAAACTTCAATTTTCGTGTTTCTTTTTCTTAAAGCGGCTCTATCTCAGCAACCAGAGGTCCAATCTTCAATGTCTCTTAGACAATTTTATAGCAAATTTTCTGAACTTTTCAAAAAAAATATTTTTAGAAATGGTCACTCATGGTCACTATTTTTAAAAATCAAAAAACTGCAAATATTTCGCTAAAATCAAACTTTCGGTGGCTATATCTTGAAAACGGAGCTTTTTATCAAAAAATCTGTAAAGTACTTTTCGATTGCAAATTCAATTTTGCATTAAAAAATAATGTCAAACTTGTTTTTGCATAAAACTTCGATTTTTTCCAAAAATCACTATTTTTTCAAAAAATCATAACTCGGCGTCAGATTTTTTGACCATGTTTCTCTATAGCTCAAAAGTTGCGGAATTTTGTCCCCTAAAACATATCAAAAATTCTCGAAAATCAAAAAATACGTATTTTGGGAAATTGAGTTTTAGTAAAAAAAAAGTTGATTAAAAAATCTGCAAAATTTTTTTTCCGTGTACCTATTTTTTTCTCAAAAGTCCTCAACAATACCTACAACTTTGCCGAAGACACCAAATTGATCAGAAAATTCACTCAAAAGTTACAGCTGTTTGAATATTTACATACCATTTTTGTATGGACAGCTGCCATCATTGTATGGAGACTTGTATGGGTGAACCAATGACACAAAATAGCTTATTTGGTCATAGGGAAGGCCCCCACAAAGTTGAGCCAAATCAAAAAATAGAAAAAATAAAAATGGTCGAAATCGGCCGATTTCGTAGAGAGTTGCTCAGGGGTATTTTTCTTTAAACTAGGGATATATTCATTTGAAAATGTCTAATTTTCAAGGGAAATATGTATGGGACCACCCTAACAAAATTCGAAAATTGTTC
Source organism: Culex pipiens pallens (assembly GCF_016801865.2). Taxonomy (NCBI): domain Eukaryota; kingdom Metazoa; phylum Arthropoda; class Insecta; order Diptera; family Culicidae; genus Culex; species Culex pipiens. The sequence goes on from NC_068939.1 coordinate 120,304,730, forward strand.
AACTATATGTTTTTCCATCTATTTTTGCCCAATTTCACAAATTGAAAAACAAATGTTTTGCTCCTTGAACTGAACGAATGGGTTAACATTTGCGTTTTTGCCAGCTATAATCAAAATAATAGAAATTAAATAGTTCATTTAAAAAAATCACATAAAAAATAAAAAATAAAAGTAACATTTTGGTGTAGCTCCACTAAGAATCTGTCTTTTACATGTTAAAAATTATATTTGTAAACTTTTTCGGGTGCATTTTTGATACTTTCCAAAAATCACAAAAATATTAGGTTTGCGAAAACGTAGAGGATTGCTCAGTTTCAACATGCACATTGTGAGTACAGCATCCGAAACTCCTGCAATGCAGTGGGTGTAATAAAAGATATTTTTAGAACCATCTCCTACGCAAAAGGGAGAACCAATTCTCCGAGCTGTTTGCACGCTGAACTCGAGTGCCATTCCAATATTGCAACCGCAATCAATCAAAATAATTTCGTAGAGGCAAACCTCCTACACCTTCAACCGAAAACCGAATCTTCAACAATTAGAACCGCGTCCGGGCGATAATGGATCCAAATCAAACACCACCGTCTGCTGCTACAACCATGTAGATATCTGTGGCTGTTGTGAATTTCATCACGATCACGAGAGCTCGATCGCCACGCATTAATTAGATCCGAACTTTCGGGGCGGATTTAGTGTGATGGATTTTTTATCCCTCTCGAGTCGATTTGAGTTTTTTTTTTCTAATTGACCAACCTCAAATCTCTCGAATCGGTTCGAGGAGGAGGTTGCCGCAAAAAAAAGCTATCAAATGTGCCATAAGATGCAATCTGGTGTTGGCCAAAACTTCCCCGAGGGCGTCTTGTGAGTTTGAGAAAAAAAACGGGGAAATTTATGTCCTCAGGAGGGAATTATGTCATTCGAGCTGAGAGCGCACATATGGATGACGAACGTGCGGTGATGATCCAATCTGAGGAATGAAGCGGAGCTGCATGTCCAACACGTGGTCGAGGAGTCATTTGGGAGTTTATGACTCATGTGGACGGTTGTGTTAAGTAAGGGCAGGGTGTATGGTTTGCAACGAGATGGGTTCTTTGTGAAATGGCCTCAAAATGGGTCGAACGATGCGAAGTATTTTGTTTCTCGTTAGGTTTTCGATGGACCGGCTTGATTTACGGCTGAAGGAATCACTTTAGTTGGGGAAACATCGAAAGAAGTTGAGCCTAACTTAAATTCTATCCCTTACGAAGTAAAAAGCAATCATATTTGCGGTTAACTCGACACGGTAGGCCTGGCCCTGCAATAGTAGGCAAAACAGACAATTTTATTTATCACTCTTTAATTGCTGATTTAAACAACTTTCGCATAATCATTCCGGTGCCAATTTTATCACCAGTTACGGGAATGCAAAAAAAAACATGCGTGCAAGCATAAAAAAAATCATTAAACTGTGAAAAGTAAAATTATTTCATCACGCGACCACCAACCAGTCGATTATGTTATGACTTTTTCGCTCGTTCGCCAAAACAATTCCCGTCACGTCACGTGTGCGTCATCGTTTGGATGGTCTAAAGGCTTCAAAAAGCTCTGTTGCACGCAACACGAACTCAGTCAGACATCCAACAGACCACACACATCTGGCAAAAAAAGGTAAACAATCACGGTGACAAAAAACATGCCAGCAAAGAAAAGCAAAAAAAAAGTGCAATGAAATCGAAAGTTGTCGGCATCAGACAGCATTATAAACCGGTGCTCTTAGTGCTTGTAAGCACGATTTAAGCATCGCGTACCGGTCGGTGCAGTATGATGATGGTGCGCGGCTTGTAATTGCGTGCTCCTCTGAACGGTGTGTGTATGTGACTAACCTTACCTAAAGGACTGGCTTCTTTCTTGAGGATTTTGAGTCGAGCAAAAAAAGCAAAAGATGCATTTCTCTTTACAGTTACAGTCGTTTTCACTGAAAAAATCCAACATAGAAAAATCAAATGTTTTTTCACGTGAGTCACTCCAAAAACCAACACGATAACTTCACGTGCTTTTCATTTGAATTTCACGTGCTTTACATGTCAAATTAATGTTTAAATCATTCATCTCCAGCTGATCGTTGACAAAAAAGAATTCACTCATTATTCGGATGATGTACACGTGAGATTCAAATGAATTTCACTTAGATTTGCCCCAATCCACTTGTCCTTTGGTTTTTAAGAGAATGTCACGTGAGATTGAAATGAATTGCACTTTGATTTGCCCCATTTGACTTTTCCTTTGATTGCGAAGTGAAAAACACGTCAGACTCAAATGTTTCGGTTTTTAATTGCGGATGGTGAAAAATTTTCATTACTAAGATGGCCACGGACGATGATGGTCAAAAATTTGCTTCTGCTAAAGATTTGTTTGCAAATTTAAACTGAGCATTCAATAAGTTTTCGGTGAGTACAAAAAAGAATACATAGTGAAGGTGCAGAAAATTTGATACTAACTAAGCTTCACATTTTTTTTTTCAGGAAATCAAGTTCCAGCTTCGGCTTTGGAATCCACACCTGATGCGGCGAATCGGAAGATCCGCTCTAGTTTCATCTGGCTGGCTATGGAGAACTACGAGAACCAATTATTTCGGGCGGTGCTTCCCGACGTCCGCCAGGAAGTGCCCTCAAGTCCTACGGACCCAGCGCGGAATCGCAATCAGACTTTCCGACGCAGCGTAACAGTGACCTTCAGAATCAGTGGAAAAAAATTTATGTATTGTATGTGTTTTTACTATTTTGAAAAATAAATTTATTTATGCAAGCAATTTTTAAATAATAAAATTTCAATCCAAAAGAAAATACTAAATATTTAACACACATGAATTCCAATGGAAATCCATTTGAATCGCACTACAATCTCATCACATATTTATAAGCCAAGCATTGGAAATTCATGTGAGATTTCACGTCAGATCAAAGTGTTTTTCATTTGGAATGACAGGTTCGTGCCATGATTTGATTTAAGTGCTTTGCACATGAAATTCACATGTTAAGCCGTATGGGGCAGATTCACGTGTAAAACATGTGATATTGCTGTGTGCCTTTCTTTCAGTGTTGGTGAGCTTAGTGAAAAGAAATTTCGTGGTGACACGGAAAAGTTATTTATTAATTTATTTATTTATTTTGACATGTTTTTAAAAATATTAGATGAGTAATTCTCCACTCCTAGAGAAAAAAAATATTTTAATTATTTAAGTTTAAATGCCGATAATGCCGATACAAGCCTCCATTAAATTTTGAGAGCTAACCTTAAATAAATTGTATGGGTCATTCTAGGTCAACTCGGTACACTTTCTTACTCGACCTTCACCGATTTGGACCAAACTTGGAGGGAACCTTCATCTATCAATAGTTAACAGAAATCCCAAATGTGGTGCTGGTCTATCCCTCTATTTTTAACACCGCCCTCTTTTTTGACGATTTTCTAAAAAACTTTTGACAAAGGACTTTGTCTTAAAGCTCTATCTGCGGTGTCAATGCAAAATTTTTCGAAAATGTAGCGTTACCGTCGCATGCCCTCGGCGTGACATTCTGTTTCTGTTGCGTGGATGCCGTGAAAACTATTTAAGCTAAAAGTTAGCCTCTGGAGGATTTAGTGTCCATCAGACTTTCATCAAAGAAGGACCTTACGTTGGGAATTTTAATGCTCACACACACACGCACACGTTGAAAGAAACAGGTGGTGCATAAACTTGAGGGAGGTCCAAGAAGATATTGACGGTTGCCAGAACGGTCACCGGAATACCGAAATGATTTTGAACAAATTGGTAGGATATCGGCCACACCCGGAGTGGCCAGTGCCCTAGGGAAGGTTCTACCGGGAGGACATTTACGGAACCATGCAAATTGGGGCAATATGGGTATTAAAATTCATGGTTTTTGATACTGGTGATTAAAATGGCCATTTTGACACGATTGGCCACACCCGGAGTGGCCATGGCCCTGAGGGAAGGATCTACCGGGGGGACATTTATCGAACCATACGACTTGGGACAATATGGGTATCAAAATTCATGGTTTTTGATACTGGTGATTAAAATGGCCATTTTGACAGGATTGGCCACACTCGGAGTGGCCATGGCCCTGAGGGAAGGTTCTACCGGGGGGACATTTATCGAACCATACGACTTGGGGCAATATGGGTATCAAAATTCATGGTTTTTGATACTGGTGATGAAAATGGCCATTTTGACAGGATTGGCTACACCCGGAGTGGCCATGGCCCTGAGGGAAGGATCTACCGGGGGGACATTTATCGAACCATACGACTTGGGACAATATGGGTATCAAAATTCATGGTTTTTGATACTGGTGATTAAAATGGCCATTTTGACAGGATTGGCCACACCCGGAGTGGCCATGGCCCTGAGGGAAGGTTCTACCGGGGGGACATTTATCGAACCATACGACTTGAGACAATATGGGTATTAAAATTCATGGTTTTTGATACTGGTGATTAAAATGGCCATTTTGACAGGATTGGCCACACTCGGAGTGGCCATGGCCCTGAGGGAAGGTTCTACCGGGGGGACATTTATCGAACCATACGACTTGGGACAATATGGGTATCAAAATTCATGGTTTTTGATACTGGTGATTAAAATGGCCATTTTGACAGGATTGGCCACACTCGGAGTGGCCATGGCCCTGAGGGAAGGTTCTACCGGGGGGACATTTATCGAACCATACGACTTTAGGCAATATGGGTATCAAAATTCATGGTTTTTGATACTGGTGATGAAAATGGCCATTTTGACAGGATTGGCCACACCCGGAGTGGCCATGGCCCTGAGGGAAGGTTCTACCGGGGGGACATTTATCGAACCATACGACTTTAGGCAATATGGGTATCAAAATTCATGGTTTTTGATACTGGTGATGAAAATGGCCATTTTGACAGGATTGGACACATCCGGAGTGGCCATGGCCCTGAGGGAAGGTTCTACCGGGGGGACATTTATCGAACCATACGACTTGGGACAATATGGGTATCAAAATTTATGGTTTTTGATACTGGTGATGAAAATGGCCATTATGACAGGATTGGCCACACCCGGAGTGGCCATGGCCCTGAGGGAAGGTTCTACCGGGGGACATTTATCGAACCATACGACTTGGGACAATATGGGTAGTAAAATTCATGGTTTTTGATACTGGTGATGAAAATGGCCATTTTGACAGGATTGGCCACACCCGGAGTGGCCATGGCCCTGAGGGAAGGTTCTACCGGGGGGACATTTATCGAACCATACGACTTGGGACAATATGGGTATCAAAATTCATGGTTTTTGATACTGGTGATGAAAATGACCATTTTGACAGGATTGGCCACACCCGGAGTGGCCATGGCCCTGAGGGAAGGTTCTACCGGGGGGACATTTATCGAACCATACGACTTGGGACAATATGGGTATCAAAATTCATTGTTTTTGATACTGGTGATGAAAATGGCCATTTTGACAGGATTGGCCACACCCGGAGTGGCCATGGCCCTGAGGGAAGGATCTACCGGGGGGACATTTATCGAACCATACGACTTGGGACAATATGGGTATCAAAATTCATGGTTTTTGATACTGGTGATGAAAATGGCCATTTTGACAGGATTGGCCACACTCGGAGTGGCCATGGCCCTGAGGGAAGGTTCTACCGGGGGGACATTTATCGAACCATACGACTTGGGACAATATGGGTATCAAAATTCATGGTTTTTGATACTGGTGATGAAAATGGCCATTTTGACAGGATTGGCCACACCCGGAGTGGCCATGGCCCTGAGGGAAGGATCTACCGGGGGGACATTTATCGAACCATACGACTTGGGACAATATGGGTATCAAAATTCATGGTTTTTGATACTGGTGATGAAAATGGCCATTTTGACAGGATTGGCCACACTCGGAGTGGCCATGGCCCTGAGGGAAGGTTCTACCGGGGGGACATTTATCGAACCATACGACTTGGGACAATATGGGTATCAAAATTCATGGTTTTTGATACTGGTGATGAAAATGGCCATTTTGACAGGATTGGCCACACCCGGAGTGGCCATGGCCCTGAGGGAAGGTTCTACCGGGGGGACATTTATCGAACCGTACGACTTGGGACAATATGGGTAGTAAAATTCATGGTTTTTGATACTGGTGATGAAAATGGCCATTTTGACAGGATTGGCCACACCCGGAGTGGCCATGGCCCTGAGGGAAGGTTCTACCGGGGGGACATTTATCGAACCATACGACTTGAGACAATATGAGTAGTAAAATTCATGGTTTTTGATACTGGTGATGAAAATGGCCATTTTGACAGGATTGGCCACACCCGGAGTGGCCATGGCCCTGAGGGAAGGTTCTACCGGGGGGACATTTATCGAACCATACGAATGGGAAAATATGGGTATCAAAATTTATGGTAGAATGGCCATTTTGACAGGTTTGGCCACACTCGGAATGGCCGTGGCCCTGAGGGAAGGTTCTACCGGGGGGGACATTTATCGAACCATACGACTTGGGGCAATATGGGTATCAAAATTCATGGTTTTTGGTACCGTCCCAAGTCGTATGGTTCGATAAATGTCCCCGGTAGAACCTTCCCCAGGGCCATAGTCACTTCGGTTGAGGCCAATCCTGCCAAAATGTCCATTTTCATTACCAGTATCAATATGGTTCGATAAATATCCCCCCGGTAAAACCTTCCCTCAGGGCAATTGAATAAATTGATTACTCCTTTATTTGACCTCTTAGCCAAATGGTGTCTTCGGAAGAGTTGTTGTACTTGATAAGGGCTATCTTTTGAAGATATTGACATACAGGGTGACGACCTTCCAGGGTGTCAACCAAAAACTAACTCTGTTGGATGACGTTGTAGGGCTTTGGTGTATCGCGCAAAGTTGTAGAGGAGAAAATTTCATGAAAGTTTGTCAAAGGCGCCAAATTTGTAGCTCTTAATCTACTACGTCATTTTTGCAAAAATGGTAAAAAAGCACTTTTTTGTGATAACTTAAAATGTTAGCATTTTAGCGGCCTACTATGTTCTGAAGAGTTGTTTTTGACATAAAATTACACATCTTTGCCCAAGACAGCAAAATGTTTTGAGCCTTTATTGAGGAGTTATAACCATTTGTAAGTGATTTTGAGCATATTTTCAAGTTGCAATGTTTTCGAAATGGCGAATTTTGGCGCAAAACCGAACAATGCACATGAAAGTACACACTTTCAACTACATTTTCTGAAAATATCTCCGTGTCTATCGGTGTCGATTTAGAGATACAGTGGACTCTCTCGTTGTCGATCTTCTCGATATCAATATTACTCCAGCTGTTAATAAATTGTTCAGTCCCTCCAAATAGATTGCTTTGATTTTTTGTTCTATAATTTCATAACTCCTGCTCTCGACGGTCCCTTCAATATCGACAACGAGAGAGTCCACTGTATCTCAATTTGAATTTAACGGTTTTTATTAATCAATATATTTATAATTTTTAAGCGGAATCTTATTGAAACGTGGTAATAATCAGTTAATTGAAAGGGTAAATTGATCGATTTTAATATTGCTTATTGCGAGATAAAATCACGTTTCTCCTTCGCTGTGATTGACTGAAGATTATTGCCGCCTTATAAAAATCAGCAAGTTGAACTGAAATTCTGGTTGATTTGGCTGTCAACTTGGTTTGTTTTGAATATTTTCCAAAAAGTCAGCTCAAAACTCAAGGCAACCTTTGACAACAGCCAAAAATTTGTTCTGCGGTTGTCTTGCGGCTGTCATGCTACCATTATCTTGCGGTCGTATCACCGCGCGTGAACTCTAATTATTGACGCCCTCAGTAAAACATTGTTCATGCTTAAAACTATGATACACATTTTAAAATTATGAATAAATACATGTTTTTCCCAAAAATAATGTAAGTGAAAATTTTAAATAATTGTTCGTATTTAAAATTAAGTATTTCCTTTCATATGTGGTCACTCTGGAAAGGTTGTCGTATTTTTTCATAGACAATGTAATTTCCATAAAAATCGATCAATTTACCCTTCAATTTACCGATTTTCACCTTGTATTCATTATGATTTCGAATAACATTTATAAATAAATTGATTAAAAATCGGCAAATTCAAATTGAGATATCTAAAAATATATACACGGAGATATTTTCAGGAAATGTAGTTGAAAGTGTGTACTTTCAGGTGCATTGTTCGGTTTTGCGCCAAAATGCGCCATTTTGAAAACATTGCAACTTGAAAATAGGCTCAAAATCACTTACAAATGGTTATAACTCCTCAATAAAGGCTCAAAACATTTTGCTGTTTTCGGCAAAGATATGAAATTTTATGTCATAAACAACTCTTCAGAACATAGTAGGCCGCTAAAACGCTAACATTTTAAGTTATCACAAAAAAGTGCTTTTTGGACCATTTTTGCAAAACTGGCGTATATCTCGAGTAGAATAAGAGCTACAAATTTGACGCCTTGGACCAACCTTCGTGAATTTTTCTTCTCTACAACTTTGCCCAAGACACCAAAGCCCTACAACGTCATCCAACAAAGTTAATTATGGTTGACACCCTGGAAGGTCGTCACCCTGTATGTCAATATCTTCAAAAGATAGCCCTTATCAAGTACAACAACTCTTCCGAAGACACCATTTGGCTAGGACGTCAAATAAAAGAGTTATCAATTTATTCCACTTAATTTTGCCATTCCGAACACTGTGCAATGGCCACTCCGGGTGTGGCCAATCCTGTCAAAATGGTCATTTTCATCACCAGTATCAAAAACCATGAATTTTGATACCCATATTGCCCCAAGTCGTATGGTTCGATAAATGTCCCCCCGGTAGAACCTTCCCTCAGGGCCATGGCCACTCCGAGTGTGGCCAATCCTGTCAAAATGGCCATTTTAATCACCAGTATCAAAAACCATGAATTTTGATACCCATATTGTCCCAAGTCGTATGGTTCGATAAATGTCCCCCCGGTAGAACCTTCCCTCAGGGCCATGGCCACCCCGGTAGAACCTTCCCTCAGGGCCATGGCCACTCTGGGTGTGGCCAATCCTGTCAAAATAGCCATTTTCATTACCAGTATCAAAAACCATGAATTTTGATACCCATATTGCCTTAAGTCGTATGGTTCAATAAATGTCCCCCCCCTAGAACCTTCCCTCAGGGCCATGGCCACTACGGTTGTGGCCAATATCCTACCAGTTTGGTCCCAACCCCATTGCCTTGAATCATTCTGGTTTCCGAGTGACCGTTCTAACAATGTTCTTTAGAACAGAATTCCTCCCAAGTTGGTGCACAACCTGTGTCTTTCAATGTGTGTATGTGTGTGTGAGCAATAAAATTACCACCGTCGATCCGTCTCTGACGGATTTTCAGTCAGAACTAAATTGTTCAGAGGCTATCTGTTAGCTTATATAGTCCGCATGAAATGTGGCAACAATGGTGCAACATTCTCGCGTGACAGTTCCAAGAAAGCAGGAGACGAGGCAAAATTTGCACCATGTTGCCACATTTCATGCGGACTATATAAGCTAACAGATAGCCTCTGAACAATTTAGTTTTGACTGAAAATCCGTCAGAGACGGATCGACGGTGGTAATTTTATTGCTCACACACACATACACACATTGAAAGACACAGGTTGTGCACCAACTTGGGAGGAATTCTGTTCTAAAGAACATTGTTAGAACGGTCACTCGGAAACCAGAATGATTCAAGGCAATGGGGTTGGGACCAAACTGGTAGGATATTGGCCACACCCGAAGTGGCCATGGCCCTGAGGGAAGGTTCTACCGGGGGGACATTTATCGAACCATACGACTTGGGGCAATATGGGTATCAAAATTCATGGTTTTTGATACTGGTGATTAAAATGCCCATTTTGACAGGATTGGCCACACCCGGAGTGGCCATGGCCCTGAGGGAAGGTTCTACCGAGGGGACATTTATCGAACCATACGACTTGGGACAATATGGGTATCAAAATTCATGGTTTTTGATACTGGTGATGAAAATGGCCATTTTGACAGGATTGGCCACACCCGAAGTGGCCATGGGCCTGAGGGAAGGTTCTACCGGGGGGACATTTATCGAACCATACGACTTGGGGCAATATGGGTATCAAAATTCATGGTTTTTGATACTGGTGATTAAAATGCCCATTTTGACAGGATTGGCCACACCCGGAGTGGCCATGGCCCTGAGGGAAGGTTCTACCGAGGGGACATTTATCGAACCATACGACTTGGGACAATATGGGTATCAAAATTCATGGTTTTTGATACTGGTGATTAAAATGCCCATTTTGACAGGATTGGCCACACCCGGAGTGGCCATGGCCCTGAGGGAAGGTTCTACCGGGGGAGATTTATCGAACCATACGACTTGGGACAATATGGGTATCAAAATTCATGGTTTTTGATACTTGTGATGAAAATGGCCATTTTGACAGGATTGGCCACACCCGGAGTGGCCATGACCCTGAGAGAAGGTTTTACCGGTGCCATTGATTGAATAAATTTAATTAGAATTAATTATTCAGGATTACATAAATAGGCAAAGAATTAAAAAAATATAAATAAAAATAGCATGATTTTTTGAGTTTTGTACAAAGTTCTTTGTCATATTGGTCATGTAGAACATAACCACCTGCACCTTTTTTTTTCTTTTAATCATAACTTTGCAACTATTTGAGCAAAACACTTTCTACAGGTTTCATTTTATAGAAAATTGTCCAAGGAATTCGATAAAAATAAAAATTTAACCTTGAAATATCCCCTAATATTATATTTTAACGTTTTAAGTATTAAATTTCATGTTTGACCAAATCTTCATATTTTTAATTGTTTTATTTTATCACCATCGTGTTCCCCGGACAATTTTATATAATAATCAATGTAGACCTCAAACTAAAATGAACTATTGGCGAGAAACCGCGATTTTACTGAAAAAAGTTTGATTTTGCGCAGCACTCGGAAGAACTAGTTCGGTTTTATATGTGAGAAACTTATTTTGGAATATAATTCATAGGACAGAGTGCAGCGCCAAATCATTTTTTTTTTTGCAGTAAAATCGCTGTATCTCGCCAATAGTTCATTTTAGTTTGAGGTTTACATTGATTATTATGTAAAAATGTCCGGGGAACACGATGGTGATAAAATAAAACAAATAAAAATATAAGAAATTGGTCAAACATGAAATTTAATACTTAAAATGTTAAAATATAATATTAGTGGGCATTTAAGGGTGCACAGCAACGAAGGAAGTTGTTGTCTTATTTTTCCAAAATTGCCAAACTTACGGACCCAATCCTGCAACAACGGGATTGTAAAATTAGTCAAACTTTGTTGTAAATTACTTTGTGGACAGTACTTTAGGGGATAAATGAAAAATCATATCGATAGTTCCCGTAGTTTTGACGATACTAAAATGTTCGTAACAAAAATCTGGGTGCAAAAGCTCTGGTTGATGTGCACCGTTAAGGGTTAAAATTTTATTTTTATCGAATTAGATAATTTTCTATAAAATGCAACATGTAGAAAGTATTTTGCTCAAATAGTAGCAAAGTTATGATTAAAAGAAAAAAACGTTTTTTAGAAAATCGTCAAAAAACAGGGCGTGCCAAAAATAAAAGGATGGTCCAATCAGCACCAAACTTGAGATTTCTGTTAACTATCGATAAATTAACGTTCCCCTTCAAGTTTGGTCCAAATCGGTAAAGGTCGAGTTCAAAAGTGTACCCAGTTGACCTGGAATGAACCGTATGTAAATGTTCAAAAATATTTTATTTTGTTTATTTTTAATTTCACTTTTTGTTACTAAAATTTGATGAAAATCACTATATTTTTCTGAGGGCGTAGTATTGAATGTTTGACTCTTTTGAAATGTTAGTCTTGATTTAAAAAAAATGAAAATATTGTTTTTGAAATGATCGGAAAATTTCACGAATGTTTCATATTTTAACATTGAGATTTTTTTCAGCTTTTCAAACATATTTTTTTTCAAAAGTTGGTAGACATGGGCACTAGTTTGAAAAAATGAATAACTGCGACTTAAAAAAGTTACCTAAAAATGGCTATAACTTGAAAACAGTGCACTTCATCAAAATTTCACTCAAGTACTTTTTGCAATTCGATTTTACATAGAAAAATGAAGTTGAAAATTGTTTGCGATCAAAAATTCATAACTCGGTCAAAGATTTTTTGCCCGTCCTTGAAATTTCTGAAAAGGTGGCATTTGATGTCCCCTAAAACATATAAGAAATAAAAAATAAATAAAAAATAGTGTTTATTGTAAATCTAGTTTTAGTGACAATAAGTGAAATTAAAAATAACCAAAATTTGTTTACCGTGTATAATTTTTTTCAGTGTAGTCCTTATCCATACCTACAAATTTTCCGAAGACACCAAATCGATCAAAAAATTCCTTCAAAAGATACAGATGTTTGAATTTTCATATATCATTTTTGTAAGGACAGCTGCCAAATTTGTATGGAAAATTATATGGACAAACTAATGATGCAAAATAGCTTCTTTGGGCATACCAAAGGCACCAAAAAAAGTTTCAGCTGGATTAAAAAATAGAAAAAAAATCGAATGACCGAAATCTCAGATAATTGCTCCAATCCCAAATGAAAAAACACATCAGTTTCACAACTTCTAGAAAGTATAAGTTGAAATATATTTTGACAAAGGACTTTGTCTTAAAGCTCTATCTGCGGTGTCAATGCAAAATTTTTCGAAAATGTAGCGTTACCGTCGCAAGCCCTCGGCGTGACATTCTGTTTCTGTTGCGTAGATGCCGTGAAAACTATTTAAGCTAAAAGTTAGCCTCTGGAGGATTTAGTGTCCATTAGACTTTCATCAAAGACGGACCTTACGTTGGGAATTTTATTGCTCACACACACACACACACACGCAGGTGGTGCACGAACTTGAGAGGAGGTCCAAGAAGTTATTGACGGTAGCCAGAACGGTCACCGGAATACCGAAATTATTGGGAACAATTTGGTAGGAAATCGGCCACACCCGGAGTGGCCAGTGCCCTGAGGGAAGGTTCTACCGGGAGGACATTTACGGAACCATACAAATTTGGGCAATATGGGTATCAAAATTCATGGTTTTTGATACTGGTAATTAAAATGACCATTTTGGCAGGATTGGCCACACCCGGAGTGGCCAGTGCCCTGAGGGAAGGTTCTACCGGGAGGACATTTACGGAACCATACAAATTTGGGCAATATGGGTATCAAAATTCATGGTTTTTGATACTGGTAATTAAAATGACCATTTTGGCAGGATTGGCCACACCCGGAGTGGCCATTGCCCTAAGGGAAGGTTCTACCGGGAGGACATTTACGGAACCATACAAATTTGGGCAATATGGGTATCAAAATTCATGGTTTTTGATACTGGTAATTAAAATGACCATTTTGGCAGGATTGGCCACACCCGGAGTGGCCATTGCCCTAAGGGAAGGTTCTACCGGGAGGACATTTACGGAACCATAAAAATTTGGGCAATATGGGTATCAAAATTCATGGTTTTTGATACTGGTAATGAAAATGGCCATTTTGGCAGGATTGGCCACACCCGGAGTGGCCATTGCCCTGAGGGAAGGTTCTACCGGGAGGACATTTACGGAACCATACAAATTTGGGCAATATGGGTATCAAAATTCATGGTTTTTGATACTGGTGATGAAAATGGCCATTTGGGCAGAATTGGCCGCACCCGGAGTGGCCAGTGCCCTGAGGGAAGGTTCTACCGGGAGGACATTTACGGAACCATACGACTTAGGGCAATATGGGTATTAAAATTCATGGTTTTTGAAACTGGTAATAAAAATGGCTATTTTGACTGGATTGGCCACACCCGGAGTGGCCAGTGCCCTCGGGAAGGTTCTACCGGGGGGACATTAATCGAACCATACGACTTGGGGCAATATAGGTATCAAAATTCATGGTTTTTGAAACTGGTAATGAAAATGGGCATTTTGGCAGAATTGGCCACACCCGGAGTGGCCAGTGCCCTGAGGGAAGGTTCTACCGGGGGGACATTAATCGAACCATACGACTTAGGGCAATATGGGTATCAAAATTCATGGTTTTTGATACTGGTGATGAAAATGGCCATTTTGGCAGGATTGGCCACACCCGGAGTGGCCAGTGCCCTCGGGAAGGTTCTACCGGGGGGACATTAATCGAACCATACGACTTAGGGCAATATGGGTATCAAAATTCATAGTTTTTGAAACTGGTAATGAAAATGGCCATTTTGACTGGATTGGCCACACCCGGAGTGGCCAGTGCCCTCGGGAAGGTTCTACCGGGGGGACATTAATCGAACCATACGACTTGGGGCAATATAGGTATCAAAATTCATGGTTTTTGAAACTGGTAATGAAAATGGGCATTTTGGCAGAATTGGCCACACCCGGAGTGGCCAGTGCCCTGAGGGAAGGTTCTACCGGGGGGACATTAATCGAACCATACGACTTGGGGCAATATGGGTATCAAAATTCATGGTTATTGAAACTGGTAATGAAAATGGCCATTTTGACTGGATTGGCCACACCCGGAGTGGCCAGTGCCCTCGGGAAGGTTCTACCGGGGGGACATTAATCGAACCATACGAATTGGGGCAATATGGGTATCAAAATTCATGGTTTTTGAAACTGGTAATGAAAATGGGCATTTTGGCAGAATTGGCCACACCCGGAGTGGCCAGTGCCCTGAGGGAAGGTTCTACCGGGAGGACACTTACGGAACCATACGACTTGGGGCAATATGCGTATCAAAATTCATGGTTTTTGAAACTGGTGATGAAAATGGCCATTTTGACTGGATTGGCCACACCCGGAGTGGCCAGTGCCCTCGAGAAGGTTCTACCGGGGGGACATTAATCGAACCATACGACTTGGGGCAATATAGGTATCAAAATTCATGGTTTTTGAAACTGGTAATGAAAATGGCCATTTTGACTGGATTGGCCACACCCGGAGTGGCCAGTGCCCTCGGGAAGGTTCTACCGGGGGGACATTAATCGAACCATACGACTTGGGGCAATATGGGTATCAAAATTCATGGTTTTTGAAACTGGTAATGAAAATGGCCATTTTGACTGGATTGGCCACACCCGGAGTGGCCAGTGCCCTCGGGAAGGTTCTACCGGGGGGACATTAATCGAACCATACGACTTGGGGCAATATAGGTATCAAAATTCATGGTTTTTGAAACTGGTAATGAAAATGGGCATTTTGGCAGAATTGGCCACACCCGGAGTGGCCAGTGCCCTGAGGGAAGGTTCTACCGGGAGGACATTTACGGAACCATACGACTTGGGGCAATATGCGTATCAAAATTCATGGTTTTTGATACTGGTGATGAAAATGGCCATTTGGGCAGGATTGGCCACACCCGGAGTGGCCAGTGCCCTCGGGAAGGTTCTACCGGGGGGACATTAATCGAACCATACGACTTAGGGCAATATGGGTATCAAAATTCATGGTTTTTGAAACTGGTAATGAAAATGGCCATTTTGACTGGATTGGCCACACCCGGAGTGGCCAGTGCCCTCGGGAAGGTTCTACCGGGGGGACATTAATCGAACCATACGACTTGGGGCAATAAAGGTATCAAAATTCATGGTTTTTGAAACTGGTAATGAAAATGGGCATTTTGGCAGAATTGGCCACACCCGGAGTGGCCAGTGCCCTGAGGGAAGGTTCAACCGGGAGGACATTTACGGAACCATACGACTTGGGGCAATATGCGTATCAAAATTCATGGTTTTTGATACTGGTGATGAAAATGGCCATTTGGGCAGGATTGGCCACACCCGGAGTGGCCAATGCCCTGAGGGAAGGTTCTACCGGGAGGACA
Organism: Culex pipiens pallens; assembly: GCF_016801865.2. Classification (NCBI taxonomy): domain Eukaryota; kingdom Metazoa; phylum Arthropoda; class Insecta; order Diptera; family Culicidae; genus Culex; species Culex pipiens. Next base: position 120,320,634 of record NC_068939.1, read on the forward strand.
CTTAAGGAACTATACAAATTTGGGCAATATGGGTACCAAAATTCATGGTTTTTGATACTGGTAATGAAAATGACCATTTTTGCAGGATTGTCCACACCCGGAGTGGCCATTGCCCTCGGGAAGGTTCTACCGGGGGGACATTAATCGAACCATACGACTTAGGGCAATATGGGTATCAAAATTCATGGTTTTTGAAACTGGTAATGAAAATTACAATTTTGACCGGATTGGCCACACCCGGATTGGCCACACCCGTAGTGGCCAAACCATGAATTTTGATACCCATATTGCCCTAAGTCGTATGGTTCGATTAATGTCCCCCCGGTAGAACCTTCCCGAGGGCACTGGCCACTCCGGGTGTGGCCAATCCAGTCAAAATGGCCATTTTCATTACCAGTTTCAAAAACCATGAATTTTGATACCCATATTGCCCCAAGTCGTATGGTTCGATTAATGTCCCCCCGGTAGAACCTTTCCGAGGGCACTGGCCACTCCGGGTGTGGCCAATCCAGTCAAAATGGCCATTTTCATTACCAGTTTCAAAAACCATGAATTTTGATACCCATATTGCCCCAAGTCGTATGGTTCGATTAATGTCCCCCCGGTAGAACCTTCCCGAGGGCACTGGCCACTCCGGGTGTGGCCAATCCAGTCAAAATGGCCATTTTCATTACCAGTTTCAAAAACCATGAATTTTGATACCCATATTGCCCCAAGTCGTATGGTTCGAATAATGTCCCCCCGGTAGAACCTTCCCGAGGGCACTGGCCACTCCGGGTGTGGCCAATATCCTATAAATGTGCTCCCAAGCCTATTGCCCCAAATCATTCTGGTCCGGTGACCGTCCTTACAATCTTCATAAGAACAGAATTCCTCCCAATTTAGTGCACAAACTGTGTCTTTCAATGTGTGCGTGTGTGTGTGTGTGAGCAATAAAATTACCACCGTCGATCCGTCTCTGACGGATTTTCGGTCAAAACTATCTGTTCAGAGGCTATCTGTTAGCTTATATAGTTCGCATGAAATGTGGCAACAATGGTGCAACATTCTCGCGTGACAGTTCCAAGAAAGCAGGAGACGAGGCAAAATTTGCACAATGTTGCCACATTTCATGCGAACTATATAAGCTAACAGATAGCCTCTGAACAGATAGTTTTGACCGAAAATCCGTCAGAGACGGATCGACGGTGGTAATTTTATTGCTCACACACACACACACGCACACATTGAAAGACACAGTTTGTGCACTAAATTGGGAGGAATTCTGTTCTTATGAAGATTGTAAGGACGGTCACCGGACCAGAATGATTTGGGGCAATAGGCTTGGGAGCACATTTATAGGATATTGGCCACACCCGGAGTGGCCAGTGCCCTCGGGAAGGTTCTACTGGGGGACATTAATCGAACCATACGACTTGGGGCAATATGGGTATCAAAATTCATGGTTATTGAAACTGGTAATGAAAATGGCCATTTTGACTGGATTGGCCACACCCGGAGTGGCCAGTGCCCTCGGGAAGGTTCTACTGGGGGACATTAATCGAACCATACGACTTGGGGCAATATGGGTATCAAAATTCATGGTTATTGAAACTGGTAATGAAAATGGCCATTTTGACTGGATTGGCCACACCCGGAGTGGCCAGTGCCCTGAGGGAAGGTTCTACTGGGGGGACATTAATCGAACCATACGACTTAGGGCAATTTGGGTATCAAAATTCATGGTTTTTGAAACTGGTAATGAAAATGGCCATTTTGACTGGATTGGCCACACCCGGAGTGGCCAGTGCCCTCGGGAAGGTTCTACTGGGGGGACATTAATCGAACCATACGACTTGGGGCAATATAGGTATCAAAATTCATGGTTTTTGAAACTGGTAATGAAAATGGCCATTTTGACTGGATTGGCCACACCCGGAGTGGCCAGTGCCCTCGGGAAGGTTCTACTGGGGGACATTAATCGAACCATACGACTTGGGGCAATATGGGTATCAAAATTCATGGTTATTGAAACTGGTAATGAAAATGGCCATTTTGACTGGATTGGCCACACCCGGAGTGGCCAGTGCCCTGAGGGAAGGTTCTACTGGGGGGACATTAATCGAACCATACGACTTGGGGCAATTTGGGTATCAAAATTCATGGTTATTGAAACTGGTAATGAAAATGGCCATTTTGACTGGATTGGCCACACCCGGAGTGGCCAGTGCCCTCGGGAAGGTTCTACTGGGGGGACATTAATCGAACCATACGACTTGGGGCAATTTGGGTATCAAAATTCATGGTTTTTGAAACTGGTATTGAAAATGGCCATTTTGACTGGATTGGCCACACCCGGAGTGGCCAGTCCCTCGGGAAGGTTCTACTGGGGGGACATTAATCGAACCATACGACTTGGGGCAATATAGGTATCAAAATTCATGGTTTTTGAAACTGGTAATGAAAATGGCCATTTTGACTGGATTGGCCACACCCGGAGTGGCCAGTGCCCTCGGGAAGGTTCTACTGGGGGATATTAATCGAGCCATACGACTTGGGGCAATATGGGTATCAAAATTCATGGTTATTGAAACTGGTAATGAAAATGGCCATTTTGACTGGATTGGCCACACCCGGAGTGGCCAGTGCCCTGAGGGAAGGTTCTACCGGGGGGACATTAATCGAACCATACGACTTGGGGCAATTTGGGTATCAAAATTCATGGTTTTTGAAACTGGTATTGAAAATGGCCATTTTGACTGGATTGGCCACACCCGGAGTGGCCAGTGCCCTCGGGAAGGTTCTACCGGGGGACATTAATCGAACCATACGACTTGGGGCAATATGGGTATCAAAATTCATGGTTTTTGAAACTGGTAATGAAAATGGCCATTTTGACTGGATTGGCCACACCCGGAGTGGCCAGTGCCCTCGGGAAGGTTCTGCCGGGGGACATTAATCGAACCATACGACTTGGGGCAATATGGGAATCCAAATACATGGTTTTTGAAACTGGTAATGAAAATGACAATTTTGACCGGATTGGCCACACCCGGATTGGCCACACCCGTAGTGGCCAAACCATGAATTTTGATACCCATATTGCCCTAAGTCGTATGGTTCGATTAATGTCCCCCGGTAGAAACCTTCCCGAGGGCACTGGCCACTCCGGGTGTGGCCAATCCAGTCAAAATGGCCATTTTCATTACCAGTTTCAAAAACCATGAATTTTGATACCCATATTGCCCCAAGTCGTATGGTTCGAATAATGTCCCCCCGGTAGAACCTTCCCGAGGGCACTGGCCACTCCGGGTGTGGCCAATCCAGTCAAAATGGCCATTTTCATTACCAGTTTCAAAAACCATGAATTTTGATACCTATATTTCCCCAAGTCGTATGGTTCGATTAATGTCCCCCCGGTAGAACCTTCCCGAGGGCACTGGCCACTCCGGGTGTGGCCAATCCAGTCAAAATGGCCATTTTCATTACCAGTTTCAAAAACCATGAATTTTGATACCCATATTGCCCCAAGTCGTATGGTTCGATTAATGTCCCCCCGGTAGAACCTTCCCGAGGGCACTGGCCACTCCGGGTGTGGCCAATCCAGTCAAAATGGCCATTTTCATTACCAGTTTCAAAAACCATGAATTTTGATACCCATATTGCCCCAAGTCGTATGGTTCGATTAATGTCCCCCCGGTAGAACCTTCCCGAGGGCACTGGCCACTCCGGGTGTGGCCAATCCAGTCAAAATGGCCATTTTCATTACCAGTTTCAAAAACCATGAATTTTGATACCCATATTGCCCCAAGTCGTATGGTTCGATTAATGTCCCCCGGCAGAACCTTCCCGAGGGCACTGGCCACTCCGGGTGTGGCCAATCCAGTCAAAATGGCCATTTTCATTACCAGTTTCAAAAACAATGAATTTTTATACCTTTATTGCCCCAAGTCGTATGGTTCGATTAATGTCCCCCCGGTAGAACCTTCCCGAGGGCACTGGCCACTCCGGGTGTGGCCAATCCAGTCAAAATGGCCATTTTCATTACCAGTTTCAAAAACCATGAATTTTGATACCCATATTGCCCCAAGTCGTATGGTTCGATTAATGTCCCCCCGGTAGAACCTTCCCGAGGGCACTGGCCACTCCGGGTGTGGCCAATCCAGTCAAAATGGCCATTTTCATTACCAGTTTCAAAAACCATGAATTTTGATACCTATATTGCCCCAAGTCGTATGGTTCGATTAATGTCCCCCCGGTAGAACCTTCCCGAGGGCACTGGCCACTCCGGGTGTGGCCAATCCAGTCAAAATGGCCATTTTTATTACCAGTTTCAAAAACCATGAATTTTGATACCCATATTGCCCTAAGTCGTATGGTTCGATTAATGTCCCCCCGGTAGAACCTTCTCGAGGGCACTGGCCACTCCGGGTGTGGCAAATCCTGCCAAAATGGCCATTTTCATCACCAGTATCAAAAACCATGAATTTTGATACGCATATTGCCCCAAGTCGTATGGTTCCGTAAATGTCCTCCCGGTAGAACCTTCCCTCAGGGCACTGGTCACTCCGGGTGTGGCCAATCCAGTCAAAATGGCCATTTTCATTACCAGTTTCAAAAACCATGAATTTTGATACCCATATTGCCCTAAGTCGTATGGTTCGATTAATGTCCCCCCGGTAGAACCTTCCCGAGGGCACTGGCCACTCCGGGTGTGGCAAATCCTGCCAAAATGGCCATTTTCATTACCAGTTTCAAAAACCATGAATTTTGATACGCATATTGCCCCAAGTCGTATGGTTCCGTAAATGTCCTCCCGGTAGAACCTTCCCTCAGGGCACTGGTCACTCCGGGTGTGGCCAATCCAGTCAAAATGGCCATTTTCATTACCAGTTTCAAAAACTATGAATTTTGATACCCATATTGCCCTAAGTCGTATGGTTCGATTAATGTCCCCCGGTAGAACCTTCCCGAGGGCACTGGCCACTCCGGGTGTGGCCAATCCAGTCAAAATGGCCATTTTCATTACCAGTTTCAAAAACCATGAATTTTGATACCCATATTGCCCCAAGTCGTATGGTTCGAATAATGTCCCCCCGGTAGAACCTTCCCGAGGGCACTGGCCACTCCGGGTGTGGCCAATATCCTATAAATGTGCTCCCAAGCCTATTGCCCCAAATCATTCTGGTCCGGTGACCGTCTTTACAATCTTCATAAGAACAGAATTCCTCCCAATTTAGTGCACAAACTGTGTCTTTCAATGTGTGCGTGTGTGTGTGTGTGAGCAATAAAATTACCACCGTCGATCCGTCTCTGACGGATTTTCGGTCAAAACTATCTGTTCAGAGGCTATCTGTTAGCTTATATAGTCCGCATGAAATGTGGCAACATTGTGCAAATTTTGCCTCGTCTCCTGCTTTCTTGGAACTGTCACGCGAGAATGTTGCACCATTGTTGCCACATTTCATGCGAACTATATAAGCTAACAGATAGCCTCTGAACAGATAGTTTTGACCGAAAATCCGTCAGAGACGGATCGACGGTGGTAATTTTATTGCTCACACACACACACACGCACACATTGAAAGACACAGTTTGTGCACTAAATTGGGAGGAATTCTGTTCTTATGAAGATTGTAAGGACGGTCACCGGACCAGAATGATTTGGGGCAATAGGCTTGGGAGCACATTTATAGGATATTGGCCACACCCGGAGTGGCCAGTGCCCTCGGGAAGGTTCTACCGGGGGGACATTATTCGAACCATACGACTTGGGGCAATATGGGTATCAAAATTCATGGTTTTTGAAACTGGTAATGAAAATGGCCATTTTGACTGGATTGGCCACACCCGGAGTGGCCAGTGCCCTCGGGAAGGTTCTACCGGGGGGGACATCAATCGAACTATTCGACTTGGGGCAATATGGGTACCAAAATTCATGGTTTTTGATACTGGACATGAAAATTACCATTTTGATTGGATTGGCCACACCCGGAGTGGCCAGTGCCCTCGGGAAAGTTCTACCGGGGGGACATTAATCGAACCATACGACTTAGGGCAATATGGGTATCAAAATTCATGGTTTTTGAAACTGGTAATAAAAATGGGCATTTTGACTGGATTGGCCACACCCGGAGTGGCAAATGCCCTCGGGAAGGTTCTACCGGGGGGACATCAATCGAACTATTCGACTTGGGGCAATATGGGTACCAAAATTCATGGTTTTTGATACTGGACATGGAAATTACCATTTTGATTGGACATTTTCCGAACCATACTTGTTTTGGCAATTTATTTCCACAGAGGTGCCAAAGATTGAAAAAATGTTATAGGAATAAATTATTTAGGATTAAATACATAGGCAATGTTTTAAAATATAAAATAAAATAGAATATTTTTTAGGAGTTTTGTACAAAGTTCTTTGTCATATTGGTCATGTAGAACATAACCACCTGCACCTTTTTTATTTAAACTACAAGAATTATTGAAAAATTTCAAAGATTCACGATTTTGACACTAAAAATGGATGCCAGGCTGAAATTATAACGTTATAATTAACAACAAAACACTATGTTTAAAACTTTCCGTTTCTCTTCCGCACAAACACAAACACACTTCCATGCCGTCAAAGCCAAATTGGCACATGACTCCACAACGATTCGAGTTTAGTGCAGAGCTGACAGCGTTGTGTGATGCATCGTTCGGATGTCGTGTATGCGTTTTCTTTGCAAAGCCGGTCTCAAGACTTTTGTTTACTTCTCCGATGTTCGCAAGCAGGTTTAATCGACTTGTTTAAAACCACACAGCAAGTAATATAAAAGTGCATCGCGTACAGTATCCACGCTGGTAATGGAAGATTAATCGATGTGATTGCTCGAAAAGTGAGGCTCAAATTATTTCTGCAAACCGCCCATGACGAATCGCGCGGTTCCTCGTCGTTTATCGTGAAGAGTGTGTGGTCGTCTCCTTCGACGAGAGAAGATGGTGATTAAACTTTTATGATTCACTGTAGGATGTTGATGAGAGTCGTTGGCAAAATATTTACACTTTATGTTTGCGAATCGGCCGGAGAGATGTTCTTTGCAAGTAAATCGACTCATTAAACAATTTGTAAGTACCTTCATTGTGGTAATCGTTATCAAAGTATGAATTTATTTGTTCAAGATGCAAACTCAGTAGTTCAACGTGACTTGAATTTCGCAAAAACACACTGCATAAGGTGCTCGAAGCAACTTGCAAATCACGTCACACCAATCGACGGTTGATCGGAATTTCTAATCGAGTCGAGCTTCCTGAGCTCATGACAGCAGGAAACTTGTTGCCTGTCAAATTGTATAAACACAAAACGATATTTTCGAATTCTTCTATTCGAAACAAGAATCAATCCATTCTTGACTCGCGTAGCAAGTTTTAGTCAGAGTTTCTTCTTCTTTTTGATTTGCCTTTTCATCTATACTGAAAATAGCGTTTGTTTACTGGATTCCGAGGGTGTGCTTTTCGTTTTATTGAATCTTTCACTGTTCTTTGCCTCGCCTAGAATTCCACCAAATCAATACGAAATTCATTGTACAGTAACTGTCACAAATTTGGTTCTAAAATTGAGTATAAGATCCCGATTTTTTACAAACAAGGATAAAGCTTATTTTTCTAAGCACAAAAGCACTTTGAAGGAACACAAAGTATTTAAAAGGATTTTGGAATGAATTTAAAAAAGAAGATCGCGTCCTTTTTTGAGAGAATGTATTTTTGTGCATGAAAATTAAAAAAAAAGCTTTTTACCGTTTTATGTTAAAATTCATTTTGAAGTCAAGTTGAAGTCAAGTTTGAACTATTTTGCAAAACCCAGAAAAAAACATACATTTTCTAAAACTATGTTTAGGGCTGTGCATCAAAATTATATCCAAATTTCAACATTTCTACTAACATTTCAATAGAAAAAAGAGTTCCGAACATCGAGAACAAGCGTCCATGAAAATGGGAACGTTTTTGAAAAACGTAGGTACCATGCAATTTGAACATTTTGTTCGTGGTTCCCATTTTCATAAACGCTTGTTCACAATTTTCGGAACTCTAGTTTCTCCAAGTGATAATTCATTAATCCTTTCTAAGTTCGCTTTGGAGTCTATTCTCTCAATGATTCAATCAGAAATTACAGTAGATGAAGTAAAAACGATAAACGGCTTAAGATGAAACTCCCATTCCCTTCTCGGGACGTCCCAAGTAACATTAAAAAAAAAGCTTAATTAAAACCACATGCTCTTGAAAAAGCTTTTAACGCGGCCAATTAGCAGTCCAAAATATGGCGCTAAAAGCGTGTTCTGATTGAATGTGATTAACCGCCATTTGATTTAAATTAGACGAAAACACTCATTTTTGCTGAATTTCTGATATAATTAATATAGCGATAGATGTTTATAAATAACAAGCTAACCCCGACTAACTTGGTATTGTCTTTTTTCGTTTGTTGACATTTTTAGCTTGTTTGGTTATACAGTCCTTTGATCAAAATGTGATTTTACGTAACTCTTCCCATATAATCTGCAGATTTTCCGGAATCGGTTCCAGAGTGGCCAAAGTCGTCACTTTTTGGCGTAAGAATCTTCCTTGGACTTATACGAACCCAACGCAACAAAGAGCACCTCGATCCGACGCTCCGTATTAAACTGATTCGCGTTCGAAAAAAACCGTCTAAATTATCTATATATATATATATATATTTGAACATTTTTTTCAAAGAATAGCAATAAAATATTTTTTAACATTAAAAACTATGATTACAAATAATGATTTTTTATGAAGCGGGTTGATTTTTTTTTATCTATCTCCCTTACATTTATCAATAAAATTTCAACCGCAAATTATTTTGATTACCTCCAATATCTATTATTTTTCATCGCCATTTTTGCAAACCATCTCCATTTTATCATTTGGCAAGACAAAGACTTATTTTTTGCCAAAATAAAACCTATTTGGCATATGACGCTTGAAGACGGATGAAATGAATTTTTCCTTAGCTCCTGACTAGGTTTTAACAAAGGTTTTATCAAGGCTTTGAGGATGTTGTTAGGATTCAGTTGTAAAGCCTTGAAATCCTATGTAGGTTTTATAAATAGGCCGTGAAAACCTTTTGCGGAGGTCCTCTAGGGTTTTAACAGAGGTTTATCGGGGTTCTGGGGAGGCTGTTACGACTTAGTGGTTTTAATGTTGGTTTTGGCTAATAGGTTTCATAGCGGTTGTGACAGCTTTGATAAAGCCTAAAATGTTACATGGGGTGTTATTCAAGTATTTAAAGTTCTTCGTCATGATGGTTACACTCGTAGCATGAACACTGCACTGTAACATCGGTTATAGATTGTAGAAACTGTTTTGCTTTTTCGAAACGATAACAAAATTCAATAAAAAAATCGAGAAACATATCATTTAATGTGTTTTTTTGGCTCCCACTGTGGACACCGCTCAATGAAAAGAATAACCAAAAGGGAAGTAAATATAGCATCAATCACGAGAACCGTTTGCCCCGCGAAGAAATAAAAACAATACACTTCAATCAGGCTCAATTCACACACACACACCCTAACAAACTACTCAGTGGTGTGACTAATGCCATTACCGCCACTATTACCACTTATCGGTTGCGGTTTTCATGGGTGTGTGTTTCAAGAGAGATTGTATAGCAAGTACGGCCGGTCAAATATTTTGGGGAAAGTGTGATTCATCGCACGCTACCCCCTCCGAGTCTGAGGAGGAACTGGCTTATCTGATGGACGGCCGGCTTCCCCGTCCATTAAATTGACCCTCGTTGAACCCGCCCAGTTCTGATTTTGTTTCTTTTGTTTTCGTTTTATTATTTTGAAAAGGGGGTTTCGGTAATCTGTTTATTAACTGTTTTGAGGCGATTTATTGTTTTATTTAGCGAGAGATTAACAGTTGCATGTAATTCGTCATTATTTAGCTCAAATTTCAAGCCTATTTTTTAATAAAATTTGAAAGTTTGGATTTACTCTGAGCACCACTCACCACCAGTGTTGCAAAAGAGTGATAGAAAAGCTATCAATAGATTATCTCTGCACCAAAAATATCCGAGAGTATAGCGGCCGTCACTATAGCTTGTGAAATCTCTTCTTGTGTCTCATGATTCCCAGCGATGTCATTCTCTCTCTATCACTCCTTCCCTTTTCCTCGACTCTGCGCTCTCACCGCTGAGTCTCTCAATCTCTCCGAAAACTGCAATGAGAGAACGCGAGATGGCGATTAGGAGCCGACCACGCATGACGTCCCGTTAAACTGCGTTTGCAAAATTGGTTTTGTGGCGGCTTTTGTGGTTAAACGCTGTTGCGGTAGGATGATCGTGGAAGCGAGAATGAGAGAGAAAAGGAAAATGTCAATCGCGAGTGGGTAAACACGAAAACGTGCTCGGCTATGTTCGGCGCTGAGAGTTTCAATGAGGAGAGAAGAGCAGTTGTATTTGAGGCATGAATATTCAGGCGGGATAATTGTAGTTGCTGAGAGCTGATATTTTGATATTTTAACAACCTTGCTCACCACTAATGCGCCCAGTTAACTCAATCCGAATTCTGAAACGGAATCTATTTAGAATCGTATACGAATTCCATTTCAAACGCAACAACTGGTTCGAACACGGAACCGGTTGTTGCGTTTGAAACGGAATTTGTATACGATTCTAATTAGATTCCGTTGTAGAATTCGGATTGATTTGACTGGGCGAGAGCTCTCATCCTCTACTCTCCGGTGCTGACGCCGAGTGAGTGAGTTGAGCGATCAAAATAGACCAAATTACAATCATCACTCACTTAAGATCAAATCAGAGCCACACGGAGATTTTGCTGACTTGGTCTCTTCAGTCAGATGTTTCTGTTGAGCGCCGTCAATGATCGTAGTAGGCCAAGCAACTCATGATGTTCACAAAAGAGCAGTGAGCATTCAATCCAAGAACCGATCGCTGACCGGTGTGGAATAGTAATTGATCACTATTCGATTCTGATCACCTCGAAATCACTCTCGAAACAGTTTTAAGAGCAAAATGGGCACTCCAACCTTCTATACTGGCCCAGAAATGACAAATAAAGCCAATTCCAAACCGCACACTTCACACAAGAAAAATCAAGTCACAAATCAGCACACGTGTTCCGGCTCATCAACTCCCTCTGAAGAAGACGATACACGACCCCAAAAGGCTAACCACACCGCGTTGGATCGCCAAGAAGATAAAAAAAAGAAGAGCACCGCCGTCACCCCCTTTTGGGACCAAACCAGAAGCCAACCAACGAACTGCCGCTGCCGCGGTATTGTGGTGGTACTTAACGATCCGTATAACGTACAATTTATTTCAATAATTCATGATTCGCATCTTTGAAATTGAACACCGACGCCGCCGACGACGACTTCAACCATCATTGCGCCCTCCGGTGAGCCATTTTGTTGAGGTAGGGTAAAGTGACCTGTTTTTGCTGTCACCTATTTGAGCAGTTTTAACAGAGACAAACAGAAGAAAATGTCTTCTAAATCTGTCAATAAACAATATGACGTTCGGAAACTCACCACGGCAATCATGAATTCACCACAGCTCGTTTACACGAGTTTGGCAGTTGCTTGAAACGCTTGTCATCCACAGATGGCGCTACTACGTTGTATTAGTTAAATGCCAACAAATTTAAGCCAAACAAAGGATGAAAAGCTCAAAGCGTTCACAATGAATCATGGCCAAATGTTCGTGCAACTTCCTTTCGAACGCCGAAAAGTGACTCCAAACACGCAAGTGCCCTCCAAAATCACTCTTTAACGCTTAAAAATTGCAGTAAAAGGCAAACCTTTAATCGAGGCCAACAAAATAAAAAAAGAAGATAATTATTCACACGCCCACGCGTGCACCTTCTACCGAAAAGAACTTGAAACTTGTTCGGAGAGCAAGAGTGTATAGAATCTGCTGTTAACATAATAATTTAGGTTGATCGACAACCAAAGTCGGAGAGCACCGAAACCGCACCTTGCTGGTTGAATAGGTCTTGCGATGGCGAACGTCATACAAGCCAGTTATGGAAAGCATTTGAACTGGGGTTGTCTTGTCTAATCCGTGGTGATGGTTGACATTGAATCGGGGAGTACAGGGATGGCATGATTTTTTTTAAAAAAAAATTCCAGCTTTAAATTTAGTTTTCTTGCTCAAATTTAGCTCAAAACATCCCAACAATCTGTTTTCCACTTAAGATCAACTTTTTTGGACACCCTTTGACCATAAAAGTGTTTATCAAATTTGAAGAATCTTTGGTAAGAGAACAGATTTTTTTTTATCAATTTGGTGTTTGGCATAATTTGGAGGTCATCCATAAATGACGTGGACACTTTTTTGAAATTCTAGCAATTTCGAGCATTGTCTTTTGGTCCATTTCTCCTATTCTGCAATTTTTACCTTTTGTCTTTTCGACCTTTCGTAATTTTTTGAATGGATCGCTTTTCAATGGCTTTGTCTTTGCCAATGTCTTTGAAGCAAATTTACATGAAATTTCAAGCTTGGTCATGACTTCTACAGTTAAAAAAAATCACGGAATCAACAAAAATTCTAATTTATGTGGCTTTAACTTCAATTTATGTTAATAATTTTCGATTGCAAATTTAATTTCACTTCTAAAAATAATGTCAAAAATAAATAATCGATTTTTTTCAACGTTTTAAAAAAAAATATGATTATTTTCGAAAAATTTGCAACACTGCCAAATTATATTTGAGCAATTCTCTACAAAACCGGCCGATTTAGACCATTTTTATTTTTTGTATTTTTTGATTTGGCTCAAACTTTGTGGGGGCCTTCCCTATGACCAAAGAAGCCATTTTGCATCATTAGTTTGTCCATATAAATTTCCATACAAATTTGGCAGCTGTTCATACAAAAATGGTACGTAAATATTCGAAAATCTGTAACTTTTGAAGGAATTTTTTGATCAATTTGGTGTCTTCGGCAAAGTTGTAGGTATTGTTAAGGACTATTTAGAAACAAATAGGTACACGGAAAAAAAAATTTCCCGATTTTTTTATTAACTTTTTTTTCACAAAAACTCAAATTCCCAAAATACATATTTTTTGATTTTCGAGATTTTTTGATATGTTTTAGGGGACAAAAATCCGCAACTTTTGAGCTATAGAGAAACATGGTCAAAAAATCTGCCGCCGAGTTATGATTTTTTGAAAAACTGGTGATTTTTGGAAAAAATCGAAATTTCATACATAAAATTTTTTTGACCTCATTTTTTTATGCAAAATTGAATTTGCAATCGAAAATTACTTTACAGATTTTTTGATAAAGGGCCCCGTTTTCAAGATATAGCCACCGAAAGTTTGATTTCAGCGAAATATTTGCAGTTTTTCGATTTTTTAAAATAGTGACCATGAGTGACCATTTCTAAAAATATTTTTTTTGAAAAGTTCAGAAAATTTGCTATAATATTGTCTAAGAGACATTGAAGATTGGACCTCTGGTTGTTGAGATACAGCGGCTTAAAGAAAAAGAAACACGAAAATTGAAGTTTTCTAAGTCTCACCCAAACAGCCCACGATTTTCTAATGACGATATCTCAGCAACTAATGGTCCGATTTTCAATGTTAATACATGAAACATTCGTGAAATTTTCCGATCTTTTCGGAAAAAAAAAAATTTGAAATTTTTTAAATCAATACTAGCATTTTAAATGGGCATAATATTCAATGTTTGGTCCTTTTAAAATGTTAGTCTTGATTTAATTTTTTTCAAAATATTTTTTTCGAAAAGATCGGAAAATTTCACGAATGTTTCATGTATTAACATTGAAAATCGGACCATTAGTTGCTGAGATATCGTCATTAGAAAATCGTGGGCTGTTTGGGTGAGACTTAGAAAACTTCAATTTTCGTGTTTCTTTTTCTTTAAGCCGCTGTATCTCAACAACCAGAGGTCCAATCTTCAATGTCTCTTAGACAATTTTATAGCAAATTTTCTGAACTTTTCAAAAAAAATATTTTTAGAAATGGTCACTCATGGTCACTATTTTAAAAAATCGAAAAACTGCAAATGTTTCGCTGAAATCAAACTTTCGGTGGCTATATCTTGAAAGCGGGGCCCTTTATCAAAAAATCTGTAAAGTAATTTTCGATTGCAAATTCAATTTTGCATAAAAAAATGAGGTCAAAAAAATTTTATGTATGAAATTTCGATTTTTTCCAAAAATCACCAGTTTTTCAAAAAATCATAACTCGGCGGCAGATTTTTTGACCATGTTTCTCTATAGCTCAAAAGTTGCGGATTTTTGTCCCCTAAAACATATCAAAAAATCTCGAAAATCAAAAAATACATATTTTGGGAATTTGAGTTTTTGTGAAAAAAAAGTTAATAAAAAAATCGGGAAATTTTTTTTTCCGTGTACCTATTTTTTTCTAAATAGTCCTTAACAATACCTACAACTTTGCCGAAGACACCAAATTGATCAAAAAATTCCTTCAAAAGTTACAGATTTTCGAATATTTACGTACCATTTTTGTATGAACAGCTGCCAAATTTGTATGGAAATTTATATGGACAAACTAATTATGCAAAATGGCTTCTTTGGTCTTAGGGAAGGCCCCCACAAAGTTTGAGCCAAATCAAAAAATACAAATAAAATCCATTTTCGGTTTTGGTAGAGAATTGCTCATTTGACAAACTCGTGCCATAGCTCAAAGATGGCATTTTTTGTCATCTAAAACATATCCAAAATTGAGACTTTTTAATGTTTTAAGAGCGAGTCCACGAGCAAAGCATACCCATCTCGTACAACCTCACCAATCTGCCTGAAATTTTCAGGGGTTGTTTGTACATATAAAACTAGCATCTGGCCAAAATATGAGCACTCTAGGTCAACGGGAAGTGGGGCAAATCGGGACACAAAGTTTGAAGGTTCAAAAACGACAAAAATCTTGAAAAGGCTATAACTTTGGCAAAATTCAATTTAATTTCAAAATTCAAAATGCATCTGAAAGGGCTTAAAAAATGCAACAAAATGCAGGGAGAAGCTTCCCAATTGGTTTAACCTAAAGGGAGTTATTGGCATTTTAGTGAAAAAATTACATAATTTTCAAACTCAAATAAAAAAGTGTTCCATCCAGATATCAACTCGGTTCGACCTGCAGCTTGTAGGGGACATCTGGGACTACCATCTGAGACTGAGAACGCTTTGGGTAAGGCAGTTTAACATATTAAATAGACACTTTTACTTTTAGTAAATTTTTTGGCTGTAAATTTTTGCTCGGGGGACCCCTTAGATCCCATTTTCTGGTGATAATTTTATCATATTCGTGTTTCTTAGACAATTTCACATAAGAAACATGCATAAAAATTGTTATTTTCATCAATTTTAATCATTTAAAAAATGAAAGTTAAAAAAAATCTTCGATTCACATTTATTGAAAATCAAGTTCGTTTCCAAGGATACTAGATGACACCAGAAAAAAAGCAGCTTCTTAATTTTTTTTCTTTCATTTTTTAAAGGGTTAAAATTGATGAAAATAACAACTTTTATGCATGTTTCGAATGTGAAATTGTCTCAGGAACACGAATATGATAAAATTATCACCAGAAAATAGGATCTAAGGGGTCCCCCGAGCAATAATTTACAACCAAAAAATTTACTAAAAGTAAAAGTGTCTATTTAATATGTTAAACTGCCTTACCCAAAGCGTTCTCAGTCTCAGATGGTAGTCCCAGATGTCCCCTACAAGCTGCAGGTCGAACCGAGTTGATATCTGGATGGAACACTTTTTTATTTGAGTTTGAAAATTATGCTATTTTTTCACTAAAATACCAATAACTCCCTTTAGGTTAAACCAATTGGAATGCTTCTCCCTGCATTTTGTTGCATTTTTTAAGCCCTTTCAGATGCATTTTGAATTTTGAAATTAAATTGAATTTTGCCCAAGTTACAGCATTTTCAAGATTTTTGTCGTTTTTGAACCCTCAAACTTTGTGTCCCGATTTGCCCCACTTCTCGTTGACCTAGAGTGCTCATATTTTGGCCATATGCTAGTTTTATATGTACAAACAACCCCTGAAAATTTCAGGCAGATTGGTGAGGTCCAAACGACGTCCCATACAAAGGGGTATGCCCTGTTCGTGGACTCGCTCTTAATATAGCTTTTTTGCATGGACAACAGTGGGTTTGGGGTGAGATTGGGTCAATGTGATTTTTTTTACGGATTTTACAATTTTACAGGTTCTTCTCAAATCTGTTTAAGAGTTATGTAAAGGACATCTTAATAAAACTTTGCTGAAGAAATCACGTTCCTAGAACAAATCCTGACATTTTGGCAGGAGGTTGGTGTTTGGCCAAAAACGACCTTTCATAAATCCAACCTGTGGCTTCATCCATAAAGTACGTCACGCTAAAATCAGCCAAAATTTACCCCCCCTCCCCCCCTTTGTCACGCTTTTCCTATACTTATAACATGCAATGTCACACTTGCTCAGACCCCCCCCCTAGAGCGTGACATACTTTATGGATGACACCTTTTATTATTTTTTAATTACTCGAAAAGTACCTAATTGTTTTAAAAGCTCCGCTTCCCTTGAACAAGTAATACTGTTGAATGATTTGTTTTGATCCTTTCTATGTCTATCCTATCATTTTAGTTTTATTGGACCCAATGTCACCCCGTCTAAGGGATGAGACTGGGTTAATTTTCAAACGATTAGCATTCAAAGTAGAGTCCATCAAATTCCACCATATTTTGGGAAAGTTATAGTAAACTCTCTAAGAACAATCTAACGTTAAAAGTATTTTGATATCATTAAAATTGTTTTTTTTTTATTTAGAAATAACGAAAAGTGTATCTTTTTTTAACTTATAGTCAACCATACTGACGGTTCACACAAAGTTTAAAACCATAAAAATTAAATTTCCCAATTAAATAAAATTTGGTTGATGTCGAGTCAAGTTGAGACCATTGTTAACATCAAATCATATTTAGGTTAAGATAACGTCACATTTAACTCAGGCTAAAGTAAATCCATTGAGTAACTTTACAGAAATCAGCCTTTTTGAAATTTAATTTTTGATTTTTTTTTATTTTCCTTAACGGTGCACATCAACCAGAGCATTTGCACCCAGATTTTTGTTACAGACATTTTAGTATCTTCAAAACTACGGGAACTATCGATATCATTTTTTATTCATCCCCTAAGCTGCTATTTCCCTAGAGATTTACAACAAAAAAATCAATATTTAAAATCAAATTATTTCAGGATTCGGTTCGTAAGTTTAACAATTTTGGAATAAAAAGACAACAACTTCCTTGGTTGCTGTATACCCTTAAGCCATTTTGCTATTTTTTTTAGTTTTCATTTCTTGAGATGTTTTAGAAAACAAAACAAAAATTTGAGCCATGAACAAGCAAGGGCAAAAAATGTGTTGGCAATGTGCCATTTTTTTACTTTTTTTTTGGAAAAAAATCATTTCATTTTTAGATCAAAAATTAGATTTGAAATCAAAAAGAACTCCACAGAAATTTTGATAAAGTGCGTTTGCGAGATGAATCCAACTGAAAATTGATCTATGCAAAAAAATTGTAATGGTTCGGTTCTTCTAGTCTGAAAATATGTGTTTTAGGTTCAAAAAATTTCATACAAATTTGTCTTAAAAACTTTAAAGACCGAACCTTCAGTTGCTGAAATGCATCCACAAAAGTAAAATAATAAGGAACATTTTTTCATTATCGCTCAAATTGTACTCAACTTTGAAATACCGATATCTTTGAAACTATCGATAAAAAAAGACTAACATTTCAAAAGGGCGTTATATTGAATGTTTGGCCCTTTTGAAATGTTAGTCTTGATTAAAAAACTGGAAAATTTTGTTTTCGAAAAAATCGGAAAATTTCACGAATGTTTCATATTTTAACATTGTAAATTGGACCATAAGTTGATGAGATCGACATTAGATAATGGTGGGTTGTTTGGGTGAGACTTAGAATACATAAATTTTCCTGTTTTTAAACCTTTGCATGGCAATATCTCAGCAACTAAGGGTCGTTTTAACTAAGTTCAAAAAAGTAAAATATAGAGAATTTTCTTAGCTTTTCCAAAAAAAAATTTTTGAAAGTGGGCGAACATGGGCACTAATTAAAAAAAAACTGCGATTATTTTCAAAAAGTTACCCAAAAATGCCTATAACTTGAAAACGGTGCACTTTATCAAAATTTCTCTAAAGTACTTTTTGATTGCAAATTTGATTTTACATCAAAAAATGAAGTTGAACATTTTTGCGACCAATATTTCGATTTTTGAAAAAAAAAATCGGTATTGATTCAAAGAATCATAACTGGTTCAAAGATTGTTTGCCGGGAATTTCTGAAAAGTTGGCATTTGATGTCCCCTTGCAAATCAAGTTTTAGTGACAAAAAGTGAAATTAAAAATCACCAAAAAAAATTTACCGCGAATATTTTTTTAACTGTAGTCGTTATTCATACCCACAACTTTGCCCAAGATACCAAATCGATCTAAAAAATCCTTCAAAAGATACAGATTTTTGAATTTTCATGTATCAATTTTGTATGGAGAGCTGCCAGATTAGTATGGAAAATTATATGGACAATCTAATGATGCAAAATGGCTTCTTTGGGTATACCGAAGGCACCAAAAAAGTTTCAGCCGGATTGAAAAATACAAAAAAAACGAATGACCAAAATCTCAGAGAATGGCGCATATAAGAAATACAAAAAAATAAACGAAATTTTTGAGAATTGCTACATTGATGAGGTTTAATCCCAGTTTAACCCAAATTGATGTCCACTTGAATTTAGGTTTACTTTTGTCAACCCAAAGCTTAAATCTATGACCCTCAGGTAAGGTGAACAAAGTTTAAAAACGACATTAACATATCGACGTCGTCGTGCTATCATGTCGCACCCGCCATTTTGACGTTCCGAGAAAAACGCATTTTAATGTTTGACCTTGAATAAACAAAAACGAAAGCACGCAATGTAAACAATAACAAACACGTTTTGTTCGGCCGACCATTCTGTGCATTGTCCCGAAGTTTGGTTGAAGTTGGTTGCTGGAGTCCCGAGTTATAATTAAAAATGTTTACGGTAGTCTCACTTGTACGTGCGTCAAACGCATCCTGACCTGCAATCCCTTTGCCCTTTGTCACACTTACATCAATTTTCAGGGAGTGACAAGATAGCACCACAAGATTGAAACTTCTTTCATATGAAAAGTGACAAAAATTTTCGGAGCTTTTTTGGTTTTCATTGAATATCTCAGGATTGAAATCGAATTTTGGGGATCTGTGAAGGTCAAAAGATGAGGCATTGTGAGCTGCACAAAATGGCGTTCTTAACTCAATTTGGCCCAAAATGCACGTACGACAAGTTAGCACGACGGCGACGATATCCGAATCTCACCTTGTGCGCGGCGATAAAATCTACTCGTGACTGTTGCAACAACAGTCGAATCGTGAGCGCGCGCGCTCTGAGGGACCTTCTGACCTATTTGGCAGAAGACCAACCAACCGTCAAACGATCGGGTATCATATCGACGCTGTCGTGCTCTCTTGTCGCACGTCGCTTTTTGACGTTCCGAGAAAAACGCGTTTTAATGTTTGACCTTGAATAAACAAAAACGGGAGCACGCAATGTAAACAATAAAAAACACGTTTTGTTTCGTTGACCATTCTGGGCATTGTCCTGAAGTTTGATTGAATTTGGTTTCTGGAGTTCCGAGTTATAATTACAAATGCTTACGGCAGTCGGGCATGTACGCGTGTCAAACGCGTTCTTTCATATGAAAAGTGTCAAAAATACACGGAGTTTTTTCGGTTTCTATTGAATATCTCAGGATTGCAATCGAATGTTGGGGAACTGTGAAGGTCAAAAGGTGAGGCATTGTGAGCTGCATAAAATGGCGTTCTTAACTAAATGTGGCTAAAAATGCACGTGCGACAAGTTAGCACAACAGCGACGATATGTAGGTATGAGACGTGGTGTGATCCCAATCGCAAATCGAAGTTGCAGGAAAGTCTCCAACATTTATGTGAGGATGCTGTTGATTGCGCCAAGGTCTCGCGCTGCAGCAGGTCGTCGTGGTCGTGAAGCGTTGATAATTGAGCAGATTTGGAACGGTGTTTTAAAGGTGAATTAAAGATAAACGAATGGATTTTGTTGATTGAAAATTATCATCAATCTTTTTTTAGAGTTGTTGGTGACGAAAATTAATGACTTGTATTTAGGGTAAGGTTACACAAAAAAATCTTTTTTATAATAGTGGTTTAACCGATATGTCAACTCATACTAAAGTACCCATAACTCTTATTTAGTCAAAACTAAAACCCCGCTAATTTGAAATAAAGCTCGCACTTTGCCATTTCACAGAGCTATAAACCTCGAAATACTACTCAAAACCGCTGCCCAAATGATGGTTAAAATGGAGAAAAATGATTAATTTTCCTCGCTTGAGAGAGTGACTTGGGTGGCCACCCAAGTCGGATAATCGAAAAAACCTGGTAGTAGTCCTTCGTGACTTTTTTTTTATCTTTTAGATTTGCATTTACATTTTTGCTAAAAATGCCTAAAATTTTAAGGTCTGCAAAAATACACGTAAGTTGTTTAATTCCAGAAAATTATTTTGGTGACCACCCTGCAATTGCTCCAACTGGAGGATGAAGATGGCCTCAACCGAAACGAAAGTGTAATCTCTCGCCTCAGGTCTGGAGGCCATTCCGGAGCACTAGATAAGGCCCACTTAAGACTGCAGGGCACTAAACCAGTCTGGAATAGCGCTAATTCAGGCCCAGGAGAGATGGACAGATCAGGTCATTCCCGAAGAGAGTTTGAGCTCGTCCCACACAACCCGCGCTGCAAATCTTGTCAAACTGATTCACCCACGAATCTTATGGGGTAGGGTAACTGGTTCTATGGTTGACCTTAAAGTACGTTTTCAAAATATAAAGTAGGGCTAAAATAGGTACATCCGTGTGTCGAATGAGTTAGTTGTCATTTCTAGAACTAAAAAAGGAACATCAATGGGTCTAAAACAGGCTAATTTATTTTACAAGCGACGAATTAGGACCAAAATAGGTACATTACAATCTTCAGTGATTCCAACCTGGGACCTAGCACCTTCGGGACGAGTTGTTTACTTCGAACGCATCTACATTACGAGTTGTTTCGACTGCTTTACTTCTTCTTTTTTGTATGTTTATGGTACTGCGAATGGTTTTCCCTCGCGCCTTTCTCCGTCCAGAAAAGAAGTGGCCACCATCGCCGCCGTGTGATGTATTCCGTCGCCGACCTGGTCGATCGCGATGAAACTCACCGAGTGGTTCCGAAGGAGGAGGAAACCAGTTTTGTTGATTTCGGTTGCATAATTTATTTCACTGGGTTTCGAGTCTCCGTACCTTACCTACCAACAAGCACAGTTCGGTGGAGTGAGCTGTGAGTTTGGTGGGTTTGGCCAAAGTGCGTACATCACAGCATCAACAACCAGAGTGATAAAGAGGAGGTCGGTTTTACGACCCCGAAAGTGGCCGCGCGGCGGGGAAAGACTGAGACACGGTGGCCGCACCGAATTGTGTGCACCTGTAACCTAGTAAGGCCTGACTCATCTGGGGCCGGGTTGTTGTTTTTTTGGGTTTAATTTCGTGTGGGAAAGCTTGTCGCGTTTTGCTGATAAGGGAAGGAAATGTGGTAATTGTACGAAGGAGTGTCCTGAATAGAACTTAAAGGCAGAATTTTAGACATTTGAAACTTTGTAACATTTATAGATATTGACACTTAGGGTTTAAGATTATCGAAGAATGTACAAGTTTTTGAAAATACTAAGAGATAAGAAACGTTAGACGTTAGAGAATAGTAGACTTGAAAATAATTGTATGCTTCTAAAGTTGTTTATTCATAGGACGTCTGTAGACTTCCACCGAATTATAGTTATTTTTTTAAGCTGTTTATCCTTAGGAGCTGTAGACTTTTGAAGGCTTGTAGAATTCCAAAGACTTTCAATGCCATCATCTTGTAGGAAACGTCTTACTGAACAATTTTGGTTTTTGAATAATTAATTTTTGTCAGCCATTGTGGAAAAAACAACAAATTCAAAATTCCTTATAAAAACACAATGTTAAAATTGACTTCACTGTTCCAGCTGAGCAGTTCTTTATGAAATCGATCTTTTTTCTTTAATTTTAATTTTTGTATTTTTTAATCCGGCTGAAACTTTTTTGGTGCCTTCGGTATGCCCAAAGAAGCCATTTTGCATTATTAGTTTGTCCTTATAATTTTCCATACAAATTTGGCAGCTGTCCATACAAAAATGGGTCTCGTGGCGCAGGGGTAGCGGCTTCGGCTGCCGATCCCGATGATGCTATGAGACGCGGGTTCGATTCCCGCCTTATCCACTGAGCTTCTATCGGATGGTGAAGTAAAACGTCGGTCCCGGTTTCTCCTGTCTCGTCAGAGGCGCTGGAGCAGAAATCCCACGTTAGAGGAAGGCCATGCCCCGGGGGGCGTAGTGCCAATAGTTTCGTTTCGTTTCGTTTCCATACAAAAATGATTTATGCAAATTCAAAAATCTGTATCTTTTGAAGGAATTTTTTGATCGATTTGGTGTCTTCGGCAAAGTTGTAGGTATGAATAAGGACTACACTAATAAAATGATACAGGGTAAAACATTTTTTGGTGATTTTTAATTTCACTTTTTGTCACTAAAGCTTGATTTGTTTTTGACTATTTTTAATTTTTTTCATTTTCTGATATTCAAAAGGGCGTCATATTGAATGTTTGGCCCTTTTGAACTGTAAGTCTTGATTTAAAAAAATGAAAATAATGGTTTCTGAAAGATCGAAAAATTTCACAAATGTTTCATATTTTAACATTGAAAATCGGACCATTAGTTGCTGAGATATCGACATTGAAAAATGGTGGGCTGTTTGGGTGAGACTTAGAAAACATCAATTTTTCTGTTTTTAATCTTTGCATGGCAATATCTCAGCAACTTAGGTTCGTATAATTGGTAATAAACTACACTTCAATCTGAACAAGGACATCAGTATATATATATAGTTTAGAACACATCAATTTTTTTTGTTCTTTGATGTGCTTTGGAATTCATATGAACCACAATTTTTAATATATTTCTTTTGTTTATTAATTTTTATAACAAGACTACAAAAACTTAAACAAAATCATTAAAACTGTCTAAAAAAGCAAGAAACGAAAAAAAATAAAATTATACAAGACAGTGTAACACTCTGGATAAATTTAGAATTTTATGTTTTATATTTAAAACATATTTCAAAAATTATCTTTGAGTCACTACCACCAACTTGGGATAATCGGGACTGCTGTCTGAAAAGGTACAAGAGATTTTAGATCAATAAATTTAAAAACCCGGTATACTAATTGTTTTGGTTTGTTCCTATTGTAACCGTAATCATCAAAACAAAAAAAATTACTAAGTATTCAACTTTATATCTATTTCTACAACCAAATTAGAATTTATAAACCAAAATTTGATTTGTTTTCAATTTCGGGAATTCCAGGGACAAAATATAAAAAATCCCGGGATTCGGGAATTCCCGGTTTTGGAAAAATCCCGGGAATTCCCGGGATGGACGCACTAGTATCAACAAAGTTCATAAAAGCAAAATATAGAGAATTTTCTCAGCTTCTCAAAAATATTTTTTTTCAAAAGTTGGCAAACATGGGCATTAACTTTAAAAAATGAATAACTGCGACTATTTAAAAAAAAATAACTTGAAAACGGGGCACTTTATCAAAATTTCACCAAAGTACTTATTGATTGCAAATTCAATTTTACATATTTCGATTTTTTCGAAACTTTTTTTTGTGATTTTTAATTTTACTTTTTGTCACTGAAACTTGATTTTTTTTTCAGTGTAGTCAATAGTTTTGTAGTTCAGTGTAAATTTTTGAATCATTTTTGTACGGCAAATGCCAAATTTGTATGGAAAATTATATGGACAAAGTAATAATGCAAAATGGTTTCTTTGGGCATACCGAAGCCTTCAAAAAAGTTTCAACCGGTTGCAAAAATACAAAAATTTAAAGAAAAAGACCGATTTCGTAGAGAACTGCTCCTACGTAAAATACAACCATAAGTATCCATCAAATTTTATCATCACTTAAATTCAACAAAATTTGCTGTTTTAGTTGTTTGATCGTTGCGGATCCACGAGTACTTGCTGGAGCGCGAAATATTCACACCACACTGCACTGATCTTCCTATGAAAGCAAAAAAAGGCCTATCGCGTAGCCCAGATCGTAAAACCCACCGTGCTCATTTAGCGTGATTCATGCCTAATTCAGCAGACTTTGTAGACACAAAATGGTTTGTCCAACAATGTTGCTACTACAATTTGTTAGTCGGAAATTTACTAAACAAAGGACCACGTTTTATTTGGTCAACAATGAGCAATTAAATAATCTTTTGGCAAGCCAAATTATTCGGCAAATTATCGAACTTCAAGGTTGAACTCTGCTCGTCAAATTCGGAACCAAACCGCGCACGTGCAAAATTATCCACGAATGGAACGCCCGACGGCCAGTTTCCCAAAACTGCCGCTAGGTGCGCCTTTGTTGTACGCTAAATCCCCCTGGTGTCATTTGCGTAGAACTAGATTTTATAAAATAGATGCCGCCACTATCACGTAAACATTGACCGTGCCAGGTAGTGACTTGAAACTTTAAAAAAATATTTAAAAATATTAATTTTTCACTCTAATATTCAAACTAACGAACGCAAAGTTAGTTATTTTGTTACTAAAATCAGCTCCGTATATTTACATTACATTATAATCAAAAATATTTGATTCTGCCTCAAATTTTGTTATTTTCCGTTTCGTACAGACTTGCAATACACAACGGTAGACCTTGTTTATGTTTTTGTTAACGTTTTTGCGATTCATTTTAAATTTTACTTTTTGTGGGGCAGCTGAACCTGTGTCCCCTCGAGTGCGTTGCAATAAATTCCGGGTTCGCCCTGCAACAAGTTCCGTCCGTTTATGGGCAAAAATTTTCACGTGTAGCAACAAGCCGGAAGAATACCTGGAACTAAGAATTCCGCAAAGGCCGTGAAGTCGGCGTCGGACGGAGACGACCAGGTTCCGGGCTTTTTGGACGACCCGGCGTACATAAGTTCTGCATCGCGCTGGATGACGGAGAAGGCCCTGCCGGAGAATATCCAGCACCGGATGAACGCGTTGAAGCACTTTCAGAAGAAGCACCTCAAGGAGGCCAAGTTCTTCGAGTAGGTTTACGCGTTGGAGTGCAAAATTTAATACCATGAGCTGTACCAGCCTCTGGAGGACCAGGAAGCAGGAAGCGGTCATCATGGGGAGCCGAAGTTGGTGATGGGTGAGGTCGAGTGGAAGGAAGAGTCCGAGGACGAGGTTGACGCCGAAGTGATGAAACGCTTCAAGCGGATGGCCTTCAAGTATAAGAACCAGCACTCGAAGATCATCAAGGACGACATTCCGGCGTTCTGGTTGACGGAGTTCTAGAATACTTGGACCGTGGTCGACATGTTCCAGCCGCACGACGTACCGGTTCTGGCCCACTTGACCAATGTGGACGTCATCGAGTTTCACTTTTTGCCCTACTTCCGTAACCGTCCTTACATAACAACACTTTATGCGATGCACCGTCGACCAAGATGATCCGTTCAACTTTGAGGGCCCGGAGTTTTTCAAGTGCACTAGCTGCACGACCCAGTGAATCCCGTCTAAAAACGCGCACAAACAGCGAGGGTCATTCGCACCCTGACGAAGATGCTGCCGAACGCCTCGTTCTTCAACCCGCTCAGGTGCAGGAGGACGAGAAGAACGTCGAAGACGAGACGCAGATGCTGATTACGTCGGACTTTGAGATTGGACACTTCCTGCGCGTCCGCATCATCCCGAAGGCCACCCTGTACTACAACGACGAGGTGATAGACGAGGACGACGACGGCGAGGAGGATGAGGACGAGCGGACCGGAAATACCGCGGCGCCAAGAAAAATGACTGCCAAAATCCGGCCGAGTGCCAGCCAGACAATGAGGTGGATTAAATCGACGGAATCGACTAGCCTCGCATTTTTTGGAAACGGCTTATGTACTCACCAACAACATTCAGTCTACCAGAGAAGATTGCGATAAGATGAAAAAGAACGGGCCTCCGATTCCAACCTGAGTTGGCTAGAAGAAGCAAAAGGCCAAGGGACCGTACCATTTCCGGATCTCCTGGAACCGGGAACATTTTGTTCGCGTTGTTCAATCAAACGTCGGCAACGCAACGATCCAATGCATTTTCCAATGTGCATGCATTTCGAGGAATGTGCTAAATAGCAGAATTTAAAAAAAAGAACAAGTAAAATAGCAAAACAGAATTTAAAAATATATAGCAAATAGCAACATCAAAATAGCAAATCAGTGAAATAGGATACGAAAATGTCAGAAAAAAAGCAAAACTGCAAACCAGTAAAATAGCAAAATTACAAAAAAGTTAAATAAGGAAAAAAACAAAATAGCTATTAAATTTAAAAAATAGCAAGATAGCAAAATACGAAATTGAAAAAAAGATCAAAATACTTACATAAAAAAACAGTAAAACAGCCAAATAACATCCAGTA
Organism: Culex pipiens pallens; assembly: GCF_016801865.2. Classification (NCBI taxonomy): domain Eukaryota; kingdom Metazoa; phylum Arthropoda; class Insecta; order Diptera; family Culicidae; genus Culex; species Culex pipiens. The sequence goes on from NC_068939.1 coordinate 120,347,248, forward strand.
AAATAGCAAAATGGCAATAGCAAATAAGAAAAAAAAAGCAAAATGGCAAAATAGCACAGTTAAAAAATAGCAGGTACAGTCATTCCACATATTCGGAACACCCACAAATTCGGAACACTTTTGTCGTAATTTGTCAATAGAATGCTAAATGCAACTTTTCTGCCGACCCTGCTATTTTTAGGGCCTTTATTTGGATACTCTCTTGCTATTCCACTAGCAAAAGTAATACTTTTCAAACAAAAACTGCATTTCCAGACTATTTTATCCAGAGCACCAAAACACTGCCTCCAAATTGCCTGTTCCATGATTGTGGGATGTTATTGTGTCTCCCACAATTGTGGAACACCTGAATTTAACTGATATTTTTACAAAAAAGTTATCAGACCATTCATAAAACATTACTAAGCATGAGTTTTATTGGTTTCAGAGTGCAAAGTCATTATTTTGTAAAAAATATGTGCTCCTGGAGAGAAAAAAAAAGTTTGTTTACATCGTAAGAAAAAAGTGTTCCGAATTTGTGGATTTCAAGGGTCAATGTTTTTCTTTAAAAACTTGATATTAAACGTAAAAATGTACAGCCGGTCTATACATCAATCGAAAGATCGTAAGAAAAGCTTTCACATGGAGGTAAAAGCAAATCATTATGTTCAATTATCGATTTTATATGATTTGTTGAACATTGGCCGATCTATAAACTGTTCCGAATATGAGGAATGACTGTAACAAAATACAAAAAATAGATAAATTTAAAAAAAACAAGAGAATAGCCAATTTGCAAACCAATCAAATAGCAAAATGGCGAAATAGAAAAAATGCAATAAAAATACACTGAAACCCCGATGGTTTGACACCAACTGTTGTCAAACGAACGGGGTCACTTTTTAGTTTGACACTCTCTTTACACAGAGCTCACATTTACTACCAAACGTTTTGTTTGATAGCATATGTGAGTCGTGTATAAAAAGTGACAGTTCGTCACTTTTTGTTTGACTTTGTCAAACCGACGAGGTACAAACTGAAAAAGTGTCAAACGAAAAAGTGACCAACCACCGGGGGTTGAGTGTAATAGCAAAATGTCAAAATAGCAAAATTAAACAATAGCAAGTAGCAAAATACCAAAATGGAAAGAGGCTAAATTAAAAAAAAAGCAAAATAGCCAAATAGCAAAAAGGCAAGGGAGCGCTCTTTCATTACGTAACGCAGTGGGAGGGGGGGTGCCCAGTTAAAAAGCAGCCCAGTTAAACAACGCCCAGTTACCGAACAACTACTGTAACAAAAAAAAAAAGCAAAGCAATCCACTTTAACGACCCCCGGGTCTTTTGTGGTCTCTGTTGCAAGTTTCTGCTCATTTATAGGCGTCCGAAGTTTATGTGTGGTGAATCACCCAAAACCTCTTTTACGCAAATGGACCGACGTTTTACTTTCCCATCCGATATCGAACCCGCGTCAACTTAGGGATCGGCAACCGAACCGCTAACCACCGCGCCACGAGACCCTCTAACGACTGTAGAGCAGTTCTCTCAGATTTCAGTCATTCGTTTTTTTGTATTTTTTAATCCGACTGAAACTTTTTTGGTGCCTTCGGTATGCCCAAAGAAGCCATTTTGCATCATTAGTTTGTTCATATAATTTTCCATACAAATTTGGCGGCTGTCTATACAAAAATGATGTATAAAAATTCCAAAATCTGTATCTTTTGAAGGAATTTTTTGATCGATTTGGTGTCTTCGGCAAAGTTGTAGGTATCCAGGTTTTTAAGCGAATATGGCGTTCGAATGTTGAACGTCCGAAATGTCAAAATCGCGCAGTAGCACCAACATTAGAAAAAAATGCGGCTGTCATGCCATGGCACACTTTTTTTCGTAATGTTGGTACCACTGCGTGATTTTGACATTTCGGGCGTTCACCATTCGAACGCCATTTTCGCTTAAAAACCTGGATTGATATGGACTACACTGAAAAAAAATGATACAAGGTAAAAAAAAATTGGTGATTTTTGATTAAACTTTTTATCACTAAAACTTGATTTGCAAAAAAACACTATTTTTTTCATTTTTTGATATGTTTTAGAGGACAACAAATGCCAACTTTTCAGAAATTTCCAGGTTGTGCAAAAAATCTTTGAGCGAGTTATGATTTTTTTTTAATCAATACTGATTACTACGAATAGTCTACGAACAAAAAAAAGTGTAAAGCCCTTAATTTTTAAACGAAAATTTAAACATGAACAGATTTAAAAAAAATCAAAACAGCTAATTTCCGCAGCAAAATATATGTCACGCTTGAGCTTGAGCATAGCCTTCCACTTTGTTTATGTTTACAGCTGTAGTGCAGATGCATTAGTGAGGAGCAGTGGGGAGCATTCGAAAATCACGTTACGCATTCTGTCTTTTCAGCACCCAGGTTATAGCCATTTTTAGGTAACTTTTTTGAAAATAGTCGCAGTTTTTCATTTTTTTTTTAATTAGTGCACATGTTTGCCCATCTTTGAAAAAAATATTTTTAAAAAGCTGAGAAAATTCTCTATATTTAGCTTTTTTGAACTTTGTTGATACGACCCTTAGTTGCTGAGATATTGCAATGCAAAGGTTTAAAAACAGGAAAATTGATGTTTTCTAAGTCTCACCCAAAAAATCCATCTTTTTCTAATGTCGATATCTCAGCAACTATTGTTCCGATTTAAAACATGAAACATTCGTGAAATTTTCCGATCTTTTCGAAAAAAATGAAAAACTGCGACTATTTTCAAAAAAGTTACCTAAAAATGGCTATAACTTGAAAACGGTGCACTTTATCAAAATTTCTCTGAAGTACTTTTTGATTGAAAATTTGATTTTACATCGAAAAATGAAGTTGAAAAATTGTTGCGACCAATATTTCGATTTTTTTAAAAAATCAGTATTGATTAAAAAAAATCATAACTCGCTCAAAGATTTTTTGCACAACCTGGAAATTTCTGATAAGTTGGCATTTTATGTCCTATAAAACATATCAAAAAATGAAAAAAAAATAAAAATAGTGTTTTTTTGCAAATCAAGTTTTAGTGATAAAAAGTTAAATAAAAAATCACCAAATTTTTTTACCGTGTATCTTTTGTTTTCAGTGTAGTCTGTATCCATACCTACAACTTTGCCCAAGACATCAAATCGATCAAAAAATTCCTTTAAAAGATACAGATTTTGGAATTTTCATACATAATTTTTGTATGGACAGCTGCCAAATTTGTATGGAAAATGATATGGACAAACTGATAATGCAAAATGGCTTCTTTGGGCATACCGAAGGCACCAGAAAAGTTTCAGCAGGATTAAAAAATACAAAAATTAAAATTGAAGAAAAAAGACCGATTTCGTAGAGAATTGCTCTGTAGCATAATAGCTAAATTTAGAAAAAAAAAACTAGGTAGCAAGTATAAGGCCAACTTAAAAAAAAAAAAACAAACAAAGACCGTTGCAAATATATTTTCAAAAGTTCATTTGTGCAAAAAATATTTTTTTCGTCAAAACTTAAGTTTTGTGATGTTAGGGGTAACTTGATCCCCTTTTCAAAATGTTGAAGAAATTCAATGTTTATCTCACCCCCCCCCCCCCCCACCCCCTTCCTTCGCCTTTGGCCAGAGGCAAGGGACATTAACTGTAAAGAATATTTGCAACGGCCTAATTAAAGAATATAAAAAACAAAAATACTAATGAGCGAGTTGTGGCACTTTAACCACGCCAACAATGTCCCGAGCATTTGTGGAAATACAATGTCCCATCCCTGAGGGACCTGGAGCACCAGAACTTCTTAGCATAGTGCCAACACTGAAAGATTTTCTTCAGGAGTGAGGCCAATATTTTGGAATGTCTGAGCAGGCTAAATGGAGCACCCGCCGTCGAACAGTTTGTGTTTTTTCTACAATGTATTTATTATGGAGCGAGGTGTCAAAACTGCTCTCGACGGCGGGTGCTCCGTTCCCCGGGGGAGGGGGTCCCGAACGTGTTCTCGATCAACTGCGAAATGTCAAGGCATGAAAAGGATAAGCTGTCCGTCGACTTCGGCCCGAAATTACGCAATCTCGGGAATGATCTGCCGGACGTGCTCATGGGCCCTTCCGGGAACCGAACCAGGGGGGGCTTGCGTTGATGGTAGATCTTCAAATGCATATCAAAGAACTTTTTCTCGGTTCAAAACTCCGCATCGCAACCACTCCGCCGTGTAGTTGGCGGAAGCCGGATCGTGCACCGCCGCCACGTCCTGCTCGAGCCGTTCTTCGAGTCGTACATCTGGTCACACGAGGCGATCGCGAATGACCGCCGAGGGGAAACATCTCACGCACTGTGGACGCTTGAAGCTCTTCTACTCGATCGGATACACCGCCTTGGTGTTCTTCCGGATCATCAATAGGTGACGGAACGTTTCGGAACAAGAGCGGCACTGAGCAGTTGTCCAGCCGGATGTAGTTGTGCTCCTCTTCGGGAGAGTCATGCTCGTTGTTCCAGCAAAGTATCGTAACGTCGTACTTGTAGCGGTTCATCGGGCTTCCCTCCAACGATCCCGATCCCGATCCCGGACGTTCGGCCTTCATCTTCATGGCAGCAGCGAATGCAGCCAGGTTGAAAGGATCCATCAACCTGCAATGTTTTTTTCTTTAGTTTCAATTTACACCTCAATCCCCACCAACTAAACTTACCTGTACATCTTCCTAGATAATCATCCGCGCCGTTCTCCATCTGGGCCAGTAGCAGGCCTCCTTCCGGAATCTAACCATACTCGTCCTTCCGCCCGTTTCCTGAACATGTCTTACGGTTGGCTAGAGATTAGCCGCAAATCGCGACCGACACCTTAGGTCATGAATGAAGGTCTGGCAGTGAGCAGCATCCTGAAAATCGTTCAAATGTAACTACATATTTACAAAAATAAATCAAGAGAGAGAGAGAGAGAGAGAGAGGAACTCTTCCAACTCACAGCGAATCGTCGTCGCTGTCGCTCGGTACTTCCGGCACAACGCCGCTGTCATCTTCCAGGCTAGTTCCGCCGCCGTGCTTCCCAAACGCAGCTCTATCTCGGCTTCGTCCTCCTGCAGCAGCTCGGTCAGCACTTCGACGATATTGCGCGATTCTTGCAGCATCTGTTTAGACGTGCTGAGTTCCTCCTTGAGCGACGAAAGCTGCTCGTACAGGTCCATGTTCTCCGAGAGGGATTCCTGGAGGGCGGCGCGTCGCTTCTCGGCCAGCACCTCCCAGTACTGCTGGCTGGGACCTTCGGCCGAGGTCAGGTCCTCCTCGGTGATGGTAGGTTTCGAGCCGAACGCCTTCTCCGGTGATGTCTGGCTCGACTGCGACCGCCTTCAAGGCCAACAGCCACCGCCTCCACCTCGGAAGTCAATTTTCACGCACTTTCCTCATCACCAGGAAACAAACAAACCGGCACAGCGTGGACCGTACATCGATTTCGAAGCGAACCTTTCCGGAAAGGATTTAACCGGCGTTTAATATGACGTTCCGACGACGATTCCGCGATTAAACAAAAAAAAAACATGGTTTGACATTTCGAGCTGGCAGTTCTCGCTGTCAAAACCGAGGCGAGAAAGAGAAAAACGATCATGGCGGCCGCTGTCACGCTGGTAGTAAGCGATTCAAAAAATGTATGGGGGAAATCAATTTAAATTCAATATTTCCCAAATTAAAGACCGGTTAGGGATGAAATTTGACCTGGTGAAAGCTAATTTTTTTTTGAACCAGCAGGTCAAATTTTGTCATCCTGCGATTCGTAGTTGCTGAGATATTCACAAAAAAGAAAAATTCTCAGAACAAATTTGAATTTCTTACCACCAAACGAACAGCGCCATCTATGAGAAATTTTGGCCCGTCGGGTAATCCATTATTTCTCCTCCACCGCACTCGCGCAAACTTTAAATTAAATTAATTTAGCAAAACGAGCTCCCATTTGCGACCAGTTTTGTTGCGGTGCTGCTGCTGCTGGACAACTTCAGGACAAACCAGTCAAAGACTCTGAAGACTGGATTTGGGTCACCCAAGGTTGGGTCGATTGTGTGTTTTGTATCCTAACCTTGATCTAGCTAAACGGGTATTAGATGAGAGCGTTCGATTTAGTTTTGCAGCTCTGTTTAATGTCTATATTTGCATGTACATAGAAAAAAAAAATCGTGGTAATATTACATCTGGGATGGGGTACATCTTTTATGTCAGAAAATAGGTGTAATTTTACCTCTGGAAATGTGTAATTTTACCACATTTCTGGTGTAACGTCACTTTTTCAGTCTAAAATGAGGTAAAATTACATCATAAAAGAGGTAATATTCAACCTTCCAAAATTACAGCTTCCAAATTTACATTATTTTTTTCTGTGTACTTTGTCCGCGGCGGAATGAAGTCAGGCGCTTAAATTGGATCTAGTGGCGATCAATACTGAACCAGCTGGGTGCAGTAGAGAGTCTCGATGATGGAAGAAGCACTTGAACTAGAAACTAGAACAGGTCAGTGGATTATTTCCATTGCATCCAGTTTTGCTTTCCTTCCACTGAGAAAAATCACTCGAAAAATGAGCTTCTAAAATACCTCATCTAGACCTACCTTCACGTATACATATCGACTCAGAATCAAATACTGACAAATTTCTATGGGTGGGGTAAACGACGATTCAAACCCATCACCAACAGCAAAGACTGGCGCCTTAGCCAGCTCGGCCATTACACCGATGAAGAATAGAATGAATAAACGCATATATGAGCATGACATTTCGGTCAAGTATCACAGAAAAAAAAATGATGGTAATATTCATCAGGAAATGGTGACAGATTTTGTGGCAAAATAAATGATAAATTTTACCCCAGAAAATGATGAATTTTCATCAGTTTTTGATGAATATTCATCAGGTTCACATTTTTACACATTTTTATGTAATATTACACAAATAAAGAGGTAATATTCAACCTACCAAATTTTCAATATTCCAAAATTCAACTTTTTTTCTGTGTAGGTTTCCCATACTGATGGGCTACATATTTCAGGGTGTAATATTACATACAATTTCATGAAATAATGCAAAATTAATTTTACACCCAGGCTTTTTACATGCTGCTGGATTACTACTTTTTTTGCTGTTTTCTTCATAAAAAAACGTGACTTGTAGACGCCTTCCAAAGTACCAGCACAGATAAAAAAAAATATGGTAATATTCATCAGGAAATGATGACAGATTTTGAGGCAAAAAATTGATTAATTTTACCCAAGAAAATGATGAATTTTCATCAGTTTTTGATGAATATTCATCAGGTTCACATTTTTACACATTTTTTATGCAATACAAGCTCTTCCCGGCAAACTTCGTCTTGCCCTTTTTAATTTTCCTGACGTTTAATGCTTGTTTGCTAATTCAGCCTCCTGTGATCAAAATTTGATTTTACGTTACTTTTCCCATACAATCTGCAGACCTTCCGGAATCGGTTCCAGAGTGGCCAAAGTTGTTACTTTTTGGCGTAAGAACCTTCCTTGGGCTTATACGAACCCAACGCAACAAAGACCACCTCGATCCGACTCTCCGTATTGAACTGATTCGCGTTCGAACAAAACCGTCGAAATTTTTTATATATATAGATTACTCAAAAAAAAGGTAATATTCAACCTACCAAATTTTCAACATTCCAAAATTCAACTTTTTTTCTGTGTAGTTTAAAAAAATCAGTTTAAAGTGTAATATTTTTTTCAACGAAAAAAAAAACAACTACACAGAAAAAGAAGTTTACAAGATTACCAAACTCTCATAAGATTACGAAAATCTTCAGGGGGTTTCGACCTTATGAAAGTCTGCACAAATCTTTTAAAACTTTCAATGTTTTAATATGTATTTAAGTCTTCTGTAGAATTCAAGTTAAAATAAAACATGTTTTCTAGTCATCAAACCATTTTTAAAAATTGATTGACTTTAGTTCGGGAAAAACTTATATGATCAATCTGTTTATGAACCCTTAGAAGTTTGATGCTGTGAAGCTTTTTGCCTTAATATTTTCAAAATCAGACATGTTTTTTTTTCTTTTTCTAAACTAACCTTCTTTAAATTTGACTCGTACTCCAGCTTTTTAGAAATTTACAACTCCAACACTGTTATTCCAACTTCTAAGAATTTGACGACTCCAACTCCGGGTTCTCAAACAATACCCGACTCCAAATTTACGGTAGTGTAGCCTCTTAGTAACATCATTTTTACTAGAAAACTTAAAGTTATCTGATAAATTGAAGACTATTTAATTGCATACTGATTTGGAGACTCCAAGACATGTTGACTTTCGAAGCCTATTCTTGTAGACTTTTTGAAAACTTGTAGACTTGAAGAGAAAAAAGGCATTTAAGATATTGTATATATTCGAAGACATGAAGTTTAAAACTCTTGTAGACCGTGAATCTTATGAGCTTTCAAAGGTTTGTAGATTTATATCTTATAAGATAATATCATAATATCTTGAAGGTTTGTTTTCACGTGAATAATTGTAGACTTGGTGGCTTAGAGACTTTCTATACTAAATTTTCAACTGAAATTTTTAGGTTTGTAGACTTTTGAAGACATGTGAATTACAGATCCCTTATAAGGGTAATATACCCTTTATAATCAAACACCTATCTTCGTCATAGAGAGATTTTGATGCTCGATTAAAGCTTCAAAAGTTTAAGGCTATAAACTCACTAGCAACATCACCGCCTCGAGTAAGCACGCGAATGTATGCCACTTACTGGCCAAAAAGATCAAATTTAATGCACTTTTGACCATAATTTCTATTTCGCGAGACCATTTCTCATCATTTTTTTGGCACACACAACCGCATGCAAGATGAGAGCTTAACTGCTTAACGAAAGTCGCCATCAATATCTTTTCAATTGCGCTAACGTTTTCAAAGCGCTTAAGATATAAAATTGCTTCCAACTACCGGCAACATGTTCTTTTGAACATTAGTTAGTCACTCACTGGAAAAATAATCCCGAAACATGTAAATAATTAGCAAGCGCCATCAAAAAAATAATCGCGCCAAGTCTTTTTACATTTGACTTTTGACGACCCATTCCAATCGAAGGCTGAAGAAAACCGAGCGAGAAGCGAAGGCAAGTAAAGAACAAAGGGTGGCCACCAACACCACCAGCAGCGCAACCAGTGATGCCAGGAAACTTTCTCTATAAATGCCACTTTTCGTGAGTGTTCGCTTAAAATTTCGTCACAAATGGCAGCACTAAGCAGACCCAAAAGAGCGCTGGAAGAAAAAAGAACTAAGCTGAAAATAGAAAAATGGGCGTGGCCCAGTGCATTCTCGTCAGATTAGAATACATTTGGGAAATTTTTTTTTTTAAATGCTTGTAAAATGAATAGAATGACTTTTAGTATAAGTGAAAATAAACAGAAATGTTCACAAAAAGTTGCTCAACTCGTGGTGTACTTGGTTTTATTAAATTTCATGGAACACTCCAGATTATCCAGCATCATTCAAACACGACCGTTTATAAGGCTTAAAATGGGTATATTAACCCTACGTATGAAAACTTAAAGATTTGTAAACTTGAAATTTTGAAGATAGGAAGATTTGAAGTAATCCGTGCCTAAATCTGGAAAACTCAAATACTAGCAGTATTAAAATGTAATAATTTAAATAGAACTCAAAATGTTCATGAATGCTCTTTTACTAGCAAATAAACAATTTTTAATTGACCAACCCTTCCATTCTCTCACTGTTTACAAACAGTTCCGCCTAGGGCGGAGAACGTAACCCAAGTCATAACCCCTAGACAAAAACAAGTCTCGTTGGCTTAGGGTTTAACGATCACACGCAGATCGCACGCCCCAGGGGCTGAGGGCCAAAGATAAAGCGATTCTTGTTGGCCTCTCCCTCATCCTCCACCTAGCAAGTCTTGAGAGCCACAATGTCTGCGATCGCGCCAGTTCTTTGTCTGCGGAGTAGGGGGTTTCTCTCGTTCTTTCTAAAGTATAGTGTACCAGTAAAAGTATGCTCAACCTCAGTGTAGAAAATGTTAATGTCTGACCCTGAAAGCATAACCAGAGCCAGAGTTCGTGCGGAGGTTTTGGTTTGGTTGTGCTGGCTGGTTGATATTGGCACAACTTGGAAGGGGGTTCTTAATATATAGTAATTTTTACGATGATATATTTGGATAATATTGGAGAGGTAATTTTGAAGACTTTATATTGTTAAAACATTTGGAAACATTAAAGACTTTGGTTATTAAATAGGCTAAAAATTGTATTATTAAGATAACTTTCAAGAATTTAAATTTATTTGAGCACCCCTGCAGCTAAAAGCTTCCGCCACAGAGTTGGTAGTCAGTGTTGTGGCACAAGAAATGCTCTGTTCTGTCTGTTTATGACCACAAACACGCGGCTCACTTGCCAACGAGTAACGAGGGGGAAGATGACCATAGTGATCTCTGGCCAAGATACCAAGCCACCCCAAGGTCGTCAAGCAAAGCGTAGTGTGTACTGTACAGACAAAAGGAAGTCGTCGGACCAAGGCGTAAATTATGATCCCCCTCCTTATTTGAAGACGCGCACAATGCACCTGATTTCAATATTAATTCTTTGTTTTTTCCTCTTTTTCAGAACACCAACAGCACCAACTAGTAGCGTGTCCAACTAGAACTTCCTTATTTGAGGCAGTCGGACGCGGGCCCGACGCCGCAAACTCATCCAGGGTGGAGAGAAAACTGAAGAGCGGCAAGATGGCCAGCACGGGCGATATCTGGCTGCAGTGGTTCTCGTGCTGTTTCCACCAGCCGCAGAGCCCGCGGCGAAGGCGCCACCACCAGCGGCTGCGGATAGACCGGTCTATGATCGGCAACCCCACCAACTTTGTGCACACAGGTTAGTTTAAAAAAAAAGGGGATAGAGCAATTCTTCACGACAACCAGCTTAGCTGAAACTTTTTGGCTATCCTATAATCAAAGAAGGCATTTTGCATCATACAAGTATCCATAAAATGTTGGCAGCTGTCCATACTAAAATGGGTTTTAGATATTCGAAAATATGTTTCTTGAGAAGGGATTTTCTGATCGATTTTGTTTCTTAGGGAAAATAGTAGTTTAGGCAACAAGTTGCAAAAAGAGGATTTTTTCAGCACGAGTCATACATTTATCCAACGAGGTTCACCGAGGTCGTAAAGTAGAACTTTTCAGCATTTATTTTGAAAAGCGTTGCTAATTGATCTGTTATTTTTGTACAGAAAAGTAGGCTATTTCGTCGTTCAAGAATGACAGGGAAAGTAAGTAGTTTCACGACGGAATTGCAAAAAAGCATCTTTTGATTCTTTTGAACCATATGAAGGATATGAAATTTTATTTTTCAGTATTGAAAATCTACCTAAAAAATTCCGAGATATCACGAGTGGAATAATGATGGCTAGTTCGATAACATAGGATAACACCAAGAAATTTTAATTTTACACAAAATTTAAACTTATGGAGGCTGTATTCAGCAATCAGCAATGTCCAAAACCAAGAAAATCGTAGGAAATTTTCTCAGCTTTTCAATAATATTTTTGCTGGGTTGCTTTCCCTTGAAGTTTTTTAACTCTCTACAACCCAACCCCGCCTCTAGGTGGACTTCAACATAAAAATTCGCCAAAAAATATTTATTCAACCATTTTTTGATCTTTAAAAAGCATTGGAAATAAGAACTCTTAAATTTAAGAAAATTTTAGGGTTGGAAGTGTGAGTTGTTTTATATGACTTTGCCAATGTTAAAAAAAATGGGGTAAATTTGGCTGTGTTTTTTACTAATACTTTCTTTATTATATGTAAAAATAAGTATGCAGTATTTTTGGATTGTCGCAAAATATGCCTGTAAGCATTTTTAAACAATATAAATGAAAATGGTTTCATTCTAGAATAAAAATGTGAAAATATGCAAAAAATCAAAAAGTGGCTGTAAAAAACATGAAAAAATTAAAAAGACAAAAGGATGATAAGCGTTAGTATAAGCCACATAAAAACAGAAACAAGCATTAACTAAACAAGATTAATGCAAATATAAATACCTAAAAATATAACAAGAAAAGCATAAAACAAGAGAAGTAAAGATTTTCGTAGAACAAAAATTGCTCAAAATGACCTCCTGAACAACGGAAAAATAAAAAAAAGAACAAAAAATTTGGGCAGTAGACAGTTAAATAAAAAAAAATACAATTATGTTGAAAAACTTGCCTAATAATGCCTATAACTTAAAACGATTAAAAATTTGATTTTGCATCTAAAAATGATTTTTGAAATTTTGTTTGAAAAATTATCGATTTTAAGTACAGTATTTGTTCGGTAACTGGGTGTTGTTTAACTGGGCTGCTTTTTGGCTGGGTGCCCGATAACTGGACTGTAGTCCAGTTAAAAAGAAGCCAAACGTCAAAAAACAAAAACAAGGCAAAAAGATTCAGGGGTCAGTGGATGCAAAAATCTATTTTACCAACTTAATATTCCTTATATGTTTTTGTTTTTTTGTTGTGAAATTGTATCTCGCATTCAAATAAAATTTAGAGCAAATGTTCTAGTAATAGTTATAAGTTACTTTTATTTTCATATTTTGAACAGCATTCGGTAATTGTGCCATTAGGGTACAATAACAAAATCGATTTCCCAGCACAGCAATTTTTCAATTCCTTTTGGGGTCCTAAACAACTTACTAAAGTTTTGAAACGATTGATTAAGTCCGCACTTTGCCATGCAAATTTTTATGGGAAAATAATTTTTTTTTATTTGATATTTAAAAAATCCACGTTTCACGCTATAATAAAACCGGACTCATAATGGGATGCTCTTAAAGGTGCTCTACAACTTTCCCGAAGAGGGTATGAAGCTAACTTGTTCTTGATACAGCGTCCTCAAATCTCATCAAAACGTGATATTCGAACAACTACACATTTCAGACCAGTTTTGGAAACGCTTTTCCTTTTTTTAGGAGCAAGTTAGCGCCATTTTCTCTTCGGGAAAGCTGTAGCGCACATTCCAAAGCAACCGAATATGAATCCGTTTTTAGTATAGCGCGAAACGTGGATTTTTGAAAAAAAAAAACAAGATCCAAAAAAAAAATTTCCCCATACTAATTTTCATACGCTTTGCCCAAAGTGTGGACTTAACCAATCGTTCCAAAGCTTTAGTTGTTGAGTTGTTTAGGACCCCAAAAGGAAATGAAAAGTAGCTGTGCTCACTAAATTTGGACAGCTTTACTGGGCCATGCTCTCAGCCCAGTATTTTCCGTGTACCATTTTTGGTGAAAAAAAAAACGAATCCCTTCTCAAGCTAAAATTTTTCGAGTATTCAGATTCCTATTTTGTGTAACCAGTCCGCAATTTCTTAAAATACATATTTTCTAGTTTTTGAAACAAAAATTTAGGACAAAAATTCGCAACATTGGATTTTTGGAAAAAAATGTTTACCAAAACATTTTTGATTACAGTTTTTAATATAAATTGAATTTGCAATCCTAAAGTGCTTTAAAGAATGTTTTATACCATGAACCGTTTTCGAGATATGGACACTTATAGTTTGATTTTAACTAAAAAATTACAGTTTCTCGTTATTTTTAAATAGCAACAATTTCTGAAAACAAAAAAAAATCCAAGGGTTGGTTCAGAAAATTTCCTGAATTTCGTCTAAGAAACATTTCAGTTTGGACCTCGTGTTACAGCGGATAAAAGAAAAATCAAACAGGAAAATTTAAATTTTCTAAATTTGGTGCTTTTTTTCCAGCAACTATAATGGTCCAATTTTCAATGCTGAAAATTTAAACTTTTCTGAAATTTTCTGGTTTCTTTGTCCACTAAAACATGTAGAAAAATATAAAATATAACAACGGATTGAGGAAATTTAATTTTCGTGACAGATTTTTTAATATCAACGTATCAAACGTATCAAAATTGTATGGGTACTTGGATGGGTGAACCAATTAATCAAAATTGCTTCTTTATCCAGGTTTTTAAGCGAAGATGGCGTTCGAATATTGAACGCCCGAAATGTCAAAATCGCGCAGTAGCACCAACATTAGAAAAAAAAAATGCGGCTGTCATGCCATGGCACACTTTTTTCGTAATGTTGGTACCACTGCGTGATTTTGACATTTTGGGCGTTCACCATTCGAACGCCATTTTCGCTTAAAAACCTGGATAGAAATGCACAAAATAGGCCGAATTTGTAGAGAATTGCTCATAGTAGCCCGGGCAGGTGGGAATAACAAAACGGAGGTCATTTCAATAACAAGCCCTGTTAAAATATCTGATTTTTCCTAAAAAAAACCACTTAGTCTAACAATTGTTATTGAACAGATCTTAGGGAGCGTTCTTTTATTACGTAACGCAAAAAATCGGATTTTAGACCCCCTCTCCCAAAATTTTCATACAAATTTAAAAAAAAAATGTATGGAGCGTAACACGGCCTCCGACCTCCCCTCCCCCCAACTGCGTTACGTAATAAAAGAACGCTCCTTTATGAGAGAGTAAGACAATAACAACTCAAAGTATCAACTATGGAAAATCATTCAATCATTGATCGCTTTATTCATTTACAAATGAGCAATTCTCTACAAAACCGGCCGATTTCGACCATTTTTATTTTTTGTATTTTTTTATTTGGCTCAAACTTTGTGGGGGCCTTCCCCATGACCAAAGAAGCCATTTTGCATCATTAGTTTGTCCATATAAATTTCCATACAAATTTGGCAGCTGTTCATACAAAAATGGTACGTAAATATTCGAAAATCCGTAACTTTTGAAGGAATTTTTTGATCAATTTGGTGTCTTCGGCAAAGTTGTAGGTATTGTTAAGGACTATTTAGAAAAAAATAGGTACACGGAAAAAAAAATTTCCCGATTTTTTTATTAACTTTTTTTTCACAAAAACTCAAATTCCCAAAATACGTATTTTTTGATTTTCGAGATTTTTTGATATGTTTTAGGGGACAAAAATCCGCAACTTTTGAGCTATAGAGAAACATGGTCAAAAAATCTGCCGCCGAGTTATGATTTTTTGAAAAACTGGTAATTTTTGGAAAAATATAAATTTCATACATAAAATTTTTTTGACCTCATTTTTTTATGCAAAATTGAATTTGCAATCGAAAATTACTTTACAGATTTTTTGATAAAGGGCCCCGTTTTCAAGTTATAGCCACCGAAAGTTTGATTTCAGCGAAATATTTGCAGTTTTTCGATTTTTAAAAATAGTGATTATGAGTGACCATTTCTGAAAATATTTTTTTTGAAAAGTTCAGAAAATTTGCTATAAAATTGTCTAAGAGACATTGAAGATTGGACCTCTGGTTGTTGAGATACAGCGGCTTAAAGAAAAAGAAACACGAAAATTGAAGTTTTCTAAGTCTCACCCAAACAGCCCACCATTTTCTAATGACGATATCTCAGCAATTAATGGTTCAATCACAGAGTAATCCAGAGGACGCAGTCCGAACAAATGTCATCGAATTTTGTGGCTGCGTTACGGTTGTTGTTGTTGGATCTACCTATAAGGGTAGCAGGCGTTATGTTTCTGAACGGATATTTGAATTGAATCTAGTAGCCAAGAATTAAAAATAATTGCCTGTCAAACTGACTTTTGTTTCGTTTTGAAAAAAAAATCTTTGACGGGCCGATCATGATTTTTTTTTTTGATTTGATGAAGGAGATAATCCGCCCGGCAAACTGACCTCGTCTCGGGGCCGGAAAGTCGGCTTTAAAGAAATGTCATGTTTTGCTGAGGGAGGAAATCAGCCAGGCTCGGATTGCGAAGAAATGTTTATGTTTTTTTCAATATGTTTGGCATATGTTTGAATATAATAAGGCAAATATAATTTTAAGCGGCTATACATTTAATTGATATAATGGGAATTGTTTCTTATTTTCAAATGAAAACCAAACGGAGGAAGTATAAAATACGCGGGACATGTTTCTTTGGGAGCTGCGGGGTTTTGATAGCAAGAAAACTGTTTAAATCACCACCTCCCCCCTCCAAGGCCGGGAACACAAGTGCAATGTATCACAAATCAATAGAATTCGGAACTTCGAGCGATGGCACTTTTGAGAGTCAATTCACAACTCTGGTCATTAAAAGTAAGCCAATACCTACTCGGAATTAACGTCTCGGTAGCTTTTCAATCAAGCAATTAATCAGCCACTGGCGACGTACGCAAACTTGTGCAAGCCAACTTTCCCATCTGCAAGACGTTAAGACGCCCTGCGGCTCGGTAAACGCCTTATCGAATATTTAACGGAAAAACTGATAACAGTTCGAAAGCAACCTAAAAATTATGAATTTTCAACTGATTGAGTCGGATTGAGTAATGTTTTAAATTTCTGACAAGTAAAACTGTCATTGAAAAAACGTAACGCCTCTGAAAATCCAGTGAACTAAGATAGCAAAGAAATAGCTTCTCATGCTAAGTTTTTCCTGAAGGGGGGATGTACCACGATGTACCGCGTAACGCAACCATAAATTAAATGCCAGTGCTCCCTCTGGATTACTCTGTGGTTCAATTTTCAATGTTGATACATGAAACATTCGTGAAATTTTCCGATCTTTTCGAAAAAAATATTTTGAAAAAAATTAAATCAAGACTAACATTTTAAAAGGGCCAAACATTGAATATTATGCCCATTTAAAATGTTAGACTTGATTTAATTTTTTTCAAAATATTTTTTTCGAAGAGATCGGAAAATTTCACGAATGTTTCATGTATTAACATTGAAAATTGAACCATTAATTGCTGAGATATCGTCATTAGAAAATGGTGGGCTGTTTGGGTGAGACTTAGAAAACTTCAATTTTCGTGTTTCTTTTTCTTTAAGCCGCTGTATCTCAACAACCAGAGGTCCAATCTTCAATGTCTCTTAGACAATTTTATAGCAAATTTTCTGAACTTTTCAAAAAAAAAATTTTTAGAAATGGTCACTCATGGTCACTATTTTTAAAAATCGCAAAACTGCAAATATTTCGCTGAAATCAAACTTTCGGTGGCTATATCTTGAAAACGGGGCCCTTTATCAAAAAATCTGTAAAGTAATTTTCGATTGCAAATTCAATTTTGCATAAAAAAATGAGGTCAAAAAAATTGTATGTATGAAATTTCGATTTTTTCCAAAAATCACCAGTTTTTCAAAAAATCATAACTCGGCGGCAGATTTTTTGACCATGTTTCTCTATAGCTCAAAAGTTGCGAATTTTTGTCCCCTAAAACATATCAAAAAATCTCGAAAATCAAAAAATACGTATTTTGGGAATTTGAGTTTTTGTGAAAAAAAAGTTAATAAAAAAATCGGGAAATTTTTTTTTCCGTGTACCTATTTTTTTCTAAATAGTCCTCAACAATACCTATAACTTTGCCGAAGACACCAAATTGATCAAAAAATTCCTTCAAAAGTTACAGATTTTCGAATATTTACGTACCATTTTTGTATGAACAGCTGCCAAATTTGTATGGAAATTTATATGGACAAACTAATGATGCAAAATGGCTTCTTTGGTCATAGGGAAGGCCCCCACAAAGTTTGAGCCAAATCAAAAAATACAAATAAAATCCATTTCCGGTTTTGGTAGAGAATTGCTCAAATCGAGTAAACCGTCAGCCAATGTTTACTGATTTCATTCAGCATTTCAATGTATGTTATATTTAATTGGAACCTAGCAATAATATTTAATTAGCTTGTAATAAGAAATCAATATCAAAATCATTTATTTACTAGCGCAAAAATTTATCTCACCAATTCCAAATTGAGTTACCGGGAACAATTTTTTCTTTGTTAATTTTCTGTAAAATTATTTTTTGTTTTTAACAGCTAATCTGGGTGTTTTAAATTATTAATTTAATTTTATTATTTTTTTAATTATTAAATTATTAAAACTTTTAATAACAAGTTCTGACCTGCCAATAACAGAACTTGAACTTTTCCAGTTATTTCTACCTGCTTGAGATAAAAAAAAAAACAAAAATGCTCGACTGCCGGTGTTCCATCAGCCTTATTTTTTCTACTGACAATAGCTCGGCAACTATCGATTTGATTCTTGATGTTCAGAAATGAAATCCACGCTCTATACAACAAATATTTTTTGTATGGACAATTGTCTATAAGGGAGGTGAGGCTGAGACTACACTCAATCCCCGGTGGTTGGTCACTTTTTCGATTGACACTTTTTTAGTTTGTACCCCGTTGGTTGGTCAAAGTCAAACTAAAAAGTGTCAAAAGATACGTTTGGTAGTGTGTGTGAACTCCGTGTAAAAGGGGTGTCAAACTAAAAAGTGACCCCGTTCGTTTGACAACAGTTGCACTATGGGCCATCCCTATACAAACAGGCGGCCAAATTTTTTTTTTGCTTTTTAAATGTTTTTTTCATACAAATTTGGGTAAATGTATGGTATTGAAATGGGGGTCTCGTGGCGCAGGGGTAGCGGCTTCGGCTGCCGATCCCGATGATGCTATGAGACGCGGGTTCGATTCCCGCCTTATCCACTGAGCTTCTATCGGATGGTGAAGTAAAACGTCGGTCCCGGTTTCTCCTGTCTCGTCAGAGGCGCTGGAGCAGAAATCCCACGTTAGAGGAAGGCCATGCCCCGGGGGGCGTAGTGCCAATAGTTTCGTTTTTTTCATGGTATTGAAATGGTATGCGTCGATTTTTATGACTTTTCATGTTTTTCAATAGTTAATTGTTTATAATAAATAGTATTTTCATACATTTGCAAGTTCAACAGAATTGCGTATATATTGTATTGCAAGTTTATATTATTAAATTATGGATAAGCTAATACATCCCCACTTCAAGGACACAACCCCTCCCCCCTCTTTCTTTCACCCCCCTCCCTCCCCTCCTCCCCACTAACAAAATTTTGTTAAGCGTAATAAATTCATTTTAAGTCAAATATTTATTATTTACTGCTGTGTGTTTCTTTTTGTAAGTCCATGCCATATAACTTGACCCTTACGGGCATAAATTGCGAATATTTTAATTGTTAAATCAAATAACAGAAAAATTAATTTTATTCAAAATATTAATTATGAAGTAAAACGATACAATACAACACATTTTCTTACTAATCCTAATGTTCTTGTTCATGAAAATTCATTTGATTATAGAGTTTCTGACGGCTTCAGGATTTGTTAAAGGTACTTTTTATGACGTGTTGTACTAACCAACATAGAACTTAAATGTGGATCAGTTTCATGGATTGATCGCAGAAATTCATCATGCTAAGTCAATATTTTGCTGAATACTTTTTTCGGAGTCAAACTGAGATTCTCCATTCTCCAGTTTCGCTTGAGAAACTTTTTTACTTTTTTACTACTTTACTTCTTGAAACCAGGTACTGATTTTTGAAGCGACGCAGTAAAATAAACGGGCGCATATGTAGATTGCAGCAAATTTTGATAAAACGTAAATGTTTAAATGGCATATCTCCGAAAACGCAAAAAATCGCAGGCTGGAAATTTCAGCAATGTTAGATTATGATCCAATCTTTCAAGTGATCTTAGTTTCATGTTTAGCATCGATTAGCAAAAAAAGTACTCGATTAACAAACACAAAAAAATAAGTTTTGTCAAAAAAATGCTCCAGTTATTCGATGAAAACTTCAGTTTTTGGTTTGGAAACAACATTTATCTACTAATAGTTTCAAAGCTCATCTCATTACCTTTCCAACGATGTATAATTGTCCTAGTAAAATATTTAAAATGGCTGAGCTATGTTAAAATTAAACAATCAGCCTTTTTTACGAAAAACGCTAGTTTTTTATTCCAATTTTTGACTTTCAGCTTTCGTATCTCCGTAATAAACAAACTTAGAGATTTGAAAATTTGGATTTTTCTTAGTTAGAATGTTTACTTTCGAGAAAAAAATACCAAAAAATATTTGGAGAAGGTCACTTTTTTTAAACTTGGCCACCCAATGTACCATAGTGAGTTGGTGTCAAAACATCGAGGTTTGAGTGTACCAGAAAAGTTTCCACGTGGTTTACGGATGGTCCCAAAGTGATAATCATAATTAAATTAAGATTTTTTTTGTTTTTTCCATGCTATTGGAAAAACAATGTTAGACAACTTCGGTAAAAACTTAAAACCACTTTCTACACAACACATACTCAAGTTGCAAACCAGCCATTTGTGCAACAAACTAACCGCCAAAAACCGAATCCACTCTAACTAATGACGGCGCGGCGCGGTACTTTTTAACTTTTGTGCAGCATTTGCTAATGAATCCACGCAACTCTATGATTGACCGCCATCTAAAAATGCAAACTTATACTCCTACCTACCTCCTTTTTACTTACAGGCCACATCGGATCCAACGACGTCGAGCTGACAACGAACCACCTTTCGGCGATACAGAACCAGATGCAGAGTAAAGGGGGCTACGAAATGAACTCGCTGAGACTGCAGGTAAGATTTTGGTTTCGGCCGCTCTAACTAAACGGACGCGGAATTAATTTTGCTTTTCTTTTTTTTTGTTGGCAGGCCTGCTGATAAGCGACGCCGTCCGTTAATTTATTATACACTGTAGTTTGTAAGGTGATTAATATTAAACATCGCAGTTGGGGCGGTTTTTTGACGAGGCAGCAGCAGCGGAGAATCGTTTAGTTTTAGCCACTAACAAAAATCAGAAGACGAAAAAACTGTAATTATTAATTAAGAGTGCGAGCTTCCGAACTGGAGAAAAGTGAAGAAGCGTTTTCGGTAGAGCTCCAACAAATTCGATGATTGCTGGTTAGTGTTAAGATTGTGTTTTAAAGAAGCCGATTTGCGCGCAGCTGCGAGTGAGAAAGTATGATAAAGCTAACATGCGTAGTTTGCGCGTTAAGACGAGTTCCAATCAAAAACTAATCCGTTGATGGTGCTTCACTAATTAATGATCTAAATAAAACAGAACGATTGCAAAGAGCCTGAAACAAATCGAGCTAGCACGTGTTTGATGAGTGAAATGCGTGCGTTTGAAAGTGTACATTACTTGTAAATATATGGTTCCTCTTTAACAAAAAAAATACGTTTAAGTTTATTAAAATTCGTTCAAAACACTGCCTTCCCTCAGATTGTAACGACTTTTAACAAAAATATCAAATAATGTTCATGAGTATGCCTTAACTAACTGATAGAAATGTAAAAACAACAACAACTGCAGGGTTGTTACGGACGGCGCGGGTCGCGCGGATGGCGCGTTTCGCGCGGATAGCGCGGATTTGGCGCGGATTTGCTGACTAATTTTGCTCAGGCGCGGATTTCGCGCGGATGGCAATTTTAATAAATAAATAGATAAAATTACTTTCAAGTTTGTTTTTTTTTCATTGAGTTGCAATTTCAATTTCTTATTAATAGATTTTTTTTTTGAAAATGATTGTTTGTATTTTCTTAGTACGAACCGTCGAAAAATTAAGATGAAGATTATGTAGAGATTATTTTTCAAATGTATGGTTGAGAATTTCTTAAATTTAATTATTACTACACTTAACTCATTTCTTAGTATATCCGGCTCTAAATATGTAATTTCTTTTGAGTTTTGAGTAATGTTTTTTTTAACCCTTATTTATTTTCAATTTTTTAGTGGATTTATTCAATTTGCCTTTGAATTGTAGATGGGATTTACCCGTAGAAATATTTTTCTAAATTTAAACATTCTTGGTGAAAAATAAAAAGATCAGAACATTCCAAAATTATTGCTCTATCATTCAAAATTCAAATTTCAAAAATTCGAAATTTTTTTTATATTTAATAGTTTTTTTGAATCAAAATTTTTAAAATTCAGATTCAACCAATTTTGAATTTCTAAAATCGTAATTTAAAAAATCCTAAATTTCTAAATTCAGAATTTTAAAAATCTGAAATTCAAAACTCCAAAAAACTAAAAAATCCAAAATTCAAAATTTAGAGAAAAAATCAAAATTAAAAAAAATTAAAATTAAAAAAAATCTAATTTTGAAAATAAAAAATATTAAATTTAAAAAAAAAATGGAAATCTAAAAAAATCTCCAATAAAATTTAAATTCTTAAATTCTTAAATTCTTAAATTCTTAAATTCTTAAATTCTTAAATTCTTAAATTCTTAAATTCTTAGATTCTTAAATTCTTAAATTCTTAAATTCTTAAATTCTTAAGTTCTTAAATTCTTAAATTCTTAAATTCTTAAATTCTTAAATTCTTAAATTCTTAAATTCTTAAATTCTTAAATTCTTAAATTCTTAAATTCTTAAATTCTTAAATTCTTAAATTCTTAAATTCTTAAATTCTTAAATTCTTAAATTCTTAAATTCTTAAATTCTTAAATTCTTAAATTCTTAAATTCTTAAATTCTTAAATTCTTAAATTCTTAAATTCTTAGATTCTTAAATTCTTAAATTCTTAAATTCTTAAATTCTTAAATTCTTAAGTTCTTAAATTCTTAAATTCTTAAATTCTTAAATTCTTAAATTCTTAAATTCTTAAATTCTTAAATTCTTAAATTCTTAAATTCTTAAATTCTTAAATTCTTAAATTCTTAAATTCTTAAATTCTTAAATTCTTAAATTCTTAAATTCTTAAATTCTTAAATTCTTAAATTCTTAAATTCTTAAATTCTTAAATTCTTAAATTCTTAAATTCTTAAATTCTTAAATTCTTAAATTCTTAAATTCTTAAATTCTTAAATTCTTAAATTCTTAAATTCTTAAATTCTTAAATTCTTAAATTCTTAAATTCTTAAATTCTTAAATTCTTAAATTCTTAAATTCTTAAATTCTTAAATTCTTAAATTCTTAAATTCTTAAATTCTTAAATTCTTAAATTCTTAAATTCTTAAATTCTTAAATTCTTAAATTCTTAAATTCTTAAATTCTTAAATTCTTAAATTCTTAAATTCTTAAATTCTTAAATTCTTAAATTCTTAAATTCTTAAATTCTTAAATTCTTAAATTCTTAAATTCTTAAATTCTTAAATTCTTAAATTCTTAAATTCTTAAATTCTTAAATTCTTAAATTCTTAAATTCTTAAATTCTTAAATTCTTAAATTCTTAAATTCTTAAATTCTTAAATTCTTAAATTCTTAAATTCTTAAATTCTTAAATTCTTAAATTCTTAAATTCTTAAATTCTTAAATTCTTAAATTCTTAAATTCTTAAATTCTTAAATTCTTAAATTCTTAAATTCTTAAATTCTTAAATTCTTAAATTCTTAAATTCTTAAATTCTTAAATTCTTAAATTCTTAAATTCTTAAATTCTTAAATTCTTAAATTCTTAAATTCTTAAATTCTTAAATTCTTAAATTCTTAAATTCTTAAATTCTTAAATTCTTAAATTCTTAAATTCTTAAATTCTTAAATTCTTAAATTCTTAAATTCTTAAATTCTTAAATTCTTAAATTCTTAAATTCTTAAATTCTTAAATTCTTAAATTCTTAAATTCTTAAATTCTTAAATTCTTAAATTCTTAAATTCTTAAATTCTTAAATTCTTAAATTCTTAAATTCTTAAATTCTTAAATTCTTAAATTCTTAAATTATTAAATTCTTAAATTATTAAATTCTTAAATTCTTAAATTCTTAAATTCTTAAATTCTTAAATTCTTAAATTCTTAAATTCTTAAATTCTTAAATTCTTAAATTCTTAAATTCTTAAATTCTTAAATTCTTAAATTCTTAAATTTTTAAATTCTTAAATTCTAAAAATCCTTAAATTCTTGAATTCTTAATTTTTTAGAAGAAAATATTTCAAATATTGGAAATGCAAATTATTTTGGAATGAAATTTTAGTGAGAAATTTGTAATACAATCTGTATTAAAATACATAGATTTTGAATTTATAGAATTTCGAAATCTAAAATTTAATCATAATAAAATTTTAGATTTTGGTTTTTTTAGCCAACATTTTTGAAGTTAAATAATGAATAAATAAATTAGATTTTTAAATTTTGTTTATATTGGTTGATAATTTTCTATTTTGTTTATATTGGTCAAAATTATTGTAGTGTCCTTCTGATTTGCAAATAGTTTTTTTTTTTGGTGACACTTTTCTTGACGTTTCTTGAGGTATTTTTAAAAGGATTTTTTGCTTTCATTCCTTCAAACATAAAACGAGTTTAATTTTTTTATCAAATGCTTTCTGTATTAGTTTTTTTCTTTGGAAATAACATTTCTTGAATATTGGTCGCGATTTTTTTTATATGGCGCGGATTTCGCGCGGATATAGGTTTCGGTCGGCGCGGATTTGGCGCGGATTTTTTTTCGACTTTCCCGTAACAACCCTGCAACTGCTATACTATACAACAAATGTAATACAGAAGAGAAATATGCTGAGAAGAAATTAGTGTTAAGCTGTAGAGATTAAGTGTGCATTTTGAATGTCTACAACCGAGTTTATAGTTTGAGCACAACTAAATGTAACGTTGTTATTGAAGAAAATAAAAAAAAAACTAATTTAAATTTAATAATCATCAACGCAGTAAATGGCTTTTGTTGCATCCGAAAACCTGAGGTTAACTGAGCAATTCTCTGCAGTATCGGCCAATTTTTCATTTTTTTGTTTTTTTTTACATATAATTTAAACTTTTAATGGAGCGTTAATAATTTAAGGCTGGTATGCAGATCGGAAGAAACGCAAAACTCCATATAAAAAAACGCCCAAGAAACGGTCAAGGAAAGGGTCACGAAAAGATTTTTCTTAAGCGGTATGCAGCTGAAAAGGAACAGAAACGGAAAGTGGCGTTTGACGTTTCTTCGCGCGGTGCTTGTTTGTAATATGTTTTGATGAAAAAATCAAAGAATTTGAATTTTACTTTTTGAATGCGACTGAATGTTACAAACGTTTTGATAATTTTATATTCGTTAGAATAATAGAAAATCCCGGTGAATCTCAAAATGCAGAATCTTGAAATTAAAAGGACAGATTAGTTTTTTGGTCGAAAAGGAGTAAAAATAGAAGTTGCCTTTAATGCTGTTGGCCCACGTGTCGCCAACTATTGCTAGTACCAACCAGCAACCTTTGGATTGTTAGTTCACTGCACTGTCCGATTAATCCACCCTGGCGGGACCGAAATTAAATAAACCGGAGTGAAAATAAATTTGACAATAATCATACAAATATCTATTTTCTTACTGAAAAATTCAATAATAATCTAATTTTCGACAATACAAATGATTCAAAAATAAAAATAGAAAACAAATATTTCAGAAATTTCAAATAACAAAAAATTATAAAGAAAATTCCAACCATTTAAAAAAATGTATTTTGGAAATTCAAAAAAAAAATATGCAGGATTAAAAAAAAATAATGTTGAAGTGGAGATCAAAGAATTTATCAACTCAATAGCTCAAAAAATTAAAAAATCAAAACCTGAAAATTTTCAGAAATTACAGGTCAAAATTTCAAAAGTTTAAAAAATCTGAATTATAGAAATTCGAAAACACATATTTACGAAAAACCCGAAACATTCAAAAACTCTAATTTTTCAAAATTAAAAAAAAACGCAAAATTCCAGAATAAGAAATGTGGAGTTCTCAAATTTTAAAATTTAAAAATAACAAAAAAAAATAAAATTGAGAAATTTTAAAATTTAAGAATTGAGGAATTTAAGAATTTAAGAAAAACCTTTAAACATTTCCTATTATCCAAATTTCCTAACATCTTAATTACTAATACTCTAATTTCCTAATTTTTTAATTTTCTAATTTCCTTATTTCCTAATAACCAAATTTCCTTATTACCAAATTTCTTAACTTCCTAATTTCCTCATTTTCTGATTTCCTAATTTCCTAGTACCGTAAAACGGGGTGACTTTGATAGCCGGGGTGACTTTGATAGGTTTGCGATTTTTCCGCAAAATGAAGAGTACAATTAAAAAACGTAAGGAATGGTTCAAAAACATACTGACCGTGGTAATGAAGTGTTCAAAGTTCCTCAAGAAGAAGTTTTCATAAAATTTTGAAGAGTTTAAAAAGTTAGTTAACTATAGTTAAGAAAATGTTGATGAAAGTCATTATTTTAAACTTCTCAAAGTGTCATGATTTTCTCAATAAACATGATTTTGAATCGGAAAACGGAATGCATTTTCGGATTCTTTGGACAATTTTCCACTAGGAGAAGATTAAATAAGTTTGTAAATAATAAATAATATGTGTTTTTGAAACACTGTTAAAAAAAATCTTCAAAATTATAGGTATTTCCTGTTGAACAAATTTCATGTAAAATGTTTAAACTTGTGATTCGTGCTTCGAATTCAGTATAAAATGCAATATAAATCAATAATTTTATAAACAAAACTAGTTTTAACCTGGGTGCTGAAAAGACAGACTGCGTAACGTGATTTTCGAAAGCTCCCCACTGCTCCCCACTAATACAGCTGCACTACAGCTGTAAACATAAACATAGTAGAAGGCTATGTTCAAGCTCAAGCGTGACATATTTTTTGCTGCTTAAGTGAATTGTTTTGAGACATTTTGGATCTGTTGATATTAAAGTTTTCGCTGAAAAATTAAGTGCTTTGCGCTCTTTTTCTTCGTAGACTAAACGATGGGAAGCCAAAAGAGGCCTTTTTTGTTTTCCACGTGATGACAAAACAAAATAAATTATAGATCGATCACAATACTTGCCACTTCTTGGTAGCATTTTGCGAACAGTAAATTGGTTCCGCTTTGACAGTTCTAAATTGAGGCCGCTTTGCGAACCACTATTCTGCACCCAGGTTTTAACAAATTTCAGGCAAAATTCCGACTTTTTAGCAATTTTACCTAAAATTTATATGTATTTTGTTAAAAAGCTTATAAACTTAGTTAACTTAACATAAAAATTGATTTTTTTTTCTTACAAACTATATCAGCTACTTTAGTGATGGTACATTTAACGTAAAAATAAAGTTGGAACATCTTAAATATGATTTTAGCAAGAAAGACTATGACTATCAAAGTCACCCCGGAATTAAAACTAAGAATTTTTAACGTAACTATTTTTCTAAACACTACTGAAAAAACTTTTTTTTCCAAAATAGTGCATGGACTTTGTGTGGCCTACCCCAGTACATGTTTTAAAAATAATAATCTTGAGAAAACCCTTACCTGTTGGAAAATATTCTAAAAACAATTTGAAATCCTATCAAAGTCACCCCGGTTTACGGTATCCTAAATTCCTAATTTTATAATTTCCTAAATTTCTCAATCATCAAAATTTCCTAATTTCCCAACATCCAAATTTCCTAATTTCATTATTACATAATTTCATAATTTCATAACTTCCTAATTACCAAATTTCCCAATTTCCTAGCTTCCAAATTTCTTAATTTCCTAATTGGGTCCTAAAATGAAGCTTAGATTGCTGATATTAATGTTTACAGCGATAAAGCTTATTTTTCTGAGTACAATGACCCTTGGTACGACCACAAAGAGTTTAAAATGGATTTTTAAATCAATTTTGAAAAATTAACCTCGCGGTCCTTCTTGACAGAAAAGCTCCTACTTGACTGCTCGTTCCAAGGGAACCATAGTTGATCCATCGAAAAAATGTTGTCTTGTCATTATTTTTTTTTTGCATTAAAATGAAAAAAAGTGATCAGATATGGTTTTTAATCGTGTTTTTTACCGTTGTACATAAAAATTGACATAGGGCTTTAGTACCCAATTACCAAATTTCCTAATTTCCTAACATCCTAATTTCTTAATTTCCTTATTACATAATTCATAATTTCATAATTTTATAATTTTAGTTTGTCTTTATAAATATCTAATTTTTTGATTTTTTGAAGAAAATTTAAATTATTGATATCTCAATTTTGTTTATAATTAATAATTGTTGTTTAAAGTTTTTGAATAAACATTTTTAATCTATATAATTTTAACTTTTGAATATTTTTGATCTTTTTATTTTTCCCCGAAAGAACCTCAAGCGCGCACACCGTCAAACGCGCTAATACCGACACACAAAGAAAAATTACTCTAAATTTAAAAAGATCGTTCGTTGGATTAAAAGTTCGCGTTGGTGAATATTCGTAGAAAGTTCAAACTTTTCAATTTAAAAGTTGGAAAGTTTTTGATACTACTATGCATTTATGGAACAAAATCATTGTATTGGTAAACGTATTTTACTTTTAATTGGAAAAGAAACCTTTTATGGCAAGAATACACAACATTTAGCACTACAGGGATAATTTCAGAGAAATGTGCTTGGTTTTCTTTACATTTATTTTTAAAAAATTAATCTGTTTGTAAAAAAGCATTTTTTATTGTATTTAACGCTTCTCCACTAGCTTCAGCTCAAGGTAAGCCAATATCCGAGTCCAAGCTGTACCGATTCATACGGTACGCCACCGTTCACTTCCGAATACCCCAGGACGGTTCCTGAAGAAGGTTTCGACGCGCGACAGCAGTGTAACACGATGGTCACGTTTCTGGCCTCAATTAGGATAGTCTTGGAGGAGCTGGCCGTTGATTCGGGAAGGGTGGTCGACGTTTTCCGGCTGGAAAGTAAAGTGCTTGAACGGGGAGTTCCCGATCCTGGAAGCGCATCCGGAACATGGAGTTGATGAGGCCCTCGGAACGGAATTCGATTTTGAGCACGTAATCCTACTTCGGGAATGACACAGATTTTTTTTGGCTCACTGTCCAGGTTCATTCGGCTGAAGCTGCGCCGTCGCGAGGTGAGTGTTTGTGGGCGGGAAGTTGCTAAAAGAGATGGAAAGTAAGTGAAGTTGGCTAGCCACTGCACACATTTTCAATACTCACCGGTGTTGTAAACCGCCGGTACCGAGTGTAACATCTGCGCTGACCACCTCCGATTATGTAGCTTTTCGTCGTCCTCCTCTTCGTCGGATCCTTCTCCTCACCGTGAAAGTAAACTTTCTCGTACTTGTCCAAAAACTGGAAGTTAATCTTCTTCAACGCAATATCGTTGTTCACGCCACGCTTCGGCAGTGCCATCTCCTCGATGGTCTCGCCCCAGTCCTCGCGGGAATTGACCTTCAATCACCAATCCCGGGCCACCACCATCGAATACAACCGGTGCGAATCCACATTCCTACCTCTTATCTTACAAAAACAAACAAAATCAATCACAAACCCCCCAAACACTCAAGCTTCCTTCTTACGCATTCCGGCCGTGGGACAGCTTCAGTTCCTGCAGGAAGCTGTCCTTGTCCTTTTCGAGCACTCGACCTCGTCCCGCTCCTGCACCACCCTCCTTCGAAGGCGTTCCGCTGCTGCTGTTTGGCTCACGAACAGCCATGCCAGATATACAGATAAATCTGTATTATACAGATTTTTTGATCCCGAAAATCGCAAAAATCTGTATATACAGATTTTTTTAAAATGATTTAATTTGAAAATTTTAATAATTAAGTAATTGAATTATGCTTTAATATGATTAAAAAGCTTAAATCTGTTGTGAAAAGTCTAAAACAATCTTCTATGGCTTCGAATTTGACACGATACAGATAAAATACAGATTTATTTTTAAGAAAATACAGATTTCCCATAAAATAATCTGGCAACGTTGCTCACGAAGGTTTTCGCGTCCGAGTCCTGGCTGCTGCCGCGGTCGGCTTTGCTTCCCAATCAAACCGTTCTCCGCTTGACGGGTTCATTCCGCTTCGAATTCCGCTTCGAAAATTGCTTCGAAATTTTCTAAACGGAATCTCCGGTTGGACTCCGTTTCGATTCCGTTTAACCATTTTTGAACAAGGGCGACACCTACTGGTGTACGGTGGAACCTCGGTGACATTTCGCCGCGATTCGCCGAAACGGCTTTGCGATGGTTGTGTGAGTGCAAAGTGTCAAAAACCACGTCACGACGGTGAAGGACGGTTAATTTTGGACTTGTCGAATCAAGTTCGTCCGTTTCTTGCGTAAAATTGGTAAGATTTGTATTTTTGATGTTACAAAAAGATTTAGTCACCGTATTGAAGGCAATGTACATATTCGTTCACGACAATCGTTTAATTGTTCTTTTGTTTCAGGTTCCCTTTTAATGGTCCTTCACCCAAAATCCTCTTCCCAAGCCGTAGCAGATTCTTCAACGCAAGCCCTCCCCCACTGGGGGCAGCAGAAGCAGCCGCTGCTGTTGAACTTTTGCTGCTTTTTAGGAGGTAAGTAACTCGTCCGGATCTTATTGTTGGATGTTCCAAATGCCATGATCGAGCCGAAAACAAATGCTCTCTTGATGATTTAAAACCTAACCTAACTAACGACAACTTATTCTTTCAGACTTCGTTGACGAGCTGCCCCAAGTACGCCCCAGTACGACGTCAAGGCCGTCGGCAACCGGCGAAGGAACCTTCAGGAAACTACCTCCAGTTGATTTGGAATCGGCGAGTGTCCGGTTGCTGGTGGCGGCCGCTGCCCATCAGGAAGAAGCGTTCACAGAAGTCTAGCAGCTGGAGGACCAAAACTTAGCGGTAGACCAAAACTTAGATGGTAGAAAAGATCTGCATCATTTTGGTCACGGTGTACTTTATTTTAAACTCTCTCTATGAAATTAAACATAATTTTAGGGGTTTATTGGGTTTGGGCTTTGTTTTTATTTTTTGCTTTGTAAATAAAATGTTTTAAACCTTAGAAAACACTCAGGCATTTTTTCTGGTTGAATACTAATTCAACCAAAACAAAAAAAGAAAACCAGAATGAAAAAAGAAGAAGAAGAAGCAGCTGTCAAAAGCAACCCGTCCATTCCGTTTCGATTCCGTTTGAATTCCGCTTGAACCGATTTGCGGCGAAAACTCAAACGGAACCGGTTGTTGCGTTTGAAACGGAATGCGGTTTAGAATCTAAAACGAACACTGTTTAGAATTCGAATCGAACTTTTTTCGCTCAAGCGGAATTCTAAACGGAATTCAAACGGAACGAGCTGAGTGGGTTGCGTCCTAGACTCACCAGCACCACCGGACCCACCAAAGTGTTTGTTTACATTTGCGACTTAGGCGTACACGGTTACACGAGAACGTCAAAATGAAAGAAATTTTACAGTCGAATTAACAGGAAAAACTTTTAAATCAGTGAGCAATCAGATTTTCAAAAACTGTAGCAGTAAAAGTTTTCATTTTCAAAACAAGAAAAAAACTTTTAATGTAGCAAATTTTAACAACTTTTTAATTCGAAAGTAAGTTACTTTTGTCATTACAGTAATATTTTTTTGTGTGGAACTGTCAACTTTTCTTGGGAGAGGGGGGGGGGGGGGGGGGTGTCACGAAAAGAACACTCATTATTTCTTGACCGCGTTCCTTCCGATCTGAATACCGTACTTAACGCGTTAATCTTTTAGAGGCTCCGATTTTGGGGCCTTTATCTCCCAAACGGTAATGTCAGGCGGGTTACTTTCAGTTGCATTTAACGAGCATTAACTGTGACAATGAGTTCCCGGTGAGGGAATTTTGTCCAAAATGGCCACCGGTTGGGTTGCTGGCAGCCTGGAACATCCGTCAAGCACGTTTTTTAAAGCTTTTGTCATTCAATGTACAGATTGTCAAGGGGAACAGATTGGTCGATGCAAAATAAATAGGCACTGGCAACGTATGTTTTGCGCTTGCAACACTGCCAGTTTTGCTGGGCGTAAAAGGCGGTTGGTGTCCAGCGCGTTTGGATCTGTCAAACATTGGCCAATCTGAGCAATTCTCTACCAAAACCGGAAACGGATTTTATTGGATTTTATTGGCTCAAACTTTGTGGGGGCCTTCCCTATGACCAAATAAGCTATTTTGTGTGATTGGTTCATCCATACAATTTTGGCTGCTGTCCATACAAAAATGGTATGTAAATATTCAAACAGCTGTAACTTTTGAGTGAATTTTCTGATCAATTTGGTGTCTTCGGCAAAGTTGTAGGTATTGTTGAGGACTTTTGAGAAAAAAATAGGTACACGGAAAAAAAAATTTGCAGATTTTTTTATCAACTTTTTTTCACTAAAACTTAATTTCCCAAAATACGTATTTTTTGATTTTCGAGATTTTTTGATATGTTTTAGGGGACAAAAATCCGCAACTTTTGAGCCATAGAGAAACATGGTCAAAAAATCTGCCGCCGAGTTATGATTTTTTGAAAAATCAGTGATTTTTGAAAAAAATCGAAGTTTCATGCAAAAACAAGTTTGACATTATTTTTTAATGTAAAATTTAATTTGCAATCGAAAAGTACTTCGTGAAATTTTCCGATCTTTTCGAAAAAATATTTTGATTATTTTTAAATCAAGGCTTGCATTTTAAATGGGCGTAATATTCATTGTTTGGCCCTTTTAAAATGTTAGTCTTGATTTAAAAAAATTCAAAATATTTTTTTCGAAAAGATCGGAAAATTTCACGAATGTTTCATGTATTAACATTGATAATCGGACCATTAGTTGCTGAGATATCGTCATTAGAAAATGGTGGGTTATTTTGGTGAGATTAAGAAAACTTCAATTTTCGTGTTTCTTTTTCTTAAAGCGGCTCTATCTCAGCAACCCGAGGTCCAATCTTCAATGTCTCTTAGACAATTTTAAAGCAAATTTTCTGAACTTTTCATCACTGATTTTTCAAAAAATCATAACTCGGCGGCAGATTTTTTGACCATGTTTCTCTATGGCTCAAAAGTTGCGGATTTTTGTCCCCTAAAACATATCAAAAAATCTCGAAAATCAAAAAATACGTATTTTGGGAAATTAAGTTTTAGTGAAAAAAAAGTTGATAAAAAAATCTGCAATTTTTTTTTTCCGTGTACCTATTTTTTTCTCAAAAGTCCTCAACAATACATACAACTTTGCCGAAGAGAAAATTCACCCAAAAGTTACAGCTGTTTGAATATTTACGTACCATTTTTGTATGGACAGCAGCCAAAATTTTATGGAGACTTGTATGGGTGAACCAATGACGCAAAATAGCTTATTTGGTCATAGGGAAGGCCCCCACAATTAAGTCAAATAAAAAAATACAAAAAATAAAAATGGTCGAAATCGGCCGATTTCGTAGAGAGTAGCTCATCTGTTTCCTTGACAATCTGTAATTCAATGGACATTTTAGCCAATGTTATGAAACGTGGTTTGTAGTAAATAGGTAAACTGACTACCTTGGGTCGGTTCAGGGCATCTGTGGCCACTCCGCAACCGATTCCATGGCACACGCAAATGGTTCGATGATTGTGATATTTAAAAGTCGACATGTTGCTTATCAAACTTCGTGAAATGAAAAGCATTTATCATCTATTACAGCGATTCTCAACCTTCTTCTAGGCTGGTACCCCCTGCCATGTAAATCAAGTAGGCCCGGTACCCCCGTTGAGAATCGCTGATCTATTAGTACAGAATTTATCAAAGAAATTCCCGTTAATCTTTAAAACCTAACACCTTTATTGCGAACGCTTCCTCCCTCCCCAGTCACATCACAACGCACATCGTCCGCTCCTCCTTGCCCGGTTCGACCTCCCCGCGCAGCTCGCGCGCCTTCAGCTCCAGGTACGAGCTCTCGTACTCCTTCTGCAGGTGTTCCGGCAGCGGTTTGGCCCAGCCCTCCGGCACCCGGTCACGCTTCTTCCACACGTCGTTCCCGTAGTGTGCCCGCATCCGCTCAGTCCTCCTGCTGCGCTCACTTTCGATCAACTCGAGCGCACTCTTCGTGTCGTGCGGGTTCTTCTCGAAGCGGACGCAATTGTCAAAGTCCCGCTTCCACTGGGTGCAATCGACGCTGCTTCCGTGGATAAAGTACTGGTGGAAGCGGGCCTTGATGCTGGTGCAGTCGTCGAACTCTTCGTTGTAGAGGTAGCAGGGGCGGATCTTTGAAAAGGGGAATGTATTTTTTGGCTTTTGCGGGACAATTTTGAATGGAAGTGATACTCACCGACCACAGATTCTTGAACACTTCCTGTTCTTCGGGGGTCTTTGGTTCGGGGGGAATATCTAGCAGTTGTGGGGCCATTCTAATCCTTCTAAAAACGGTCCGATCTTCGTGCAGAATTATGTAAACACTTTGAGCGGTGCGGTGTTTACTCGGTTTGACAGCGAGAAATGTCACGTTTGAATTTGAAGGGCTAACGTTGCGCGACAATTTTTAAATTGCTGGCAGCACTGACAATTGATTTGACGTTTTGGAAAGAACGCAATTTTTGTATTTCTTTCCCCTTGCAAAATTTTGTTTACGGCATAAAAATTGTAAAATAAGCAGCTAATCGCGTTGATATTCGCTTAAAAAGCAAATTATCTTATAGTTAACACTCTTATCACCGACAACACATAAAAGGTAGGTTGAAAAATGTTTAAATCCCCGAATAAATCGCCAAAACAGTTCCCGCCTAGGTTTGAGGTTACGTCGCAAATTTGGCGCAATTTTCGGCCTTGGTTCCGCCGGTTGAAATTAACATCATCTCGATTCCAGAGCCCGCATCATGACGGCCATCAACAGTTTGCAGAACTTTGTGACCAGCGCGCTGGACTGCACCCGGTTCCGGTTGATCCGGGAGGACGCCGACTTTGAGGAGGAGGCGGCCGCGTTCCATCCGGAGATGGCGCACCAGATCTTCGGCGAGCAGGAGAACATCTTCGGCTACCGGGACCTGCAGATCGACGTGTGCTTCGCGGCGGGCCCGCTGGACATTTACTTCAACATCAAGTACTCGAAGAAGGTGAGAGATCTTAAGTTTCTTTAATTTCTTGATTTTTAAGTTATTCTCCCGTGCCAGGTTGACGACGTCAACACCGAGGGCATCAAGGCGGACGACGTGGAAAAATCGCTCGCCGCGCTCGTCGAGGATGGCTGCTACTACACCAACCTGGACGAGTACAAAAAGGTCATCAAAGCGCGGTCAGCGGCGTTCAAACCATTCGGCACCAAGGTGGACGAGTTCGAGGTCAACCCGGGTGCGTCGGCACGCACCTTCGAGGTGTACGTGAGCGACATCACCGACCAGGAGTTCCTCAAGTTCCACTCGCGGCTGGAGTCGTTCTCGTTCTGGTTCATCGACGCCTTCAGCCGGGTCGAGCACGATCCGCTCTGGCTGTTCTTCATCGTGTACGAAAAGTACTCCAATAACAACAACGAGGTCCGGTACGCCACCGCAGGTTACTTCACCGTTTACCAGTACTACTCGTACCCGGAGTTTATCCGGCCGCGCATCAGCCAGATTCTGGTGCTGCCACCGTTCCAGAAGCTCGGAATCGCCTCCCGGTTGATCGAACATGTAAGCAGTCGCGCTTCCACTTGCCCAAGTTCCTCCGCTAACCCCGCCCTCCCTCAACTTCCCTTTCCAGACGACCTACAACTACTTCGTCACGAAGAAGAACGTCGCGGACATCACCTACGAGGAGCCCACCGACATCGTCCAGCACATCCGCTCCGTCGTGGACGCCAAACGGTGCATGGCGCTGCCCGCGTTCGCCAAGGCCAACCTGCTGGCCGGCTTCAGCAAGGACATGCTCGCGGAGGCGAAGGAAAAGTTCAAAATCAACCCCAAACAGTGCCGCGTCATCTACGAGATTCTGCGCCTCGCCGTCACCGACACCAAGAACGACGCCGAGTACCGCAACTACCGGCTCGAGGTGAAGAAGCGGCTCAACCTGAACTACAGCAAGCACCGGCGCGAGCTGCTGCGGCTGCAGAAGCGCGGCGTCGACGTGGACGGGGCGTTCAGCATCCTGCCCAGCCTGGAGGACCGGATCAGCCAGCTGAACGCGGAGTACAAGGTTGGTTTAGGATTCTCTTTAACTTCTTTTTCGAAGCTTATTAAACTGATTCTTTCATTCTGACTCAGCAGGAGGTGGAATCCGTCTACTATCAGGTGCTGAAAAAGCTGCAGCTGGTTCGCGATTAAAATGCCATCACATCGATCTTCTTATTTTCTATCCATTATTATTTTAACCTTCCTTCAAGGAGGACTTTTCCCTCTTATGCGCTTATGTTAAGTTGTCCTGTTTATTTCTCATGTTTCATTAATGTTAGGAATCTTACAATCGATATTAAAGAAAGAAAGTAAAATACACGTTCTAGTTAAGTCATGCATTCTGTGTAATAAGAATCCGAAATTCAACGTTCAGTTATTCGATCCGTGCTCCAGTCATCGACGCTCTGTGAAGAGCAGCCTCACCGAAAAAAATGCTTCATATCTTCAGCGCTTTGTGGAGCACAATTTGCAACAAAACAGCCCTTTTCAGGGTCGTCAACTACATCACGAAAGAGTTGGATTTTGCTTCCCCTTTTGGGATTAAGTACCTAAAACCTGATGAATTGTCCTAACCCAAATATGCCTCTGACATACCAGCTTGTGCTTTTATCTTTTCCCACTGAGAATTTCGGCCAAGATTTCGGCTCTAGATCGAGCCTGAATCGAGTCGAGGCTCTGGCCAAAATTTTCAGTGGGTTTGCTTCGTGCCTCCCTGATTGAAACATGTCGCAAGTCGTACGAGTTGTCGCACGGGTTTGATTTTACCGTTTCGATATCGATTGGTCGAAAGGACGACAAACACTCGACATAGTTTTTTCCATCGATTTTACTTCAATTCGACGTCGATTATAGTCGACGCAAACAGTTTGACAGCTCCCAGTCGGAAATGGCGGGCACAATTCTGGCGTTCGTCTGGCGGCTTGTGCCAGCCATCCCTGATAGACGGATTCGTCCGACACCGGTCTAAAAACCACTCGTTGGCTCGACAAGACGGCCCGAAAACCGTTGAAAAAAACGTTGGAAAAGGGGCCGACGTTCGAGAAAATCAACGATGACGGGCCGAATCAGACCATTTTCGAGCGATTTGGTTATTTATGTCCTGTGATTGTCGGATGCTCATGTTTTGGTTTTTTTTGGGTTATTTAAAATGAAAATAATTAAACTTTGATCAATATTATTATTATTATTAGCCTATAGGTGCTAGTATACTAGTACCAACAGGAACTGCAGATGTCACCTTTTACATTCGATCAAATGCACGACAAACGCTCGAAAATGGCATGACACAATCGACATCGAGAGATAATGCTTCGAATCGCACGACCGCCGGACCTCAGTCTTACAGGGATCTGGCAGTATTTCTTCCAGATTTGCCCCAGATTTCTGCCATGATTTCTAGCGAATATGAATCAAACCACGATTCAATTGGGTACTAAAGCCCTATGTCAATTTTTATGTGCAACGGTAAAAAACACGATTTAAAACAATTTCTGATCACTTTTTTTCATTTTAATGCAAAATTTTTTTTTGACAAGACAACATTTTTTCGATGGATCAACTATAGAATATGGTCCCCTTGGAACGAGCTGTCAAGTAGGAGCTTTCTGTCAAGAAGGACCGCGAGGTTAATTTTTCAAAATTGATTCAAAAATCCATTTTAAACTCTTTGTGGTCGTACAAAGGGTCATTGTACTCAAAAAAATAAGCTTTATCGCTGTAAGGCTAGTATGCAGATCAGAAGGAAAGGGGTCAAGAAACAGCTTTGCGAACAGCAGAACAAAGGAGAGGGAGCGATTTCTTGGTGCTTTTCTTCACCTTCTCTGGCTTGCTTTCGCTGCCGCTGCTGCCCATTTGATTTTTTTTCTTGACCGGTTCCTTCCGAAGTGCGTATACCGCTGTAAACAATAATATCAGCAATCTAAGCTTCATTTTAGGACCCAATTGAATCCGTTAAATCCGTTGACAGCTATCAGAAATTTCGGCCGATTTTCGCCAGATTCGTCTGGCGTTACGCAAAACTTGGCTAGAAAAGTATGTTAAGTGTGTCTGAACTGCACGACAAACGTCCGCCTGCGCCAGACACTCAAATTTACCAGATTATTTCCCAACCAGGACTAAATCCAAAATATTTAAATTAATCAAAAAAAAAATATTTTTGTCGACCTGTGTGACGTGATGTTAGCCCGCTTTCCAGCAGTCACCATCTGACAGCCCTGCCCCTCACAAATCTGTCAAAACTTCACGCACCTCGCGTAATCATAACAAAAAATGCAAATGGTCGCAACGCACGACGGATCGTGAGCTGCTCTCGTCGCGTAAAAAAAATCGAAACAAAGTGCTATTTTTTCCGGTGGAAAGTGTCCCTCGCGTTGGTAAATGTGGAAGTATGTGTCCCGCCGAATCCGCGATGTGTGTGACAGAACCTACAACGTACTAGACGTCCGCCGGCCGTTCCAGCGCGGCGGAGAACGTTTTTGCGCAGAAAATTTCCCCGACGAAGGAGCGGGGAAGGATGTGGGAGCGGCGGGAGGTCAGGGAGATGGCAAGGGCCCGTCCTACTGTAGCCTGCTGAATGTGGTGGTTCCCCGGAAGCAGCTGGGGCAGCTGGCCGCCGGGAGAAACCCCGGTTCGGGTGGTTCCGATGGCGGGGAGGGTTTCCGCCGGAAGGATTACTGTCCGCCGCAGCACAGCTGGGTCGGGGCCATTACCTGGGTGAGTTTGGTCAAGGTGAACCAGGGGGACGATTTCTCGATGAGCGTTGCTTGTTACGGCTGAATGGATTTTGTTGTTGCCTCGCGACTTTATTTGGCACTTTTGTTTTGGAAGATAAAGAAGGGAAACGTTTTAGCAAGGTCTGTCAGGGTGGTATTCAACTGGTTGTCAAAAATTTCAAAACATCGACGCAAACTTTGAGTTTTGACTGTCACAGGCACACATCGATGACAAAGACGCTTTCTACGAGCTTCTTGACCGCGAGTTCAGGAAGTGTCCAAAACACGACGTCAAGATTGTCATCTGCGACTTAAACGCTCAAGTTGGCCAGGAGAGGGAGTTTAGACCGGTTATTGGGAGGTTCAGCGCCCACCAGCGGACGAACGAGAACGGCCTACGACTCATCGATTTCGCTACCTCCCGAAACATGGCCATATGTAATACCTTCTTCCAGCACACCCCCCTATACAAGTACACCTGGAGATCACCAAACGACACGGAGACGCAAATCAACCATGTTCTCATCGATGGTCGGCACTTCTCGGACATAATCGACGTCAGAACCTACCGTGAATCGACTCGGACCACCACCTGGTGGTGTGGCAAAGCTGTGCCAACGCCTGTCCGAGGTCAATAAGATCCGGTACCGTCACCCGTAGCCACGTAGCCTAGTGGTAAGTAAGCGGTAGATCGGGGTTCAAATCCCGGCTCGGACCAACACAACTGGTGATCGTTTCTCTTCTGGATTCGATTGCTTAGTAAAGGGAAGGTAGTGTATCGTCACAAACTGGACCTTATCACGACACCTTAGGGAGGCGACCTATGGAATGTTAACCTTAACCTTAAAAATGTTAACATAAAGTTGAGAATGAAATTGCCACTGAATCCGCTTTGTAAATGCCGGCCCCGATACTCTTCAAGGGTGTTCCCCTCAGGAACTGGGAAAGATTTACTTTTTACTTACCGTCACCCGCAGCGGTATAATCTAGAGCTACTTAAGGACCATGAAGTCGCTACCCAGTACGCGCGGGAACACGAAGCTGCGTTGCCAGACAAGGGTGAGCTCGCTAAAGCCCCTTTGGAGGCAGCGCCGCACAAGTGACTGCTGCGGAACACCCGTGAGAACAAGGAGTCGGCGGAGTACCAGGGTGACAGGGGAAACGACGTCAGCAGTATGGTGGGCGGGGAGGACGAGCCAACCCACGATGAGGGAAGTTAAGGATGACATCAAGAAGTTGAAGAACAACAAAGCAGCCGAGAAGGATGGTATCAGTGCGGAACTCATCAAGATGGTCCCGGACAAGCTGGCGGCTTATCTTCCCCAGCTGATTGTCAAGATCTGGGACACAGAACAGCTACCGGAGGAGTGGAAAGAGGGAGTTATATTTCCGATCTACAAAAATTGGGACAAGTTGGAATGTGAGAACTATCGTGCCATCACTATTCTCAACGCGGCCTACAAAGTGCTGTCTCAGATCATCTTCTGTCGTCTGTCGGAGCGAGCAAAGGATTTCGTTGGGACGAATTCAAAGCAGCGTACGGCTCGCGAAGAGCTATGGAAGATCGTGTACGAGAACGGCTTTCCCGGGAAATTGATCAGACTGGTGAAATCAACGATGGACGGGGCACGATGCAGCGCGAAGATCTCGGGTTCGATGTCCGACCCGATCGAATCGCGCATCGGACTGCGACAAGGCGACGGTATCTCTGGCCTCTGTTTCAACATTGGGCTTGAAGGTGTCATGAGGCGGGCGGGCTTCAACATGCGGGGAACGATTATCAACCGGTCCAGCCAGTTCATCTGCTATGCCGACTACATGGAAATTGCCGGCAGAACGTTCGAGGAGGTGGCTAGGAAGTACACCGAATTGAAGCGGGAAGCGGATAAGGTTGGATTGAAGGTGAATGTGGCGAAGACGAAGTATCCGCTGGCAGTAGGAAC
The DNA here is from genome assembly GCF_016801865.2 of Culex pipiens pallens. NCBI lineage: Eukaryota > Metazoa > Arthropoda > Insecta > Diptera > Culicidae > Culex > Culex pipiens. Next base: position 120,387,474 of record NC_068939.1, read on the forward strand.
CGAGTCCCTCAGGACTCGCATAGGACCGAGCGTGACGATCGACGGCGACGAGTTCGAGGTTGTGGAGGAGTTTGTGTACCTCGGATCGTTGAACCACTGAAAGTACTAAAGTTGAACCAGGGACCTGGAATCCTGAAAAAAGTAAAAAACATGAATCGACTGTGACGAATCAACCCAAGTTGAATACCACTTTATTTCTGGAACACGGGGAGTCATGAGCTGGCAAATTATTTATTGATAATTGATAATTGATAGCAATTATCACCGCGCCAGGCAAACAAAGCTTTAGACGTCACCCACCTCTTCCGATCGTGTGCCGCCTCTTATCAGAACCAGTCAGGTAAACACAGTGCAAACAACGCTACAAACGGGAAATCATGCTTTCTCCTCCTTTGTTGAATTAACGTTACAAATTAAACATCCCGTTTTTGTCGTACAGACCAGTGCCATCATCTGCGGCTGGTACACGAGCCAGCTGATCTGCCTGTACCGGCGGAACCACAACTGGGAGGGTCCCAAGTGCTTGCCGTTCTTAATTTCGTCCGCGCACAACCTTCCGCGCAACTTCCCGCATTGCTTCTTGAAGGAGGGACCAGCTGGCGGTCATGAAGCGTCTGTTGAGCAAAAGTCCCAAGAATCGGTTCAACAACATGTGACCTTCTTCGGGGTCCCAGTTCCAACGGCCAAGCTCAGCCGGCTCGGGGAGTTTGACTTTGAGCGCTTCTCGGAGGTTCTCCAGGTTGTGAACCACGAGGAACAGTCGAAGGCGAAGACGGTCCAGTATGGCGTGCAGGTGGCCGCCAACGGGCGGGATGTTCCGACGGTGCCGGAGCCTCAGTCTCCCACCGTGGAGTCCGCTATGGAGAACCTGGTGGCGGTCATCGGCGAGATTGAGTACCAGCTGGGCGTGCAGAACCTGGAGGTCGGGGACTACGCGACGGCCGTGTCGCACCTCAAGCTAGGCACCAGCCACCAGCATGCCGGCGCGGCGTTCAACCTGGGAATCTGCTTCGAGCAGGGCTTTGGCGTCAAGAAGAATGCCCGCGTGGTAAGTTCCAACCAAAGTAACTGTCAACAGAACCCTCACAACCGGATCTCATTTCAGGCCATGGAGTGCTTCCACCTGGCGTCGACCCTCGGCCACCCGCAGGCCATGTACAACCTGGGAGTTTACTACGCCCGCGGACTGGGCGGCCTTCGACGAAGCCGCTCGATGGCGAAGAGGTACTTTACGGCGGCGGCCGATCTCGGCCTGGAGGAGGCCATCGCTGCGCTCGGACCGGCGTACAGAACCAGACGCGACTCGATGGGTGCTTCATCTTCTTCGTCAGTTGCTTCAACGCCGTCCGGTTTTGGCGTGCCGTTCGAGTTCAAGCTGAATTATGACGAGCTCGAGCAGTACGGGTTTGCTGGTGGGGATGCCTTCGGTAAGGTCGTCGTTGATACGCCGATGGAGCAACATCCCGAGCTGAGACTTGTTTCGGCGATGGCTTAAAGTTAGAGTTGTTGATTTCCCAACCTGGTGAGTTGGGAGAAAAAAACAAGTATATTATATTGATTTCACTGACTTTTTTTATTTTGCGGAAATATTTTGTATTTTTCTTACTTCAAATACGGAACACCTGGGCGGAGAAACTAGTGTTATGCATGAAAATTGCAGGTGAAAGCCATCATTCTTTGAGAATATATTGATTATCAACTGAAACTAGTATTAAACCCAAATGTTTGTGTTATTGATCATCCGAAATTCCATAAATTATCCAACAGAAAATTTGTTTTCCCTAAAGTCTGATACGCAGATTGGAAGAAACGCAAAACTCCATATAAAAAACGCCCAAGAAACGGTCAAGGAAAGGGTCACCAAAAGATTTTAAGCGGTACACTCAAAATCAGAAGTACCCTTCAAAAAGGGTTTTATCTACCCTTTATCTGTCATCCCAAAGAAAAAAAACCCTTTTTGAGGGTTACTTCCACCCTTTTTTCAAGTTTACCGGTGACGACGGGTGAACTTGAAAAAAAGGGTGGAAGTAACCCTCAAAAAGGGTTTTTTTTCTTTGGGATGACAGATAAAGGGTAGATAAAACCCTTTTTGAAGGGTACTTCTAATTTTGAGTGTACGCAGCGTAAAAGTAACAGAAACGGAAAGTGGCGTTTGACGTTTCTTCGCGCGGTGCTTGTTTGTAATATGTTTTGATGAAAACATCAAAGAATTTGAATTTTCCTTTTTGAACCCGACTGATAATTATGAACATTTTAATATTTTTTTATTCGATTTAATAATATTGAAAATCCCCGACGAATCTCAAAATGCAGAATTCCGAAATTATAAAACCGATTTAGTATTTTGGACGAAATTGAGTAAAAAAAGAAGTTTTTTTAAAAACTGGCGAGACCGAAATGAAGTAAACCAGAGTGAAAATAAACTTGACAAGAATCATACAAATATATATTTTCTTACTGAAAACAATAATCATCTGAAATTTTAAAATTCAATAAAACAAATAATTCAAAAATAAAAATTCGAAAATATAGAAAAACAAACATTTCTGAAATTTCAAATAACAAAAAAAAAAAATAATAATAAAAAAAACTCAGCAATTTCAAATATTAAAAATTGCTGAACTTTTTTAATTTTTTTTTGATTTTTTAATATTTAAATTATTATCCAATTATTGGATAATAATTTTAATAATAAAGTATTTATAAATTCAATAGCTCAAAAAAATTTAAATTTTAAACCTGAAAAATTTCAGAATTTACAAGTTAAAATTTCAAAAGTTTTGAAAATCTGAAATATAGAAATTCGAAAATACAATTTTTCGAAAAACCTCGAAATTCTAACATTTATAAACTATTTTTTTTCAGAATTCAAAAAATTAAAATTCTAGAATGAAAAATTAAGAATCTAGGAATTTTAAAAATTTAAGAATCAAAAATTTACAAATTAACAAGGTTAAATATTTAAGATTTGAAAAATTTGAAAAGAATTTAAGAATTTTAGGAATTTAAGAATTTAAGAATTTAAGAATTTAAGAATTTTAGACTTTTAGAATTTTAGAATTTTAGAATTTTAGAATTTTAGAGTTTTAGAATTTTAGAATTTTAGAATTTTAGAATTTTAGAATTTAAGAATTTAAGAATTTAAGAATTTAAGAATTTAAGAATTTAAGAATTTAAGAATTTAAGAATTTAAGAATTTAAGAATTTAAGAATTTAAGAATTTAAGAATTTAAGAATTTAAGAATTTAAGAATTTAAGAATTTAAGAATTTAAGAATTTAAGAATTTAAGAATTTAAGAATTTAAGAATTTAAGAATTTAAGAATTTAAGAATTTAAGAATTTAAGAATTTAAGAATTTAAGAATTTAAGAATTTAAGAATTTAAGAATTTAAGAATTTAAGAATTTAAGAATTTAAGAATTTAAGAATTTAAGAATTTAAGAATTTAAGAATTTAAGAATTTAAGAATTTAAGAATTTAAGAATTTAAGAATTTAAGAATTTAAGAATTTAAGAATTTAAGAATTTAAGAATTTAAGAATTTAAGAATTTAAGAATTTAAGAATTTAAGAATTTAAGAATTTAAGAATTTAAGAATTTAAGAATTTAAGAATTTGAGAATTTAAGAATTTAAGAATTTAAGAATTTAAGAATTTAAGAATTTAAGAATTTAAGAATTTAAGAATTTAAGAATTTAAGAATTTAAGAATTTAAGAATTTAAGAATTTAAGAATTTAAGAATTTAAGAATTTAAGAATTTAAGAATTTAAGAATTTAAGAATTTAAGAATTTAAGAATTTAAGAATTTAAGAATTTAAGAATTTAAGAATTTAATAATTTAAGAATTTAAGAATTTAAGAATTTAAGAATTTAAGAATTTAAGAATTTAAGAATTTAAGAATTTAAGAATTTAAGAATTTAAGAATTTAAGAATTTAAGAATTTAATAATTTAAGAATTTAAGAATTTAAGAATTTAAGAATTTAAGAATTTAAGAATTTAAGAATTTAAGAATTTAAGAATTTAAGAATTTAAGAATTTAAGAATTTAAGAATTTAAGAATTTAAGAATTTAAGAATTTAAGAATTTAAGAATTTAAGAATTTAAGAATTTAAGAATTTAAGAATTTAAGAATTTAAGAATTTAAGAATTTAAGAATTTAAGAATTTAAGAATTTAAGAATTTAAGAATTTAAGAATTTAAGAATTTAAGAATTTAAGAATTTAAGAATTTAAGAATTTAAGAATTTAAGAATTTAAGAATTTAAGAATTTAAGAATTTAAGAATTTAAGAATTTAAGAATTTAAGAATTTAAGAATTTAAGAATTTAAGAATTTAAGAATTTAAGAATTTAAGAATTTAAGAATTTAGGAATTTAGGAATTTAAGAATTTAAGAATTTAAGAATTTAAGAATTTAAGAATTTAAGAATTTAAGAATTTAAGAATTTAAGAATTTAAGAATTTAAGAATTTAAGAATTTAAGAATTTAAGAATTTAAGAATTTAAGAATTTAAGAATTTAAGAATTTAAGAATTTAAGAATTTAAGAATTTAAGAATTTAAGAATTTAAGAATTAAAGAATTTAAGAATTTACGAATTAAAAAAAAGACTTTCAAAACTTTTGTACTAGCCTTACTTTATAATTTTCTAATATTCTAATTTCATAATTTCATAATATTATAACTTCATAATTTCATGGCTTCATAATTACATTATTTCATATATTCATAATTTTATATTTTCATAATTCGATAATTTTATAATTTCGTATTTTTCAATTTTTATAATTGTAAAATTATGTATTGCTTATTGCGAGATAAAATCACGTTTCTCCTTAGCTGTGAGTGACAGGAGATTATTGCCGCCTAACTTCCGCAGTGTAAAAATCAGCAAGTTGAACTGAAATTCTGCGTTGACTTGGCTGTCAACTTGGTCCCATGTGGTAGAGCAAGCATTTTTTCATCTTTATCTGAAATTAAGGTTAACTTAACTGAAATGTCGTGGGAGCATAATATGAATGTACCTCTTTCATTTGTTCGTCTAGTCTGGTTCCTGAATGTGGAACGTAATGTTCACTTTATAGATTTTTTCACAAAGTTGAAAACCAACGAAAACGTATCTGTCATTGATTTGTTTTCAAGCCTGCTGAGATTTTTGCCCGCACTAGATGTCGCCTCTCTGACATTCGATCAAAACGCACGACAAACGCTCGAAAATGGCAGGACTCAATCGATTTCGAGCAGATAACGCTTCAAATCGCACGACCGCGGGACTTCAGTCTATCAGGGTTGTTTTGAATATTTTCTAAAAAGTCAGCTGAAAACTAAAGGCAACCTTTGACAACAACCAAAAATTTGTTCTGCGATTGTCATGCGACTGTCATGCGACCATTATCTTGCGGTCGTATCACCGCGCGTGAACTCTAATTATTGACGCCCGCAGTAATACCACAGACAAACAGACGTGACTCTCCATACAAATTATTTTTGAAATCCATCGTCCTTAATCAACCCCATCAAATCACGGCGACGCCAGCGCTGCCTGGTGAGCTGATGCCGAAGCGCAGCCCAAACATACCAATACAAATCCATTACTGTCATGTGTCATGTCAGTGTATGCGTGAGACAATCAAGCCTTAACGATTGTAAACATCAACAGCTAACAGACATAATTTTGTTGATGCTGATCGTCAGTACCAGATGCAAAAAATAAAAATCAACGTCGAAGATGACGGTGGATCAGTTCCGCCAAATCATGCGGCAGCACCAGCAACGACGCACTACAACCGCAACGATAGAGATCAAACCACTGGTCCTCCCCGTTGCTTCCAAGTTCTGTCGAAGATTCCTCCTACCCCAGGTTTGGAAACATCCGCGGGAAACGTGTCCACGGCGCAGTTAAGTTGCGCCAAACAACAAAAGCAAGGCAAAGGTTCCAAAAAATGCTGCCGTTAAATTTATATCGAAACAGAACCACAGAAACTGAACTGTGGAAAAAAGATTGAGTGGCGCAACATCACCAAAAGGCCAAAAGGACGACCAACAGCAGCAATCTGAGCAGCAGTCCACGAAGGATAAGCAGGTTGCTCCGAATGAGAAGACTCCTCCGCAGTAGCGGGTGCCTCAGCAGCAGCCTCGACATCGGCAGGCAGTTGAACAGGCCTACCGGGTTAAAATTGGGGCAAGAGGCTATGGCCAAGGCTGCCCCAACCTTTTCCTGCAAAGCCTGGATTGTGCTTCACCGTTAGATTTCCTAAATTCCATAAATTTTTGTGTTCTCATTTGCTGTCTCGCACGTGCTCACGCTCAACTTCATAACAAAAACACGCATCACACACACTGAGAAAAGACGGGTGAGCTGTCACGACAGCAGCGCCATCAGCGCCGGGTGAGTGGATGCCGAAACAAAATTGCATTTGAAATAACCGTTTTTGAAGGACGATGGTCCGGCACTCGAGTGTCCCGTCTGTTTGTCTGTGGTAATACGTTATTTATATTATTATTTCTAGTTTTAAGATTTAAGATTTTCTAATTTTCAGTTCTTTTTATTTAGAAAATATTAAATTATTGATTTCTAATTTTGTTGATGATTAATAAATTTTGTTAAAAGTTTTTGAATAAACTTTTTCAAAGCATATAAATGATATAAATACATAAATACTTATATTTACTTTTCCAAAAATCATAATTTATCAGATTAACATCTGGCAGCGCTGCTCCAGCTCGATTCCGCATCGAGACGTTACGCATTGGGCTAACATCGTCCACAATAAAATTCTCGTAACGCAACTTGTTTGCGTAACGCCCGAACTGTCAGCGTGTGAATTTCGCCGAGTCCGCGACGCGCGTTTGCGAGTTTGAAGAGTTTTGTTTGCGAAAATTACGGAAATTGCGCATTTTCTGGTGGAAATTTGTGACCTTCAATAGATCTTCCTGCACAGCAAGACATGGGCCGCAAGCGGGACAGCGACGGATCCGGTAAGATTTGATAACAATTGTGACAAATGGGGCATTGTTTACGATTTGATTTTGTTTTGCTCGACAGGTTCCGATTCCGACTCGAGCCGCGAAAGTCGCAGCCGCAGCGGAACACCGGCGGTCGCCCCCACCCCGGGCTACTCGCTCGAGCACCACGACTCGAGGTCCAACTCGCCGGCGGCAAACCGCAGCGGTTCGGGAACGCCGCAAAACCGTAGCCGCTCGGGAACGCCACAGAATCGAAGCCGGTCCAATTCGGCCGGGTCCGGATCGGCGGCCGGCTCGCAGCAGAATTCACCGGCGCGTTCGGGGGGTGGTTCTCCCTCGGGCAAGTCTCGCTCGCAGTCGCCGGCGGGTTCACAGCGCTCGCGTTCGGGTTCGAATGCTTCCCGGCAGTCGGCGGCGAGCGGGGCCGGGTCACAGCGAAGCGGGAGGTCGCAATCGCAGGCGTCTGAGGGGAGTGGCAAGTCGCGGTCTCGGAGTGGAACTCCCGCGGCACGTTCGCGCAGTGGAACGCCGGAGAATCGAGAGAGGTCGAAAAGTGGCAGTCCGGCGCCGTCTGCCAAGAGTGGATCGCGGTCAAAGTCCGGGTCGCCGGCGAAGTCACCGGGGAGTCATCGTTCGCGGTCTCGGTCGAGGAAGTCGGGATCGAGGACGCCGCAGTCGCAGGCTTCCGGGTCGAGGTCACGATCGGGGAGCAAAACGCCGGTACGGAGTCGGTCCGGTTCGGCGGAGTCGCAGCCGGAGAAGCGTAAGAGGGCGGTTATTTCGAGCGATTCCGGGTCGGATGGGGAGAAGGTGACGCAGAAGAAGAAGAACAAGCTGATTGATTCGGACTCGGATTCGGATGCGGGAGGGAAGGCGGCCAAGGAGAGTGTCACGGCGGACGCGCTGTTTGGAGATGCGGACGATATCAGCTCGGATGAGGGCTCGGGGAGGGAACGGGACGAGTTGGACGATTTGGAGGATGAGCAGAAGGATAAGGAAGGGGGAAGCGATCGGGAGCGGTCGCGCAGTCGGAGCAGATCACGGAGCAGGTCCAGGTCGCGGTCGAGGAGTCGGGGAAGTGATCGACGCTCGTCGGATGATGAACGTGGTGAAGGGTTAGCGCGTTTTGAAGAGCCGAAGGAGCCCGAACCTGAGCCGGAGCCGATTCCGGAGACCAGAATCGACGTGGAAATCCCCCGTATCGTTACGGATTTGGGCAGAGATCTGCACTTTGTCAAACTGCCCAATTTCTTGTCCGTTGAGACGCGACCGTTTGACGCGGATACGTACGAGGACGAAATCGACGAAGAGGAAACGCTCGACGAGGAAGGTCGTCAGCGCGTGAAGCTGAAGGTGGGCAACACGATCCGCTGGAGGAACAACATCGACGACGAGGGGAACGGCGTCCGTGAGACGAACGCCCGGCTCGTCCGATGGTCCGACGGAAGCATGAGTCTTCATCTAGGGTCTGAAATCTTCGACGTGTACAAACAACCCCTGCAAGGCGACCACAACCATCTGTTCATCCGCCAGGGCACGGGTCTCCAGGGACAGTCCGTGTTCCGCACCAAGCTCACCTTCCGACCGCACTCGACGGAATCGTTCACGCACAAGAAGATGACCATGTCGTTGGCCGATCGGTCCACCAAAACGTCCGGCATCAAAATTCTCACCCAGGTCGGCTTCGATCCGGACACGAACCGTAAACAGAACATCAAAAAGGAAGAGGAAAAGCTCCGGATGGCGATGCGTGCCAAACCGACCGCGTCGAAGCCCAGCCGGAAGCGGGGCGAGGGCGGCGCCAATGCCAACAGTTCGTACCACCACGACGAGGGCTCGGATGACGAAGGGGGCATCTCGATCGCGGCCATCAAGAACAAATATAAGGACGATCGGTCGAAGCCGAAGCAGGGCGCCGCCATCTACTCGTCGGATGAGGACGGTTCCGATGTGGATCTGGGCCGGAAGAAGAACAAGGACAAGAAGCGAGTGCTCAAGGCGTTGGGCGATTCGGATGATAGCGAGGAGGGCTCGGAACACAGTGGAAGTGGTTCGGAGGGGTCCGGGTCGGAAGGGGGCTCGGGATCGGGTTCGGAGGGAGGGTCCGGAAGTGAGCGCAGTGCCAAGGGGGCCAAGTCCGGTGGGGAGGGAGCGGGAAGTGGTAGCGATGAGTAGGTGTGAAAGTGAACACTTGACCTGTATTATCTCTGAACGAAATAAATTAATATTCAAATTGAAGCAGATTGTGTTGAGTTTCTTTATTTTGCAGCACTCCTCGAAGCTGATCGTCTTTTTCAAATTTTCCACCTTTTTCTTGTGTCCGTTCACTTTCGTTTTTTTCTGTCGAAATCTGCATAACATAGCACAGCATAGATGAAAAGTAGGAACCAATCATCTCCCCTTCGCAACTCTCAAATGCCCCCGTCATGCTGATCAATCACGGCGCCTGCCACGACCAGTGGTAAGTCACGGGGATGTTAGTCCGATACTTGAGTGATGAAGACCTCTAAATTGATTGCGTCTTCGACAAAGTATCACGTGAGTTTTGAAGGGTTAGTAAGATGAGGTATAAGGTCAGGATTCACTATGGTAGGTGATGTGACCATGAGCAATGTGTTATCGGTTGAATTAAAAATATCTTAGGCAGTGTAGGTGTTTAACTTTCCACCCCCCTGGTCAAGCGCGTCATCTGTCATCGACGTCTGTGCCATGTAGTTTAGTTCAAAGCAAATGACATTACAAAACACACGCGGTTTAGCAAACCAGAAATAAAGCCCATTTTTTCGTTTAAAGTTAATCGGAGTTTAATCGCAAAAACCAGCAGGTTATGGGCCCTGCACGATGGAGGCGGACAAAGTAGGTCTTCCGCAATTCGACGGAACACATTTTGCGATCTGGAAGTTCCGCGTGGAGTTGTTGCTGGAGGAGAAAGAGTTGTCGGACCACACCGAGAAGGAGCCCACGGCATCGAATTTGGCACTAGCGGAATGGAAGTCGAAGGATGTCAAAGCTCGAAATTTGATCGTCAAGTGCCTTACGAACGATTATGTGGACTCTGTCCGGGGCAAGACGACGGCGCGTCAGATGTGGAAGACTCTTCTGGAAGCTCACGAGAAGACTGGTGTCGTGAGTGAGATGTTCCTGCGCAAGAAACTGCTGGCCCTGAAGTACGTCGACGGTGAATCAATGGAAAAGCATTTGGCGAGTTTTGATTCGATCGTGACCGACCTGCGGGCAGCTGGAGCGGATGTCAAGACACCTGAGGCAATCACCTATCTTCTCGAAACGCTGCCACGGTCATACGACAACGTCGCCACCGCCCTATGACCATTGATCCGGAGACCCTTACGGTCGCAAAAGTGAAAGCTAACTTGCTGAATGAGTACGTGAAGCAGAAGGAAAGAAGCGGCGCTGGACAGGAGGAGACCAAGCCAGCTGTTTTTCTTGGGAAAGCCGATAGACGCCAGAAGCCGTTTCCGGGTCAGTGTTGGAGATGTAAACAAACGGGCCACAAGTCGTTCGAGTGTCAAGCGCCCGAAGAAGGAGCAGGAAGTTCACGTGAGAGTGGTGGGGAAGTTGCTGGGAGGTTACCAACCAAGAAGAAAGCTTTCCAGCTTCGACGACCGGATGCAGAGGAAGGCGAGGAATCTGTCCCAAGGGGAGGTTTCGCTTTCATGACCAAGACAACGGAGCTGAAGAGAAAAGGTGGCTCGGAAGTTACTTGGATCATTGTTCCTGGCAGAGCAGACTTTGAGGAACTCGTACCCCGTGTCGCTGGCAGAAGAAGGACAAGCAATAGCAGCAACGAAGGTTGGGTTCATCTCTGCCATGAGCTACGTGCAAGGAAAGGAGTACCTCTGTGAGGTTTCCGATGTGCTGTATGCCCCTGGACTCCGGCATAACTTGCTGTCGGTGAGTCGTCTCGAAAAAGCTAGATTTTCGGTCGTTTTCCGTAACGGTGTAGTAGAGCTGCTTGATGGGAACACGATCTTCGCAGTTGGAAAGCGAACACAGGATTTGTACGAGTTATCGTTTACACTGAACCGTGTGGAGGCGAATTCGATCCAAGCGAACGTCGACAGGAACATTCTCTGGCACCGACGTCTAGCGCATCTTGGTATGAAGAGTGTTCGAGATTTAGCACGGCGGCAAATGGCTAAAGGGATCAATTCGTCAATTACAGATTCTACTGAGCTCTGTGAAGCGTGCATCATGGGAAAGCACTCCAGACCGCCGTTCCGGTCTCGTGAAAGTCGTGCCAGCCGTCCTCTGGAGCGCGTACATACGGATGTCTGTGGACCGATCACACCAGCAACATGGGATGGAAAACGGTATTTTGTCACGTTTATCGACGACTGTACGCACTTCACAGTAATCTACCTGATTGCTTCCAGAGATGAGGTCCTCCCACGGTTCAAGGAGTACAAGGCGATGGTTGAAGCTGGGTTCGATTTGCCTTTGTCCAAGCTGCGGTGCGACAACGGCGGGGAGTACGTGTCAAACGAATTCAAGAGTTTCTGCCGGGACAGTGGTGTTGTTGTCGAGTATACGATGGCATACACTCCGGAACAGAACGGCGAAGCTGAGCGGATGAATCGGACGATCGTTGAAAAAGGCAGAGCGATGATCTACGATTCTGGGCTACCGAAAGAAATGTGGGGAGAAGCCGTGATGTGTGCTCTCTACGTTACGAACCGGAGTCCAACCAGGGCGTTGAAAGCGGATGTCACACCGGCGGAAGAATGGTATGGAGAGAAACCAGATCTTTCCGCTCTGAGAGTTTTTGGGTGCAAAGCTTATGCGCACATCCCGAAGCACAAGAGAGGAAAGTTCGACCCAAAAAGCCGGGAGTGCATTATGATTGGATACGACACAAACGGTTACAGGCTCTGGGATCCGGTCAACCGAAAGTTATTGCTGTCACGGGACGTGATCTTCAAGGAAGACGAGTTTCCAGCCATTGAAAATCCATGTGAGCGCGGATCGGAGCTTCGTGTCACGTCGGCGGATCGCTTCGTCTCGGAGGATCGTGTCACGTCGGCGGATCGCTTCGTCTCGGAGGATCGTGTCACGTCGGCGGATGGCTTCATCTCGGACGATCGTGCTAAGAAGTCGGTGGTGTTACCGGTGTCGATGGTGGTCCAACTGCAGAGGAACCCGTTCCTGAAGTGGAAGAGGAGGTGAGTGCTGTTAGTGACGACGAGTTCTTCGACTCGGAGAATCCGGAACAGGAGGAGCGCGTGCAGGAGGCCGAAGTCGTGTTAGTGGAGCAAGAAGTGTCGACTGTGTCAGCGGGAGGCGAAGAAGTGAACAACGAGCAGGACCCCCTTCTTGTTCGCAAAGAAAGGTCGCGTCGACCTCCGCTGTGGCATCAAGATTACGACATGGAGTCATCGGCATTGCTCGCAGAAGGAAATCCGGATGACGTGCCAGTCTCGTACGCCGACATTGAAGGACGCAGTGATGAAACATGCTGGAGGCGTGCTATCGAGGAGGAGTTGTCATCTTTGAAGATCAACGACACGTGGGACATCGTGCCAAATTCAGCGGGAAAGAAGGTGATCTCTGCGAAATGGGTCTTCAAGCGAAAGCTCGACAAGGACGGGAACCCAGACCGGTATAAGGCGCGACTCGTGGCACGCGGCTTCCTTCAAACACATGGAGTCGATTATCAGGAAACATATGCGCCTGTGGCAAAGTTAGCAACGATCCGATTTCTGCTGGCAATTGGGATTCAACGAGGTTACCACTTCTGCCACATGGACGTGGTAACAGCATTCCTCCATGGAAACCTGGAGCAGCCGGTTTACATGAAAGCTCCAGATGGTGTTGAAGCAGCTTACGGATCTGTCCTGAAATTGAAGCGCTCACTCTACGGCCTGAAGCAGTCTCCCAAGTGTTGGAACGATCGCTTCCACCATTATGTGATCAGCATTGGATTTGTGCAGTCGAAAGCAGATTACTGCTTGTACGTGAAAGAAGATGCCGCCGGACTGCTGTACCTGCTGCTGTATGTGGACGATCTGATGGTTTGCGGGAGTGATCTGAAAGCCATTGAGAACTTGAAGGTGGTGCTGTCTGCAGAGTTCCGCATGAAAGACCTCGGCTGTGTAGAGCATTTCATGGGAATGCGCATCGCGATCGATCGAGATCGTGGGAGAGTCACAATCAGTCAGGCCGTTTTCGCCGAATCCATTTTGGAGCGTTTCGGCATGCAATCGTGCAATTCAGTAACCACTCCCATCGAACCCAGCACCAAACTTCGCCGGCCTGAGGGGGCAACGAACACGGACACTCGGTACAGAGAGTTAATTGGAAGCCTGATGTATCTCATGTTGGGAAGCCGTCCGGATCTTTGCTTTGCGGTAAGCTACTTCAGTCGCTTTCAAGATTGTGCGGGCGAACAGCACTTCAACCACTTGAAGAGGGTGCTTCGTTACCTGCGGGGAACGAGTGCGTACGAACTGGTTTACTCTCGGAATCCTGACGCAGCGCCAATCACAGGATACGTCGACTCGGACTGGGCGAACGATTTGGATGATAGACGGTCGACAAGCGGGTTCCTATTCCAAGTCTACGGGAACATTGTGAGTTGGGCTACTCGAAAGCAGGGTGTCGTAGCTCAATCAACAACAGAAGCTGAATACATCGCAGCAGCCAACGCAGTCTCGGAGGCCCTGTGGTTCAAAAAGATGTTCGCGGACATCCTTGAACCAATTCGTCACCCAATCCCAATCCAGGAGGACAATCAAGGTTGTTTGTTTGTGGCCAGAAATCCGGAGACGAAGAGAACCAAACATGTGGACGTCAAGTATCATCTGGTACGAGAAAAGGTGTGTAACAAGGAGGTGGTGCTGGAGTATGTTCCGTCTGAACAACAGGCGGCCGATATCTTAACGAAGCCGCTTCCACGAGGAGCGTTCGAAAAATTCCGGGATGTCCTGGGATTGGAAAGAGGAGGAGTGTAGGTGTTTAACTTTCCACCCCCCTGGTCAAGCGCGTCATCTGTCATCGACGTCTGTGCCATGTAGTTTAGTTCAAAGCAAATGACATTACAAAACACGCGGTTTAGCAAACCAGAAATAAAGCCCATTTTTTCGTTTAAAGTTAATCGGAGTTTAATCGCAAAAACCAGCAGGCAGTAGGCTACGGAAAGATACAATGTTAATTATGTATAGTTTGTTTTTTAATCGAACGCTTGTCATAAATCGAGCCACGTAGCCCAGTGGTAACGCTTCCGCCTCGTAAGCGGTAGATCGGGGTTCAAATCCCGACTCGGACAAACACAACTGGTGATCTTTTCTTTTCTGGATTCGATTGCTGGTAGTGTACCGTCACAAACTGGACTGGTGTTCCCCTCAGGAACAGGGAAAGATTTACTTTTACTTTTCATAAAATTATTTTTTGACAACGCGTGCCTATTTAAAAATATTACATAAAAGACGTTTGACTTTTCCCTAAAACGGATAGCTTTATTAGTTAAAAAACTAAAATAAAATATTGATTTCAGCGAAAGCGGGCTCAAAATTTTTCTGGGGGTTCCTTGGCCAAAATAATTAGACCCGTATTTTTTTGTTTGGCCATTAAGCCTCATCTACAATCAAACTTACGCAAACTATTGCGTAAACAATCATCAATTTGATCTAGATGTCAGTCTAGAATCGACCATCAGTTGCTGCGATCCCAGCCTGACATCGAAGTAACAAAGTAAACAGGGACAAAAGTGACAGACGCAACATTCTGCGATTTGATATTGTAGATCAGGCTTTAGGGTGACCTACGCCGCCTACGCCGTGTTAGGGTGGTCCGAAAAATAGCCATTTTCGTCATTTTTCGCAAAAACCACTTTTTTTTAAATCATATCTCCGCGCCATTCAATCCGATTTTAGCTGTCTTAGACGCAAAAGAAAGGTGATTAGTTTGGCTATTTGGGAAAAATAGTAAGAAGTTTCAAAAATCTAGCTTAACATTTGAAAAGGTCGTATGAAAATTTAAAATGCTGTTTTAAAGGTCTCGGGACTAAAGAGCCTATGTCTGAAAATATTTTTACCTGATTCCTCGGAAAATTACATAACATATCAAAAAATGGTGAAGTAATGTTTTCAATTTTCTGAGATACGATTTAAAAAAAATAAAAACTGGGGTTTTCGACGCGACACGCGCAAAAATGGGAAAATGACAAAAACGGCAAAAAAAACGACTTTTTTTTACTAAAAACTGCGATAACTTGAAAATTCCAGCGATGACCTATACATGTACAATTTTTTTTGTAGTTGAAATACGCAACTTATAAAATTGTTGGTTTTACGAGCGGTTTTACAATGATGGAAGACACAAATTTTTAAGAGCGGATACAGACATCGCACAAGTATTTCAGAAAAAGAGCTCTCAAAAATCAGGCTTTGAGTTCCGGGTTTCGGGCCAAAATTCAATCGCAAGAGCGCATAAAAACCTTCAATTTAGTAATAGGATTTTTTTCTGGGACGATTCCTCGCCACACACGATTTTTTTAAGATTTCTGAGAAAAGCGTTTTTCCAAAAGCAAACCTTAAACCTTTCTTTTGTAAGAAAGGCAAAAAATACATTCTTTTAATAAACGCATAAGCTCACAGTCAATTGTACTTAAAAATCTAATTCTCTTGCAAAAAAAAAAAAAACTAATAAATTACTGATGTTTGAATTGAATGTATGACAAAAGGTCGAAAGACGTAAGTTCGAATGGACAAAAGGTAAAAAAATAAAAAAAATCGAATTAAAAAAAAACTTTTGATGTCAGCCAAAATGCAGCTATGGAAAGGTGTTTTGAATGGTTTTCATTAATTACACTTCGGTATTCTAAAAAATTTAGAGATCTTCTGAATAAAAACTTGCCCCCAGATTGTTGAAAACTTTTTGAAAAGAACTTTTGAATACGATCGATTTTTTTTTTATATATGTGGCTATATTTTTGAAGTCAGATTTTTCTAAGAATCTCTGATGTGACCATGAAGGATAGAAATCTTGCAACAATATTTAAGAAGCAAGACTTTTTGATTTTCGCAACTGTTTATACTTGAAAGTATGGAAAAGGCACTTAAATATTCCAAACATGTTTTTTTTTTGTAAATAATATAAAAACTTACAAAATATTTTAGAAGTCGAACTTTTATCTCACTAGGTTTTTTGGCCAAATTTTCCCTAGTTTTTGTTTAATTGCATTTGAAAAACCTTCTGTTACCAAGCGGTTAATGAAAAGGAAACAGTTGCAAGGAACACCAAATCTCTATGAACCAGCCATTCACACAAGTTGTAAAATTGTTATGTCGGTAAATAAATAGAATGAATTGAATTGAAAAAAAGTCGAACTTTTTTTTTGAAAGAACTGCTCATATTTTAAACAATTGAAACATTCATAAAAAAACACGACAGTCAAAAAAAGATTGTTTAAAAAAAGTCAAAAAATGGTTATGTTTGATAAAATGGAAAAACTCACAATATTGCTACGACAACCCGAGCAGACGGAAACAACTTGCTTATAACATCTTTCGATTTTTGAAATACTAGGCCAATAACATTTTATGTTATTTATAACAAGATTTGTTATTCGTAGTTTTTGATTTTTTTTTGTTAATGTCTAATAACATTTTTAGTTGTTCTTCGAACCATTCTTTGTTGTTTTTTTTTGTTATTTTAACAACTAATCCGATCATCCTAAGAACAGTTGGGGACCATCCATAAACCACGTGGACACTTTTTTCGCATTCTCAACACCCCTCCCCCCCTTCGTGGACGATTGTCCATACAAAACAAATCTTTTTTATATGGAGCGTGGACAATCGCCATACCCTTCCCCCCCTAAAGTGTCCACGTGGTTTATGGATGGTCCCTTGGCATTATTCTTCCATAACACAAAATTTTATTAACAATTTTTTTTTTGCTTTCAACCAATATCAGAACAATAACAAATTTTGCTATGATAGCATAAACTGTTATTGAACTTTTATGCAAAAATGTTTTTTTCAAGAAGATTCCATAACACTTTCTGTCATTTTAACAGTATTTGTTATTGAAATGGCATACCGAATGACGGTACACAATATTATTACAAAAACTAATATTTTTTTAGGGAATGGAATGTGGATAACTTTTCAACAAAAAAAGTCACCCTAAAATATCTTTATTTTAATTTTGATAGACTTGCAATCAACTGAAAGCAACATAAAATGCATTTTCCTGTGATGATATATAAGTTGGAACGGTAACTTCAAACAGCTGGTTCTTGGGCATAACTCAACTAATCAAGACGATTCTTTGTGATTTGTTAGGATGTCTAGATGATCCTAGAAATTTGCAGAACTCAATTTGATCAAATCTGTAATTTTTGCGATCAAAAGATCGGGTTGGCAGTTAACGATCAGTCGACTATTATTAAGTTGTGTGGAGACATTCAATTTTGTTTCCGTTACAAGATTACAATCCGTTGTTTACACATCGTTGGCACTTCTGACATATTCCTTTGGACAAAAACTGAAATGCAAAAACATGCATTCCAACACTACTGCAAACTTCCATCAGTTGCAACCGCCTGCACCATGGTAACTTGTTGAACGCCCATAAACTTGGTTTCCATGTGAATCCTGTCCTAGTTGTTACGACGGGTTCGTCACGCTACCACACACCACGTGGACATGACCATAACATCGTTTAAGGGTTCATTCGGCCATCGACGGCAGACATGTCCTGACGTATGACTTTGAGGTTATGAAACTCCGGTGTAACGCGTACCGTTAAAAAATGTGTGTTATTTTAAGCATTCGAAAGTGATTTAGTGAGAAGTTGTTAAAGTTTCAAGCAATCGATAGTTTTATTTTAGACAAAATGTTCCTTTCGTCGATACCGTCACTGCCATCGATTTTGAGTAGTCTATCAGACGATGCCGTTTTGCTACGAAGGACTCGAATGTAAGTATTATCAACCTGTAATTAGATGGCCTTACAGGCGTAACGAACCATCCGTAATCCTTAATCGAATGTTATTGAACCTCCTCTGAATCATGAACCCATGAACCACACGCGGAGGCCGCAGGTCGACCATCGATAGACAATCTCCGAAACGCTGTTCTGTTGACTGATGATGGCTCATATAGATAAACCCCTCAACAGCAGGTTCGCATAATGTCCAATCATCGGTCACGGTTCCTCCCGAAACCACCTGGCACCACGTGGAAACCCCCAACTCCTTCTTTACAGAATAGAAAGAGAGAAGTAACATGAATGTTTTCGGGAAAGTGTGTCAAGGTCCTTGGCCCGTCGTCATTTGCCCTCAGCAGGAAGGTACCACTTTAGAGGACTTGTTTAGTGACTTGGAATATTTCTATTCTTTTATTTTTTTTGAAGCGAGAAAAATATTAGCAGACGGAACATCGTCGTTTGACGCCAAGGTTGAAGAATGATAGAACTGCTTGCCGGTGGGGAGGCAATTTGCCTCAGTTTTTCCCTTCACCGGGAAATACAAAAAAACGACTAATAATTTGCATTTACATCTGAATAACGATGGGACTGTGTGGTGTGGCATGGCGTGGGGACAATCTTGAACCGAAAGGAACAAATGTTCAGTTTCAATCAACTTCTAATCACCGCAGACCAGACATTATATTGTCAGAGGATGGTTTACTTTTGCTGTGATGAGCATTTCCTTGTCACGAAACGATGAAGGTTTGGCGGAGGACGATTGTGGGACAAGGTCGAACTCACGGTGAATTTAGAGGGTTTAAACGTTTGTTATGATCAATTAGAAATCTACCAAGCGTCTCCATTGAATAGTAGATCTAGGATTTCATCTTTTTAATCAAACCAAATCAAAAGAGATGTAAAAAAATTGTACCAGAACTGAAAATTATTTGGATAAAAATATTTGAGGATCCCAAAATAGATTTAAGAATAAAAATGAAACGGATCGGATAGTTTTTCGGATAACAGTACAAAATTAATGGTCTTTTGAAAACCTGTAAAATTATTTTGTTTCGTCTCCCACAGTCGTGATACAAAGCTGGCATGTATGAGTTAGTTTATTTTCTAAAAGAAGTCACCTTTATTTACAGTTTTCAGTTTTCGCGCGTTCCGATTAAATTTTGGCAAAAAAGGTGATCACATTAAATAACGTTTGAAACTTTGCCCCTTGTAGTCATAAAAATCATTGCGTTAATTTTTGTGCAATTTTAGACTGTACATTTATATGAAATCCTGTGGAATTTAAACAAAATGACCGTACTGTTAGAGTTTTACCTGTATTCAGGAGCAGTGCTGAAAATGTCAAGGGTCGGAATCGGCGACGTTGACACGAATTATCCATCTCCATTCACCTAATCACAAAACCGTGACATAAACAAAACCGGCGCAGTCGTGAGTGCTATAGAGGAGAAAACCGTGACGTCAGAAATGAACTCAAGTCACTCAAAGTTCATTTTGTGAGTGACTTTAACAGTTTGGCATAGTTTGACAGCTACCTTGTCCCCAGTTTTTATGCGGGAGAGTAAAGGAGGCGAATACTTTATGAAAATCATACCTGTCAAAATTCCAAGCCTCAAAATTTTGTCGCGAGTTGCTTTTCTCCTCTATAGCTCACTGAGCAGCTGCATTGCGTAGCAGTAGTCGTACATCGATATGCTGTGTTAGTTTTTATTATTGCATAACTTTTTTTTGGAATTTTTTTATTTGGCTCAAACTTTATGGAGGCCTTCCCTATGACCAAAGAAGCTATTTTGTGTCATTGGTTACCCCCTACAAGTCTCCACACACAAAGAAAAAATACTCTAAATTAAAAAAGATCGCTCGTTGGATTAAAAGTTCGCGTTGGTGAATATTCGTAGAAAGTTCAAACTTTTCAATTTAAAAGTTGGAAAGTTTTTGATACTACCATGCATTTATGGAACAAAATCGTTGTATCGATAAAAGTGTTTTACTTTTAATTGGAAAAGAAACCTTTTATAGCAAGAATAAACAACATTTAATACTACAGTGTTAATTTCAGAAAAATGTGCTTGATTCTAGGCTTGATTTTATATTTATTTTTAAAAGTTTTAAACAGTATGTTAAATAAGACATTTTGTTATTGTATTTAACGCTTCTGGCCAAAATCCGAGTCCAAGCTGTACCGATTCTTAGGGTACGCCACCGGTCACTTCCGAAGACCCCAAGCTGGACGGTTCCAGACGGACGTTTCGACGCGCGACAGCAAAGTAGAGAACAGGATGGTCACGTTGCCGGCCTTCATCAGGACAGGTTTGGAGAAGTTGGCTGTAGATTCGGCAAGGGTGATCGACTTTTACTGGCTGGAAAGTGATGTGCCTGAACGGGGAGTTCCCGATTCTGGAAGCGCATCCGGAAGATTGGGTTGATGAGGCCCTCGGAACGGAATTCGATTTCGAGCACTTCATCCTCCTTCGAGAATGACACAGATTTTTTCGGCACGCTGTCCAGGGTTCATTCGGCTGGTGCTGCGCCATCGCGAGATGAGCATTTGTGGACGGTTATTTGCTAAAAGAGATGGAAGTAAGTGAAGTTGGCAAACCACTGTACACATTCCCAATACTCACAGGTGTTGTAAACCGCCGGCACCGAGTGCAACATCCGCTCTGGTTACCTCCGATTATCCCGCTTCTCGACGTCCTCCTCTTCGTCGGCTCCTTCTCCTCACCGTGAAAATCACCTGTCTCGTACTTGTCCAAAAACCGGATGTTTATCTACTTCAACGCAATCTCGTTGTTCACGCAAGTCTTCGGCAGCGCCATCTCCTCGATGATCTCGTTACAGTCCTCGCGGGAATTGACCTTCAATCACCAATCCCGGGCCACCACCACCGAATACAACCGGTGCGAATCCACATCCTATCCTAAAAAAACAAACAAAATCAATCACAAGCCCCACAAAACACCCAAGCTTTCTTCTTACCCATTCCGGTCGTGGAACAGCTGCAGTTCCTGCAGGAAGCTCGCCTTGTACTCTTTGAGCACTTCACCTCGTCCCGCACCCGCACCACCCCCCTTCGAATGCGTTCCGCTGCTGCTGTTTGGCTCACGAAGGTTTCCGCGTCCGATTCCTGGCTGCTGCCACCGTTAGCTTTGCTTTGCGTCCTAGAATCACCAGCACCACTGGACCCACCAAAGTGTTTGTTTACATTTGGAACTTAGTCGTACACGGTTACACGAGAACGTCAAAATGAAAGAAATTCTACAGTCGTATTAAAAGTTAAGACTTTTAAATCAGTTAGTAGGGAGATTTTCAAAAACTTTACCAGTAAAAGTTTTCATATTTTAAACAAGAAAAAAACTTTCCCTCAAGCTAATTTTAGCAACTTTTTAAAACAAAAATAAGTAACTTTTGGCATTACGGTAATATTTTTTTGTGTGCATACAATTTTGGCAGCTGTCCATACAAAAATAATACGTAAATATTCGAAAATCTGTGGAAGGTGCAAGGATTATTTTTTGCCGACTTTTAAATTAACTTTTTTTTTTACAAAAACTCAATTTCCCAAAATCCGTATGCTTTGATTTTCGTTTTTTATATGTTTAAGGGTACAAAAACCCACAACTTTTAGGTCAAAAATTCTGCCGCAGAGTTATAATTTTTTGAAAAAAGTTGTGATTTAAAAAAAAATCTAAATTTTATACATAAAATTTGTTTGGCCGAATTTGTTTTATATAAAATTGAATTTGCAATCGAAAAGTACTATGCATTTTTTTTTGATTAGGTGCTCCGTTTTCAAAATATTGCCATTGAAAGTAAAATCTTGTCCAGAAATTATTTTTTAAATTTTTTTTAAATAGTGTCCATCATTGTCCATTCCTGACAATATTTTTTTGAAGATTTCAGAAAAATTGCTCTTTTATACAATAAAAGACATTGAAGTTTGGACCTCTGGATACTGAGATACAGCGGCTTAAAGAAAAAGAAACAGGAAAATTGAAGTTTTCTGAGTCTCGTCCATTTTGTAATGCCAATATCTCAATGTTAAAATAGAATTTTCAGATTTTTTCCAAAACAATATTTTATAATCAAGGCTAACATTTCAAAAGGGCGTAATATTAAATGTTTGGCCCTTTTAAAATGTTAGTCTTGATAAAAAAAATAAAATATTGTTTTCGAAAAGATCGGAAAATTTCACGAATGTTTCATTTTTTAACATTGAAAATCGGACCATTAGATATCAACATTAGAAAATGGAGGGTTGTTTGGGTGAGAATTAGAAAACTTAAATTTTCCTGTTTCTTTTTCTTTAAGTCGCTGTTTCTCAGCATCCAGAGGTCCAATCTTCAATGTCTCTTAGACAATTTTACAGCAAATTTTCTAAACCCTTCAAAAAATATTTTCAGGATTGGATAATTATGGACACCATTTAAAAAAAATTAAAAAAAAACGGTTTTTTTCCGACAAAATTTAATTTTTAATGGCTATATTTTGAAAACGATGAACTTAATAAAAAAAATGTAAAGTAATTTTCGATTGCAAATCCAATTCTACATTAAAAATGAGGTCAAAAATTAAAAAAAATCACATCACTCTTCTGCAAATTTTTTATTCATACTTCTGATTGGCTTAACCCTCTACAACCCAACCCCGCCTCTAGACGGGCTTCGATTTAAAAAATCCTCAAAAATCCATTTTTAAACCAATTTTTGATCTTCAAAAAGCATTGGAAAGAAGAACTTTTGAAATTTTGGAAAATTTTAGGGTTGGAAGTTTGACTTGTTTTATGTGACTTTGCCAATGTTTTTAAAAATGTAATTTTTTTATGGGTCAACTTTGGCTGTGTTTTTTACTAACATTTCCTATATTTTAAGTAAAAAGAAGTATGCAGTAATTTTTCTAGTGCCCCAGACTATGCCTCTACGCATTTATTTACAATTTAAATGATAATGGTGCCATTTTATAGCAAAAAATGTGAAAAACAAGCAAAAAATTGAAAAAGTGGCTGTAAAAACATGAAAAAATTAGATAGGCAAAATGTAATGATAGGAGGTTGTAGAATAGACCAAATACTATCAAAAACAAACATAAACTAAATAAGATAAATGCAAATTAAAATACTAAAAATGAAACAAGAAAAACATAAAACAAGAGAAGTAAAGTTTTTCGTAGAACAAAAGTTGCTCAAAATGACCTCCTGAACACGGGAAAAATAAAAAATTTCGAAAAAAAAATTTGGGCAGTAGAGGGTTAAAAGATGCGGGGTTTTGCCCCTAAACATATAAAAAATATAATTTAATATAATATAATAAAATCGATAAAATGAAATGAACCGTTCGCAAGTTAAAACATTTCAAGGGCTAATTTAGATTCAAAATAAGTAAATTTTGAATTTAAAAAAGTGTATAACATCGTTATGTGTAGGGTGTTTGTCCCTATTTTGGGCCTACTAAGCAGAGCGTACTTTTAATTTGATGTATGCACAAAGGCTGCTATAGGCAACCTAGCTTATACTATATGAATAAGTTTGTTTGTTAATGCTAATGCTCGTATTTAATCACATATTTGATAAAAATATCATTTATCGCTGTTTAAGCCCGAAAAACAAATACATTTTTTGTCCGACCTACCTTCTGATTGGTTGAAATCTCGAAGCACGTGGCGAGAATTTTTGACGTACGGCTCAGCCTCAGCTCGTAGAGTGCAACCGCACATGTTCGGTCGACAAAAATGCTAAATAATTGTGATGTTTTAAGCCACAAATCAACATTAGAATGATTTATTTCACCTGCATTACGTGCATACTTAGCATGAACATCATTTTTATCATTCATTTAATAGTTAAAACATAATTAAACATTTATTGCGTAGCCAAACAACAAGCCCGTAATATGCAAGAAAGACTGTAACATTCGAGTAGCGCACACACACTGGCACAGTTTGTAGAATAGTCAAATGTACCGAAAATATATCCATTTCTCTCCGATATGGACGAAGCAACTTTAATCAGTTATTTTATTGATTTGGTGGCAGTTTAATGATTGTTTTTGCAATGGGACTGTGCATGTATCATTCTCAAGTGGCAGATTCCTGCCAGGTTTGGCAAAACGCACAATTTCTTTGAATTAGGTTTGGTAGACCCAAAATAGGTACTAGGCCCAAAATAGGGACAAATACCCTATATCTTTTTGTATGATAGAAATGAAAGGATGAGAAAAAGGTGCTGTGGTAATACTACAGGCATAACCATCATGACGAAGAACTTCGGACACAAAAGTAAATGATTTTTTTTATAGTTATTAATATTTGCGTTTCTTGCCCACAAAATCAATCACGAATGAGTTATTTCTTAAGATCTATTTATTTCTGCTCAAAGATGGTCTCATGTTATTTTGACGTTGGATAACGGAGGCTTTGGGCTGCCCGTCGACGATCCGAAAATTATGAGGTAGAGTGGGGGCGATTTTAGATACATCAATCTCACGTCTCTCGATTGACTGATTGGGAAACGTTTGTTCAACCAACCAGCGTGCGCTAAGAAGAGGGGAAATTTGCCGAGAGGGGAAGGTGAAACCAAAGCGTTTCATTTCGCTTCGCGAAATTTTGGATTGCTACCCTGTATAGAGCCCTAAGACGAAGTTCTTCGTCAAAAATGAGTTTTTCAAAGTGTTTTCTATTAGGGGAACAGCATCTGATTCCAGCGTGCCTCTAATGTTGGCAGGTCAGAACTTTGATATTCAATTAAAGCTAATTAAAAGCGTTTTCAACTGAAATCGAGTGATAAATAGCTCAATAAGAAGTGAGCAAGCAAGTTTCTATCAAAAGTTTTGCAAAATTAGTTGTTTAAATAGTGAAAATCAGCAAATTGGATGGAGTTGGGAGCGAGTGCTTAACCTGCCAAACATACGAGAATTTCCCAAAGTCTTTATTTTTTTGCGACTTGCGATATTTCAGCCACAATTGTTTAGATTTCCAATGTTTATCGTTATAAAAAAAACCTTTTTGAAATTTGACAATCCTTCAAATCAAACAATTTTGAAAATTTTAAAATAACATCAGCTTATATCCAAAGGGAAAAAACTGTCTTTTTGCAACTTTTCAAACGTAAGGGCGTGTAAAAATATTTGTATTTGAAAGATTGGAATTATGCTCAAATGTTTAATATTTCTTTAAATATTTAAAATCAGACCAATAGTTGCCAAGTTTTTTAATATTTCACATTTTCTTTCAATTCATTGCAAGGTCTTGAGGTTACGTTTATGTAAATCGGCAAAAATGTCAAGGGTTGGTATAAGTACACAATATTTTTTTTAAATCTGTTTTCAGGGTATCAAAATATACGTTTTTAACTATTAACAAAATAAATTTGAAGATATTTGGTTGCATCATTGCCGAGATATATCTATTTTAAGTCAGGACGAGAAAGTAAATGTTGGCCCCAGATCGTCTCCATGGATTCTGTTTCGGCGGAGTCGCTGGTAGACAGTTGGACTCACAATCATCAGTTTGAATCCCGGGGTGGATGGATCTTAGGTGTAAAAAGAGGTTTGCAACTGACTCAACAATCAAGCCTTCGGACACCTAGTTTCGAGTAGGAATCTCGCAATCGAGAACGTCAATGCAATGCTGTAGAGTGAACAATTTGATTTGATAATTGATTTTATTAAGATTAAGAATCTGGGAAATGTTTTATTTTTTTAAGTGAAATTACAATTTTTGAACTTTTTCCTACTTTGCCGATGATACCATAACGATTAAAAGATACCTTCTCAAGATATATATTTTTAAAATGAAAATCTATGTCGTTTCATGCTTAAACATCATTTCTTTCTCTCTCAACTAGAAACGATACGCGTGATGTTTGATTTATGTTGTGACCCGATGGTTCCAAAATCGATACCAACTGATCCGGGAACATATTACTGTAAAAGAGTCCACCCCAACAACCATGTGCGTTCAATGTCCACAGACCGGGTCAATAATACCTTTAAAACTGCAGCTCGTCTTTCTATGCTAGAAGGTATGTGCTATTAGGATGTAACAAAAATGACTTTTTGGCGGGCATTCAAGGGTTTGTTCCGGTGGGCATACTAAGCCCAAATCCAAAATATGAGCTTGATTGGACGTAACAGGAGCTGGCGCTCCGCCCTTCAATTTTAAATGGGATTTAACCCGTAAAAAAAGTTTTTTCAAAAATGTCACTTTTTGAGGCATTTTGGCCACTGAAGCGTTTATTTTCAACATCATTGGCATGTAGGCCAGATTCTTGTGCATCTTTTGGTATATATAACATTGAAATTTGGAGCACCCTGGAGCTCGGTACAGACCTTCAAAGTTTGGCATTTTTTCGAAAAATCGGCCCCGGCAAAATCAAATGGCGTCTAGGGCGTCGCGAGGCGCGACGCATATCTTTTTTGCCGGGGCCAATTTTTCGAAAAAATGCCAAACTTTGAAGGTCTGTACCGAGCTCCAGGGTGCTCCAAATTTCAATGTTATATATACCAAAAGATGCGCAAGGATCTGGTCTACACGCCAATGATGTTGAAAATAAACGCTTCAGTGGCCAAAATGCTTCAAAAAGTGACATTTTTGAAAAAAACTTTTTTTACGGGTTAAATCCCATTTAAAATTGAAGGGCGGAGCGCCAGCTCCTGTTACGTCCAATCAAGCTCATATTTTGGATTTGGGCTTAGTATGCCCACCGGAACAAACCCTTGAATGCCCGCCAAAAAGTCATTTTTGTTACACTCTAATGTGCTATGCTCTTCTGTACATAGCGGAATTGTTGCACACCTCCGTCCTTCTGGGTTTGGTCGGATCCTAAACTTCATTCATTATGCATCATGCTATACCTAGTAATGGTAAATTCTATTACCACATGAATGCCTAGTAGTAGCAATAAGGAAGCTCATCCGCATGTGCTACAGCAGCGCAGCTGTGCGCTCGTGGTAGTGCATGTGATTTGCATTAGTTAGGGTTGGGGGACCTATGTTGATCTTGGTTCTAAAAATATTCAAAACCTTCTTTAAAAAGACTAGATTTCAAATTTAATAAAAGCTTTAAGCGCATAATTCTAGCTCTATATGCATGTATAAAGCTACAATTGTGCTAAAAAGCCAAAAATAGCCACTCAAATCCCCTATATGCAACACACTATCGTGCACATAAGTGCTATAATAGTTCATATAGCGAGTAGTTGATGCCGGCCAGCGTCCAACGTCCAGCCCCGGCAGGCAGTGTCCGAACGTTGGCGAAATTGCCGCGACAGTCGTTCGTACGCGGCGTGGTCTCCAGCCAGACACCAATAATTCTGGATAGGAAGGATTTCTGCGCATGTGCTCTGTTTTTTTTTTGGCATCTTCCGATTGATGTCTGCCACATCCTTGTTGATTCGCGAGATGAAACCAAATGGATTCGATCTGGTAGGCAGACTCCGATTTGATTCGTGTGTGGAATCTGTCAATCTTGGGATTCTGGCCGGAACAGACCACGGTCAGATTGGTCCGAGTGTTATCTTTCGAGTAATCGTCGCGCTAGCAGTGTATCATGTGATAAAGTGGATAATTGCATTTGGAGAGTCTGAGTGGTTTGCCAAAAGTTGATTTTTTGTTGGGTGGAAGTGTTGACAATAAAAAAGTGGGAAGAAGAGTTTTTAAGTGTTTAATTTGATGGTCTGGATCCAAGTAGAACGTCAGTGTCAAGTTCAGTGTTCTAACTCTGGGGACGAATCTCAGTAGATTGGATGGATCCGGCAGTAAAGCAGCATCCCACAGCGACGTAATTTAGCAATAGTTGTTCAAAGACTGAAGTTTTATACAGTCCAATAATACCATTAATCAGCCAAGTTTTTTCGTGAGCTGCTTTTGCTTCTCTGTAGTAATAGTCCAGATAGCCAAAAAGCTGTGTAATAAATTTCCCAAGAAAAAAAGAAACGAAAATTTGTGACACTCTCTCAGCGTTTCAATATATCTACAACATACCAACAGCAACAAAGTTGGGGCAAAAGTTTAATTTGATTTGGAGATTCGAACATTCAATAAAACAGCCAGGCGCTCTCAGGGTGATACACAGCGCACATAATTGAATAAAAATGCGTCGTGGCGACGAGACCTACCGGCGGATTATCCGCGAAAAGGTGGTCGTACGGGGGAACACCACCATCCGGACGCTGGACTCGACCTTGTCCTTTCTGCCGATCGTAGAGAAGTAAGTAGTAATTTTAATCGCTCGAAATGTTTAAAATTTCAAATTTTAAAAAAATGACGATTCTTTTAGGCTTAAACAATTATTCAAAATGTATTCTTATCTAGAGATAGAGAAATTACCTATAATCTTGGGGAAAAGCATGTATTTCCATCCAGCACCTAATGCGCGTTTCAGCGTTTTCAGCTCGACGCTGTTGTGCTTTCTTGTCGCACGTCGTTTGACCTTGAATATTGAATAAACAAAAACTAGAGCCCGCAATGTAAACAATAACAAACACATTTTGTTTGGTTGACCATTACGTGCATTGTCCCGAAGTTTTGATGAATTAGGTTGACGGAGTCCTGAGTTAAAATTAAAAATGTTTACGGTAGTCGGGCATGTACGTGTGTCAAACGCGTTCTGACCTGAAATCCCTTTGGCTAGTTGTCGCACTTTTAGCTATTTTCAGGGTGTGTCAAGATAGCACGACAAGATTGAAACTTCTTTAATATAAAGAGAGCAGGGATGGAATAATCGCAAACAAATTATTTTCGCTTGCGAGCTTTCTTCACCCGCGAAAGAGAGAAGAGGCAAATCACGCAAAAGAAAATCGCTGCCGAACTTCTCCTGTTGATGATTTTTTTGTGAATTTCCTTGTCAGCACCACTTAAAGTTATTTATTTCGCTTTGTTTACAAACATTGTCCATCTACAAAAAGTGACAGGTCATTTTTCGACGTGTGACGTTACACTTGCAAGTGTAGTACACTCAAACCCCGATGGTTTGACACCAACTGTTGTCAAACGAACGGGGTCACTTTTTAGTTTGACACCCTTTTCACACGGAGTTCACACACACTACCAAACGTTTGTTTTACTAGTGTGCGTGAGCGCCGTGTAAAAAGTGACAGTTCGTCACTTTTTAGTTTGACTTTGACCAACCAACGGGGTACAAACTAAAAAAGTGTCAAACGAAAAAGTGACCAACCACCGGGGGTTGAGTGTAGTGAAAAAGATATTCCGGCGTATAATCAAGATGATGATTTTTTTAGATTTATTTTACTGATCATTCGTGCGCGAGAGAGGAGAGCCATGTTCCCTTCTGATTTTTTCTTTTGATTAACGTTCGAAGATTGTCTTTTGATGATGATTCTTCCATCGCTCTTTATGAACGTTCAAAGATTTTCTTTTCATTGCTCCGGCAGAAGTCTCAGCGCGTAGTCGTGTTTTTTTCGCGGTGTGTTTGGCGCGTTTTTCACGGCGATTCCGAGGCGTGTGCGAGCGGACAAGCCCGTTCCGGTGGTCAGAGAGGCCACAATCTGGTCGTCGTGGACACGGCGGCGGTGCAGCAGTGGAAGAGGAACGAGTTCCTGCATCCGAGCAGCAGCAGCAGGAGGAGTCAGCAGCAGCGGCTGCGGAGGCAGCTGAGGAGAGAGACAGTCGTTGGCCGGTGGAATCGGCCCCGGAGAGTCGACTGCGGTCGGCGGACCAGTTTTCGGCCAGGCCAGGTCGGAGACAACCCCGTTGTTTACGTGGCTGGCAGCAGGCAGCACAACAACAACAACAACAACAAGCGCGCGAAAACGAGCTTCCCGCGCATCCCGCTGCGGGCGGCAGCCAGTGCGGCCAGTTCGGCGGTGAGTGCGAAAGGCGAGTTTTTTGTTAGCGTTTAGTTTTTTTTTTTTCTCATAGTTTTTTTTTCGGTTAGTTTTTTTTTTCTTTCTCCTTTTTACTTTTGCGATTAGTTTCATCACTTGCATTTTCGTTTAGTTTATCGCGTTTCTTTGCAAACATGGATCCGACCGAGTCGGACCATGAGGAATTCGACTCCGATTCAACCCTTGAGGGTGACGAGGACGTGGAAATGGAGGACTCTGTTTTGGGAGTTCCTTCAAACACCACCAACAGGGACCTCTTCCTGAAGGATAAGGATCCTGGCGGTAAAGGGGGATCCTCGGACGGGTCTAAGAGGACGAAGCGAAAGCGTTCTAAATCAGATCCGAATCCGGTTCCCCCTCAACCACCGATTCCTCCCTTGACTACAGACCCGATTCCTCCCAATCCAGATCCAATTCCTCCCAATCCAGATCCAATTCCTCCTAAAACACCAGTGCCGAATCCGGAT
The DNA here is from genome assembly GCF_016801865.2 of Culex pipiens pallens. Taxonomy (NCBI): domain Eukaryota; kingdom Metazoa; phylum Arthropoda; class Insecta; order Diptera; family Culicidae; genus Culex; species Culex pipiens. The sequence continues at coordinate 120,417,693 of NC_068939.1, forward strand.
CCAAATCCCCCCCCGCCCCTGAATCCTCATTCTCAAAAACCGATTCCACGTCCTCGTCAGTATCAAGAGGGATCGCAAACGGAATGGGTGGTCTTCTTCCGGCCCAAACAGAAGCCGTTAAACTTTGTACAGATCACCAAGGATTTGCAGAAGCACTATCCTGGGGTGGTCGAATGTACCAAGCTGAACAAGAGCAAGCTCCGCGTGATCGTGAACTCCGCGGTGCAAGCGAATCAGATCGTAACTGATCTGCGGTTCAGCATTGAGTACCGTGTTTGGATTCCGGCCCACAAAGTCGAAATCGATGGCGTGGTGACCGATGACAGTCTGTCGCTTGTCGACCTCTCAAGGGCGGTGGGACGCTTCAAGAACCCTAAACTTCCAGCTGTGGAGGTACTCGAGTGCCGGCAACTGGGCAACGTCACCACCGAGGCTGGCCAGAAGAAGTTCATTCCTTCTGCCTCGTTCCGGGTGACTTTTGCAGGATCAGCTCTGCCGGACTACATTGAGCTGTACAAGCTTCGGCTTCCAGTTCGATTGTACGTTCCGCGAGTGATGAGCTGCGAAAACTGCCAGCAGTTGGGACACACCAAGACCTACTGCAGCAACAAGAGCAAGTGCTCAAAGTGCGCCGGCCCCCACAAGGACGTGGAATGCCAAAAGCAGGCTGAAAAATGCCTGCTTTGTGGCGGGGAACCGCACAAAACTCGGCAGTGCCCAAAGTACAAGGAGCGCGAGGACAAGATGAAGCGATCCTTGAGGGAACGCTCCAAGAAGTCCTTCGCGGAAATCCTGAGTCAGGTGACCCACCCCAATCGCTTTGCTCCTTTGGCGGATGAAGATTCGGAGGACGAGGAATCCGATGTGGAGGTTCTCTTCCAGAGAGACGAGGAAAGTGACTCTTCCGGGCCAAACCCGAAGCGCAACAAGGCTTCCAAGTCCAAAAAAGCCGCTGGCGGCAAGGGTAAGGAAAGTGACTCGTTGAACTTCGAGGAGGATTTTCCTTTCGGTCCGTCGGGTAAGCCCGCTCCGAAGCCGGTACCGAAGCCAGTTCCCAAGCCGCTGAAGCCCGTTCCCAAGCTGCCAAAGATCCCCCTGAAACCGGTTTCTCAACCAAATCCGATCACCGATGCCTTCAAAGGAGTCCTTCCTTTTTCCACAATCGTGGAATGGCTGTGCTCTTTTGTGAGTGAACCGACGCGTTTAATCATAAAGCGGTTTGAGCCTCTCGCTAGACACATCGGGAAACAGCTTGCTAGCACGATGCCCCTCTTGTCGTTCATTTCCTTTGATGGGTAATACACCAAAAACCAAAAACGGCATCTCCTTTCTACAATGGAATTGTAGAAGTTTAACCCCCAAGTTAAACGATTTTCAACAATTCGCATTCGAACGGGACTGTGATGTGTTTGCGCTGAGCGAAACGTTTCTTATCGGAGATGAGACGCCAGCTTTCCGGGGGTACAACATCATCACAGAGAGCAGGGCAGGACCAAATAGAGGTGGAGGCGTACTGATTGGGGTCAGGAAATGCCACACTTTTAGAAAGGTCACGCTCCCGAAGCTAGGAGGAATCGAAGCAGTCGCAGTACAGGCCAGGATCAGAGGACTGGACATTTGCATTGTGTCCGTCTACGTTCCCCCACAGGTGTCGTTAACTCGACAAAAGTTGTGGGGTATGCTTGAGCTGTTGCAGGCACCGCGACTGGTTCTGGGTGACTTTAATCTTCACAGCACCGAGTGGGGAAGTCACAAGACAGACCCTCAAGCATATCTGATTCATGAACTGTGCGACGACTTCCAGATGACCCTCCTAAACAGGGACAAGCAAGTTACGCGGATTGCAACACCACCAACGTCAACCACGTCCGGTACGAAGGCGAGTGCCATCGACTTGTCGCTCTGTTCCAACAGTCTGGCAATTCTTTGTGACTGGAACGTGCTCCAAGATCCTCGTGGCAGTGATCATTTGCCGATCGCTATTCTGGTTAGCCATGGCCCACAGCAATCGACAACGGTGGAGATGCCTTACGATCTGACGCGAAATATCGACTGGAAACAGTACGCGGAGGCAGTCTCCATTGGAGTTGAGTTGCAAGCAGGGTTGGTACCGCTTGAAGAATATGCGTTTTTGGCTAATTTGATCTATGACAGTGCGTTACAAGCTCAGACGAAACCCGTCCCGGGACCGTACATCCGAACGCGCCCTCCACTTCCCTGGTGGGACAAGGAGTGTACGGATCTCTCGGCGGCCAGGTCAGAAGCTTATGTGGACTTCTGCAAGTGTGGAATCCGAGCGAACTTCCAAAAGTACAGAGCTCTTGATCGCAGGTACAGTAATACTCTGAAGCGGAAGAAGCGAATGTACTGGCGGGAGTTCGTTGAAGGACTACCAGCAGATACGTCCATGAGCACTCTGTGGCGCGTTGCGAGGGCCATGCGTAGAGGTTCCGTTCCGAACGAGAGTGTGGAAAAATCGGACAAGTGGATATTGGATTTCGCCAAGAAGGTGTGCCCGGACTCGGTGCCGACACAACCATCATTCGACGTTGTTGATGGGAGCGATTCTAATCCTCCCTTCTCGATGGTAGAGCTCTCCATAGCACTATTGACGGGCAACAACACTGCTCCTGGTCCGGACAAGATCAAGTTCAGCTTGCTGAAGAATCTTCCGGACGTCGCCAAGCAGCGTCTGTTGAATCTGTTCAACACGTTGGTGGAGCAGAACATAATTCCACACGAATGGCGACAGGTCCGGGTGGTTGCCATTCAAAAGCCCGGTAAGCCGGCGTCCGACCACAACTCGTATCGTCCAATCAGCTTGCTGTCGTGTCTACGCAAGTTGCTGGAGAAGATGATCCTCGACCGCCTCGAACCATGGATGGAACGAGAGCACTTGCTGTCAGACACGCAGTATGGCTTCCGGAGAGGCAAGGGAACAAGCGACTGTCTAGCCTTGCTGGCCACAGGAATCGACATAGCCCGTGGTAAAAAACAGCAAATGGCTTCTGTCTTCCTAGACATCAAGGGTGCATTCGATTCAGTCTCCATCGAGGTGTTGGGAGTAAAGCTGCGGCGGAGCGGTCTCAATCCGACGATGTGCAACTTCCTCATCAACCTGTTGTCAGAAAAACACATGCACTTTGTGCAAGGTGATCTGGCAATCACCCGGATAAGTTACATGGGTTTGGCACAAGGCTCACGCCTAAGTCCATCCATGTATAACTTCTACGTCAGCGATATCGATGATTGCTTGACCGGAGACTGCTCCCTTATACAGTACGCAGATGACGCAGTGGTTTCAATCGCTGCCAAGAAGGAAGTCGATCTGCTAGAACCCTTGCAAGATACCCTGAACAACTTGGCCCATTGGGCAGTTGGAAAGGGTATTGAATTCTCTCCGGAGAAGACGGAACTGGTCGTTTTTACGGGGAAGCATGAACCGCCGCAGCTCAATCTTTCTTTTTCGGGAAAGACTATCGAGCAGTCGGACCACTTCATGTACATGGGTACCATCTTTGATCAAAAGGGAACATGGGGGAAGCACATTAACTACCTGAAGCAAAAGTGCCTGCAAAGAACTAATTTTCTGCGCAGCGTCTCTGGCAACCGGTGGGGTGCTCATCCTTCTGACCTGCTTCGACTGTACAAGACAACGATACTCTCGGTGCTGGAATATGGCAATTTCTGCTTCCAAACAGCTGCGAAATCACGCTTGTTGGTTCTCCAGCGGATACAGTACCGAAGTCTTCGCATTGTCTTGGGATGCATGCACTCAACTCACAACATGACCCTCGAGGTCTTGGCGGGAGTGTTGCCTCTGCGAACTCGTTACTACGAACTGTCTTACCGGTTCCTGATCCGGTGTGATTACAGGAATAAACTGGTAATTGACAACTTTGAAACGTTGCTGAACCTTCACGTTGAGTCTCGGCGCATGCTTCTATATTATGACTTTATGTCATCGTGGGAGTGGAGCCCGAGCACAACGGTACAGCGCACGCCTCCGTTAACCAGCAGCACCCTGATTGGCTTCGACACGTCCATGTAAGCCGATACTCGCGGTATCCCAAACCATCTTCTGCGGGGGGTTGTACCGTCGATCTTCGCATCAAAGTACAACCATGTTCCTCCAAACAACAGATTCTTCACCGATGGCTCCAAGCTTGACGGCTGTACGGGCTTCGGTGTTTATCATGAATCTTATCAGCTGTTCTTTAAGCTGAAGGACCCGAGTTCGGTTTACGTCGCAGAGTTAGCCGCGGTTTACTGCGCACTGCGAATCATCGAGACCATGCCACCTGACCACTACTTCATCTTCACCGATAGCTTTAGCTCTGTTGAGGCTATCCGATCTCTGAAGCCGACCAGGGAGTCTACGTTTTTCCTCACGGAAATACGTAAGACTTTAAACAACCTGGCGGCTCAGTCCTTCAACATCACGGTGGTGTGGGTCCGCGCTCATTGCTCGATTCCGGGTAATGAAAAAGCGGACTTGCTCGCCAAGAAGGGTGCTGAGAGTGGAGACATTTTTGAAAGGCCAATTAGCCTACAAGAATGCTACGGTTTTCCGAGGCAGCGTGCGCTTCTGGATTGGCAAACACAATGGGACGGCGACACCAAGGGACGTTGGATGTATTCCATACGACCTAAGGTGCAAAGAAAAGCCTGGTTCAAGGGAATGGACTTGACGCGTGGATTCATCAGAACGATGTCCCGCCTTATGTCGAACCATTACTCGTCCAAGGCTCATCTGTACCGTATCAACATGAGTGATACGAACTTATGCGACTGTGGGCAGGGTTATCAGGACATCGACCATCTCGTATGGGCGTGTCCAGATCACCATGTTCACAGAATTAAGCTGAAAGATACCCTCAGGGCCCGAGGAAGACCACCAGAAATCCCGATGCGAGACGCGTTATCTCAACTAGACCTTGATGTTCTCTATCCGATCTATCAGTTCCTCTTAGATTCCAAAATATCCATTTAGTTTTTCTTCAGTTAGTTTTCCTTCAGTTAGTTTTCCTTCTGTTAGTATAACTCGCCTTCGTACAAAGCCGTCGTTTCTGGTTGCACCGGAAGCAAAGCAAGAACGCCCCAGCAGCTGGACACCGAGTTGCGGCTGAGGACAAAAGCAAAGGCCAGCAGAGCCAACCAAGACCCCTACACAATCCCCCTTCCCTTCCCACGCCTTGTCTTTAACATCAATCCCTTCCCTACTAACCCCGAGTAGGCCGCGGGTAATCGGCTCCCCTCCCACTAACATTTACACACAAGATCCTCTGTAATTATTAAGTCAAATGTAATTACAAAAGCCGACTCGGTCCTAACCAGGTCCCAGTACCGAAAAGGACCTAATAAAAATAATTTTATGAAAAAAAAAAAAGATTTTCTTTTGATTATGATTCTTCCATCGCTAAAAGAGAGACAACAATGCACCGAGTTTTTATTTCGGTTTTCAATGTATATAGGGGAAATTCTCGTATGTTTGGCAGGTTAAGCACTCGCTCCTAACTCCATCCAATTTGCTGATTTTCACTATTTAAACAACTAATTTTGCAAAACTTTGGATAGAAACTTGCTTGCTCACATCTTATTGAGCTTTTTATCACTCGATTTCAGTTGAAATCGCTTTTAATTAGCTTTAATTGAATGTCAAAGTTCTAACCTGCCAACATTAGAGGCACGCTGGAATTAGATGCTGTTCCACTATTAGGATTAGAATCCAATTTTGGGCATCTGTGGAGGTCAAAATGTGAGGCATTGTGAGCAGTCCAAAATTGCGTTCTTAACTCAATTTGGCCCAAAATGCTCGTGCGACAAGATAGCATGACAACGACGAGCTTCTATCGCGGTCAATTGTCAATGTCATTTTTTTTCCAAATTATAATTATATAGTGAGAAAAGGCAAATTATATAAAAATAGGACCAAATACTCAGCCTACCAAAACACACGAGCTTTTCGTCTAGATACAAACAGTTTCCTCCTCCTTGAGTATCAAGCTCTAATCTTACCAAATATTTACCGAGCCATCTTCTTCATTCTCACGATGGAATCTACTTTTGAGGCCGGAACAGGAATCTTGCCTTTTCGGTGCGGCTGATGTAAGGCAATTCCCGATGGATGCAATGAATTATTAATGTTTGTTTGGAAAAGCACTTTTTCAAGTATTTCTGTATCGCTTACTCAATTGCAAAACACCATTTTAACCCCTACTTGCTGGGAATTCGTAGTTGAGAATTTATTGATCTCGAAGGTGAATTGATCTCATATTTTTTTTATGTCATATTCAACAACAGTCATGGGTTGGATTTTTTTAAATTTATTTGTTGTTATGCAACTTCGAAGGACGTGATTTTCTGTTAAAAGCAGCAAAAGCAGTACCGAAAATATTAAGCATTTGATAAATTGTGCTAATTTGATTGATTTTAAGAAAATAATCTTTGTTAGTTTTAACCAAGTAAAAAAAACAGTAATTTTGAGCATAACATTTAAAACACGTTTAACAGTCGAGACTTGATTATCCGAAAATTACCAAATCAAACTTAAGTCTTAACAAAATAATAATTTGCACCTTGCAAACATCATATTTTTTTGGGCTTAAATGATTTTTTAATTTACTTTCAAGGCTTGAACCTTTGAAACTATTTTGAATATTTTGCTTTGCAGTAGTGCAAATCACTGCGATTTCAGCCTTCGGTTATTTTATGCATTGCATTGCAAAATATTTAAAATAAATAAAAATAGTGTTTGTGTAATTCACATTTTAGTAACAAAAAGCAGATATTTTTTTTTTCGTTTATCTATTTTGTTCACAAAGTTCTTACTAATACTTACAACTTTGTCGAAGACTACTGCTATTTCCTCGTGAGAAACAATTTTTTTAATAGTTGCCATTTCGGTATGGACAGATGTAAAATTTGTATGGAGAACTGTATGTTCAAACCGATGATAAAAAATGTCTTCTTTGGTTACGGAACGGTACCCACAAAATTTCAAGTAGATCATAAAATGCAAAAAACCCAATTAAAAAATCGCTGTTTTAGTAGAGAATTGTAAGTTAAAACATTCCTTGTCGATTTTGTCCTAAAATTGAGTTAAGATTGCTTATTTCTTTTATGTTTTATGTTTTATGTTTTATGTTTTATGTTTTATGATGTTTTATGTTTTATGTTTTATGTTTTATGTTTTATGTTTTATGTCTTATGTTTTATGTTTTATGTTTTATGTTTTATGTTTTATGTTTTATGTTTTATGTTTTATGTTTTATGTTTTATGTTTTATGTTTTATGTTTTATGTTTTATGTTTTATGTTTTATGTTTTATGTTTTATGTTTTATGTTTTATGTTTTATTTTTTATGTTTTATGTTTTATGTTTTATGTTTTATGTTTTATGTTTTATGTTTTATGTTTTATGTTTTATGTTTTATGTTTTATGTTTTATGTTTTATGTTTTATGTTTTATGTTTTATGTTTTATGTTTTATGTTTTATGTTTTATGTTTTATGTTTTATGTTTTATGTTTTATGTTTTATGTTTTATGTTTTATGTTTTATTTTTTATGTTTTATGTTTTATGTTTTATGTTTTATGTTTTATGTTTTATGTTTTATGTTTTATGTTTTATGTTTTATGTTTTATGTTTTATGTTTTATGTTTTATGTTTTATGTTTTATGTTTTATGTTTTATGTTTTATGTTTTATGTTTTATGTTTTATGTTTTATGTTTTATGTTTTATGTTTTATGTTTTATGTTTTATGTTTTATGTTTTATGTTTTATGTTTTATGTTTTATGTTTTATGTTTTATGTTTTATGTTTTATGTTTGTTTTTTTCCTTTTCAAACGTAAGACAAGTTTAAATAGTAAAATATTTATATGATCTTAAAATTTACTGAATGTTTCTTTCGTTGGCATTGATAATAGACAAAAAGACCATTTTAGATCTTTAACTTGAAAAAAAGGAATGCTGATTTTTTTTTGAATTTGTTTAGAATTAGACAAAAAAACTTTTTTAAATCTTTGTAGTTTTTGAATTGGATGAATCTTAGTCTTTCGATTCCTTAGTTTTTTTTCAATCTGTTTCTTCAGACAAAATGGAATTTTGAAAAGTGCAAACCGTTAAAAAATTTCACAACCTTATGCAAACATTATTTTCAGGTTTAAAAAATCACGACTTACACGACATTTGAGCCAAATAATTCGATTGAATTAAAATTTCACACGATGCCTCTGTGCTTTATCGTTCTATGCTCGTTGGTTTTTTTTAAATCTAGTTAGAATAAGCGAGCACATAGGCGTCGATATAAACAAATGGAAATTGAGAGTGCACTTATAAAAACTTATTTTTCTTAATTTTTTGCGAGGCCGTTTCTTAGCCACCAAAGGTGTGATCAACAAGATCAAAAAAAAAAAAATTTAAAAAAAATGTCTCAGTGTTTATTTTAAACACAGTCCAGACTCAATTATCCAAAGTTTCCATTATTTGTAAAAAAATCAGAGATGGACAAGAATGGACACTTTTTAAAAAAATATAAAATACGAATTCTGAAAAACTCCACCTGAAAATTGCAAATACTCGAAAACGGTGCGTCTTATCGAATGTTCACAAAAGTATTTTTTGATTCCAAATCAAATTTTATATCCAACTAATATCGGGAAAACTTTCGATATTTTCCAAAAAATAAAAAACAATAAAAAAAAACAAAAATCACTATTTAAAAAAATCATAATTTGACGAAAAACTAAACGTCTTTCATAGTTCAAAAGTTGGCTCCTTTTGTCAACTAAAACATATAAAAAATGAAAAAAAAAAAAAAAACAAAACTAAGGGGGTAAAGCTTGTCAAAATCGTGTTCCGTGTTGAAAAAATATTTTTTCTTCGTACTTATTTTTCCGAATGGTCGTTATCATAACCTATAACTTTGCTCAAGACACCAAATCGATCAGAAAATCCCTATGGCACAATCCTTAAACCACGTGGACACTTTTTTGAAATCACAGACCCCACCCCTCCCCCTTTCGTGGACAATTTCCATACAAAATGAACCTTTTTTATATGGAGCGTGGAAAATCGCTGAACCCCCCTCCCCCCAAATCAAACTTTTTTTGTGTACCGTCAGCAAATTTGGAAAAGGTTTGATTTTTCTGCGTCAGCAAACTGAGAGGTTTCGATTTGAGGTATTTAACAAATATCTACAAGTATGAATGTTGCTCATTTCTCAAATTTCCCAAGGCCACACTCGTTTACTTTTCGATTTCCAGGTCAATCCGTTGACATCACCGCGTGGTGCAAATCTTTCTACATTCCAAAAAACCAAATCACTGTGACCCACAAATCCCAATATCAACCCTACCATTTGATTGGGTGCCTGAGCAGCGAGGCACCCTAACGAAAACAAACCGTAACCAACGCTAATTAATTGCGGGCTTGACTTGGCTAAGTAAATAAGGTATAACACTTTCGTCGCATTTTGCAACGTGCTCATGACTGACCACTACGTACCACTTCGCGACTTGATTTTAACCGGGTTAAAATCCCGCTGGCTGATTCGTCGTGGTTTCGTGGTCGATTTTTACTGTTTTCCTGAGTTGAACTCATTTGCTTACCCTTTCCTAAGTTCTTGATTCAACTGTGGCACCACAAACGTAGGAAAATCATACTTTGGTGAACACGCACACATTTTCATTCTTAACCCTTGATTACCGTCTTTTGCTCAAAAAGAAAAAAAAAACAAAAGAATAAGAATTTTTTAACACACAAAAATTCAATAAGATTAATATATTGGTTACTAGCAATTGAGGGTTAACACAAACTCCATTCCAAAAGGAGGTTCCTGTGACTTACTTTCGATTTTTCTTTTTCAAACAATTTCTCGTGGGAAAAGCCATCCACTCAAATAGACTATACCACAGTTCCAGTAGTGTTGCAATCTGTTCCAATCTAAAACTATTCTGGATTGTCCTCCTGTTGGGAGGGGAAAGACACCTGCGTTGACCGAAACCACTTTTGGAAAGAATGTCAAGAATTTTTTGTGGTGGGTAGATTGGTATTGCGTACATGCAGGCCAGGCTAGGGGTGATGGGTTTTCCGCGGGTCGATTATTTTTTGTGTGGTGGGAATGTGGTCAGCGGTGAAGCCAGTACGAGGTGTTACAGTTCATGCTAGAGGGTGGGCGAAAGGGTGTGGGAAATTCTGCTGCCTTCTTTTTTAATGATAGAGGTAGAATGAGGGGAGGTTTGTGTTTGTGAGTGGTGGACTATGATTGCGTGTTGCAATCACACTATGTACTAGTTTGGTCATGGGCGTTTAATTTAGAAAATTTGGGTATAATGTTTCATCTATTTTTTCTGTCTATTTTTTTTTATTTTTTAAAGCTATCTTGAATTTTGAATTTAACTATCTTTATTCCTTTTTGAGTAATTTTCTACTGTTTTGAAATTTTCTCGAGGTTTTTTAAATTTAGTTTTTGTTTGAATGATACTTTGTCCATGAATTCCATATGTCAAAGAATGCATTGAGTTTTTTCATGCAAGCCTCCATACAATTTTGCGGGGTTATCTTTCAAAATAGTAAGTAAATTATTCGCATGCCCCTATAACCCATGAAGAGTATTGGGGCAGCATTTACAAAGCGAATTCAGTGCTATTTCGTAACCCTCTACCGCCCAATATTTTTGGATTTTTTTTTCCATGTTTAGGAGATCATTTTGAGTAACTTTTGTTCTACGAAAAACTTTACTTCTCTTGTTTTATAGTTTTCTTGTTTTATTTTAAGTATTTTAATGTGCATTTATCTAGTTAAGTTTCTCTTTGTTTTTGGTAGTATTTTGCTTATTCTATCACAGGGGTGCCCAACCTTTATAATTTTTTTATAAGGTTGTTTCAAATAAACAAATAAATAAACTAGTGTTGCAAATAAGATTTTTAAATCTTGATTTTACGAAAGAAACAACAAAGATATCTTTGAAAGATGTGTTTATTTGATTTATTTTTATTTTGTTTTGGTTAAAATTGTAATATATTTTTTTTTCGATTGAGATTAAATACCCTGATATCATTAACTCAAAAAAAAACATTAAAATTTCGTCGTTGCATGTTTTTTTTAAGTTTGAACAATCAACGAGACAAGATAAAATTTATTGAAACGTTATTTGGATTCAAAGCATCTTTACGAAAAAACTATTTTAGATTTGTTTTGCACATTTATTCAAATATTTTACAAAACATTTCAAAATGAATTTTAAAGACACAAAATTCAAAAAAGTGTAGAAAAATATATATTTGATAGTTTTTATTTCGTCATTCTTCAAATTTCTTGGTATTGAAGCTTATGAAAAAAATGGTTATCTGATTTCTTGACTCAATTTAAAACATTTTTTTTTATATTTGAAATAAAAATTTGTAGCGATCTTCATTTTCAATATGATTAATTTGCTTTTTAAAAGCGTTGTTGCAGCAAAACTTTATCTTTGAAAGTTTATCTATTTTGGCTTAGGCCGTTGCAAATATTTTTCAAAGTTTATGTCGCCCCCCCTCCCCCCCCTTCAAAATTGGTCTGAAAAATCAGGGGGCAAAAAAAATATTTTTCCAAAAAACTTCAAAAAAATTCCATGAAAATAGAAGTCTTATCAACTGAAAACAATCTAAAATGCATTTTTCTGCATTGATAACCATATTTAGCATGTTTGGGCTTGTTTAAAAATGTTTTGAATTTTTATGAAATTCCAATGTTCAGCACCGCAAAAATTTAATTTTTCGCAAATAATAAAATGTTCACCAATACTTAAATAATTTGGAAACTAGTGATGGCAAAACAACTGGACAGGTGTATAATGCATTTTACAACATTTTTTTCTTTAAAATGTTGAAACTATGGCTCGTGATTTCAATTTTTATATTTTTTTATTTTTTTGCCCCCCCCCCTCGACTTTGGTCAGAGTCGAGGGACATAAACTTCAAAAAATATTTGCAGCGGCCACTCGTCTTTGAAAAAACAATTTAATTAAAAATTCTCAAAAAAGAAACAATTCAATTAGAAGTGACAACAGCCAAAACATTAAAAAAAAATTAGTGTCTTTTTGCAATCTTTTTGCACATTTTTCAAGTTTAATAATTGATTCAGAAAATATCAATATAGAAATAATAAGAATTAAATTCAAACTTAAAAAATGTTTAAATGTGAAATTTAATCATTTTTAAAAAGTTCAAAGGTAAAATCCAAACAAAACGTTAAATCAGCAACATTTTATGTAAAAAGCAAAAAAAAAAGAAGAAATAAATGTTTTGTCTCAAGATTATTTTTAAAATTTTGACATTCAATTTATTTATTGAGTTTTTCATGAACAGCCTTTAGGGCCGTTCATAGAACTATTTTGAAAAACTGTCGCGGGCCGGACGTTGGGCAGGCCTGTTCTATCACCTCCTAACATTATATTTTGCCTTTCTAATTTTTCATGTTTTTACATAAAATTTTCAATTTTTTGCTTGTTTTTCACATTTTCTGGTATTGAATGGCACCTTTATCATTGAAATTATAAAAAAAATGCGTAGGGGCATAGTCTGAGACATTACAAAAATTACTGCATACTTCTTTTTACTTAAAACATAGAAAATGTTAGTAAGAAACACAGCCAAAGTTGACATTAGCAAAGTCACATAAAACAAGTCAAACCATCACCCCTAAAATGTTCTATAATTTTAAGAGTTCTTCTTTTCAATGCTTTTTAAAGATCAAAAATTTGGTCGAAAATTTGATTTTTGGCGATTTTTAAAATCGAATCCCGTCTAGAGGTGGGGTTGGGTTGTAGAGGGTTAACTTAATGTTAATATTTTTTTTAAAATTGAGGTGAAAAGTCATCGATTGTGATTGGACACTCAATAATATATAAACTGAATGAATGTACATGGAAGAGAAAATCAAAATAAATATAAAAAAAAAAAAGAAAAATTTAATATTTTAAGGTTTATATTAACATTCCATAGGTCGCCTTCCCTGAGGTGCCGTGGTAAGGTCCAGCTTGTGACGATACATTATAGGGTTTTGTGAGAAATCTGCCACCGCGCCACCGTTCATTTTGCTTCCACGCCACAGGAGCGCGGTGACAGCTTTCTCTTAAATCCGTTTACCTTCTCTTTAATAAGCGATCTAATCCAGAATAGAAAAGATCACCAATCATACAAAATAGGCATATGAATATTGATAATCTGTATCTTTAGAAGGGGTCTTCGGCGGAAATGTAGGTTATTTATGTCACTGTTTATCGCAAAAATTTAAATAAAAAAAAACAATTTTCGATTTTTTATATGTTTGAGGGAACTAAAAAATGCATCTTTTGCGATTGAGTTTAAAATCGTGCATTGTATTTTTAACAGATTTTGAAATATATCGATCATAAAATTAAACAAACCATCTACTTTAACAACCCCCGGGTCTTTTGTGGACAACCCTTGATTACTTCCCAGCATGTAGACAATTTTCTTTGAATCAGCTATATTTGACATAACAGCACACTAAATTCTAATTGGAATAAAGGTTCGAATGGAGGTTGTCGACAGTGAGCTTATCGTATTTCGATAACGATAACGATAGAGCTATCCTGTAAGTACTCAGAAAACTTTTAACGAATGCTATTTTTTATGTACTTAAATTTTCATAATTTGCACTTTGGGTATGAAACGACGCAAAACTGTCTATAGATTTTGATTGAACCCACGTTTTTAGTGTAAATTACTCAAATTTTCACAAAATACAGTTTTTTTGAAAATACTCAAATATTCATAATTTGTAATACGGGTATTAAACAACGTTACCAGAGTTTTAACTGTAAAATACTTTTAAGTACACATTTTCACAAAGCATTTTTTTAAACGGTCGAAACCTGCTTGAAAATTTTATTTTTTTTTATATTATCTTAATAATGTAAAATATTTGATACCTGCAGTATTTTTTTGTAAATACTTAAAGTTTCATAATTTGCAATATGGGTATCAAACGAAGCTAATTTTTGTATAGATTTCCACTAAACCAGAATTTGTAATGTCAATACCGTCATCAGGGGTAACATTGGGTTTGGGGGGTGAGATTGGGTCATACAAAAATGCTGAAATTTGTATGACCCAATCTCACTCCCCAGACCGATGACGGTACTACTACTTGCAACATGGGTATTGTTCAGCACAGAGCTAACGGTGCCGGGATGCATTTTGGAGAGACTTTTCCTTAACTTGAGCTGTTAGTATAAAATACTTCAATTTGAAAAAGGTGTACTCTCATTTTTTATTGTTTGTTATGGGTATCAAACGACGCAAAAAAGAAAGATTTTTACCTGATTACAGTTTTTTCCAAAAACACTCAAATTTTCAAAAAATACCGTATTTTTTAAAAATACATATGAAAAAATGTATTTGAAAGTGCATAATACACCAATCAAGTTGTTTTGCATCTATTATTTTTCAGATTTGCTTAATTTCTAAGTATCGACGTAAAAATAATTGTTAACTAAATTTTGTTTTTCGGTGCTGCACCATGTGTTTCGTAGAACAAACTTAAAATAAAAAAAATCGGCTAGTCTGATATTTGGCACCATGAAAGAAGTGGTCTTTCCCAACATGTTGCGGGGTGCATCGATATATTTTGTCGAAAAGTCTAGAGAAACAATCTAGAAAAAAAAATTCGAATTCATAGGATATTTTCAAAAAGTCGCTGAAAATCTGGATTCATGTACATATCCATCAAATTTCTTATCGATATGCCTTGGAAGTTGGAAGACTCTAACTTACATATTTGACCGATATTTGACCTCTTATGAAAAGTTTCCGATCCAAATTTAGTTTTCTTTGAAATTATCCCTAAATCAAAGTTGAAAGAACCAGAAAGATCGAATTTTTTTTTCTTTGCGCAATTTAAAATGAAAATATAGCAACGTATTTATTACCCGGATACAATTTATTACTCAATGGGCTCCCAAAATTATTTTTTCAATCCTCTGCCATATTTCACCATTACGTTTTGAAACATTTTCGTACCAATCACATTGTAGAGGACAGTTTGCTAGTTCTCTAAAAAAAGATTCAGTTTTGGTTCAATATAAGCAGAGATATGCCCAATTTCGTTAAAATAAAAAGTGGTTTGCTCCAAAATTTCTCTTCTCTTTCTTTACTCTAGATCCCCTCGACGAAATATTTCGATGCACTCCGCAAAATTTCGAAAAAAGCCAATTTTTCATAATGCCAAATATCAGACCGGCCGATTTTTTTTTCATTTCAATGTTCTCGGATAAATTATCGGAAATCAACAGAAATTCACAATATTTTTTAACGAACTCATATATGCTAAATTTGATTTTCAACGTATAAAAATGCATTTAAGATTGTTTTAAGTTTTAGACTTGCCTTTCCTTTAAAATTTTAAAGCTTTTTGAAAAAATATGATTTTCCCCCTCGATTTTTAGGTTGATAGCAAGAAATCTGAAGAGTTCTGAAATTTATTTAAGTTGAACAGAAGTTGTCTAAGAACTTGTGTCAAGTTTTACCTTAAGTAATATTTTTTATTTTGATTTCTTGAAAAAGTAATAGAACTATTAAAAATATATTTGTTTTGTCCCATTGAAACCATTCAAAATCTAAATCAAAACGGTTAATTATGATCTGTCCACGCCACTGTCTTCACGCCCCAAACCGAAAAAAAGAACTCATCGCGACGTTGTTGACCGCTCGTTGGTGGAAGCAATTCCACTATATTCTGACCACCAGGTCCAAGAGGGTGTGAGTTCACACTCCCTCCCTCCCCTTGACCCGAAGGGAGCAGGCAGGTTGGAGGTATCGGTGGGTGTCCTGTGCCAAGTTTCATTTCACCCCAGAAGTCCGCGGTCGGTCGGTCAGTTTAAGTTTGTCCGCGGCCGTCGAAAGTTGTGCCTTGTGCCCGAGTGTGTTCGTTGTTGGTCCCCAAAAAAGAAATTGGATTGGATTTCTTGCTTATTTTTTTGTGATGGTCACACGATGAGTGTCTAAGTTTGGGTCTACCCCCTGGGGGGTAGTTTGGAAGAGCTCTTTGAAAGTGAAAGTGGATTTTCCTCCGGAGGAGATTTAGTGAAGAAGCGGAGAATGCTCCAGTACGCGCCACGTGGACCCAATGAGATGAACAGTTACGGCTGTTACAACCAGCAGTACGAAAGTGCCGGCGGAACAACCGGAACCCACGGTGGCAACCTGATCGAACATTACTCGTCCAACAGTTCCTCGAACGCGTCCTCGTCGCTGTCCTCGACCTCGTCGTACAAAATGTCCCGGAACGTGTCCAACTCGCATCCGGCGCTGGAGCGATCGGACGTGCACGTGGAGTACGAGGTGGCCGTCCCGATCCACAGCATCGAGTCGATCCGCCACACGCCGTACCACTCGCTGTGGAACCTGCACGAATGGTAAGCCGGACGTGGACCGTCCACCGTTTGTTGGGAGCTACTTTATATTCAAATCGATAGCAATTACGGTGTGTGGGGACATTCCCCTGACAAAAAAAAGTCTGAAGAAAAAGAACCAAGTTGTGTGATGATCTATCTACTTAAGAGTGTCATGTTGAAAGTACTGAAAAATTCATGGAGAAGCATGGTTCTTCAAGACCAGTTCAAAGAAACGTCAATTTCTTCAAGAGGCAACTTTCCAAAAAGGAAAAAAGGACTCTGCCAAAGCAACTACTCCGTGAAGTAGCGAAAAAGAAACGATAATTGTGTTAAAAGTTCATACAACCCCGCAAAGGAAGTTGCATGACTTGGCTCGCAGAGTGTGAGAAATGAAAAATAATGTCCCAAGCTAAAAGGGGAGAAGAGCCTATTTGTGAAGAGTTTTCCAGAATATTTGTATGACATTTCATGACAAACTAAAATGTAATCGATTTTCAATTCAAAATTCAATTTATTTTGATTGCCGAAATAACAATTTTACACCTTGTGCGATTGGCTGGTTCATAGAGATTTGATGTTCCTTAAAACTATTTTTATTTTATTTACGAAGTTGACTTTATAGCTGTCGGCTACCATTGCTAGTACCAACTACTAGTGTCTTCCTTTTAACTACAAGGATATCGCCGCCCAGGGCTCCTAACACGGGCGGGATTTATTTTTTATTTACCGCTTTTGAAATTAAACACCAAATAGAGACAATTTGGCCAACTAAAATTTTGGATGTGATTCCACTCAACTTTTCCTATATATTTTGTAACAATATATTTACTAAATATACTGCAGTAATTATTGTTATGTCCCAGACTATGCCTTTACGCATTTCACTGCAATTTAAATGACAATCGTATCGTTCTGTAGCAAAAAATGTGAAAACAAGCAAAAAATTTAAAAGCGACTGTAAAAACATAAAAAAAACTATACTTAATACACCTAAGGGTGATTGGTGCACAATAATTACAATTTGGACTCGTTGGAAAGGTCTTTTGATTACCCAGCCAACGATGGGTCGCATTATAGATCCGGACGACGTTTTCATCAAAATATCGGAGATCTGGCCTCAAAAAAGTGTATAAATAACACTTAAGTGCTTATAACTTTTGATAGGGTGGTCAGATCTTCAATGTTTTGTACTCAACGAGGGGGTTTGCTTATGAACATCACGAGTTATCGCGATTTTACGAAAAAAAAGTTTTCAAAATGTTGGTCGTCGTTGATCATAGTCGTTCATGGTCACCCGCGACAGACACGGACGACGAAACAAAGAGAAGCGCAAAAAGTAACTTTTTCAAAACTTTTTTTCGTAAAATCGCGATAACTCGTGATGTTTATAAGCAAACCCCTTATGTCTATATATCAAAATTTTTGTAATTGTCTGCTCTACAACTTTGTAGAACATTGTTACACTCTAAAAAATAACCCTGCAAAGTTAGAAAAAACACGAAATTTTAAAATGAAAATTTTTGTTTTAAATGATTAAATGACCCTTCTGGGTCAATGTAGATTCTAAAAGTACATTAATTTTTCCATAAAATGACATGTTCCAAAATTTTTTACAGTCAAGTAACGGAAAATGGGAGAATTTTTAAAACTTGTTTAGTGTTTTTTTTCGATGAAAAATACGTTTTTTCGGAATTCTGAGTACGCCATCAAATCGGGCGTCTAATTTTACATAAAAGTCCCTTTGACACCAAATTTCTATCTCATCACCGTTTCAGGCTGCAAATTATTGAAAAACACCTCTTTTTTCGCATGTTCAAAAATGGAAGGGGTCGTACCGCCCCTCCGTCACGAGATATCAAAAAACGGACCTCGGATTCGTGATCCGGGATAAAAGTTACCCCTTAGGACAAAGTTTCACGCAAATCGAAGAGGGGTCGGGGCAACTTTTCCTGATTTCGTGTGAGTTGGTAGAGAATTACCCCTTTATAATTTTCAATAGCGACTTATCGAATGAGACCAAAACAGACAAAATCGGTTTAGCCAGTCCTAAGGTGATTGAGTGCATTTTTTTTGGGTGCACGGACTCACATCCAGACACACGCACAGACATTTGTTCAGAATTTAATTCTGAATCGATAGTTATACGTGGAGGTGGGTCTACGAGGTCGAATTAAGAAGTTGATTTTTCGAGTGATTTTATAACCTTTCCTCAGTAAGGTGAGGGAGGCAAAAAGCATAAATAAGTGTTACGTTTTCATAGTAATTTTCAATCGGTTTTAGTTTTTGAATGAGAATTTAAATTTTAGTCATTCATATTTTGTTAACCCTCAACTTTTTTGAGTAATTTCGGATGGTGGAGACGAAAACTTGATTTTTTTGAAAAAGCTATAATATTGAAAAAAAAATCCTTATTCTTAGATTTTTGAAAAAAATGTTTTCGTTTTGTTGAAATGCTTTGAAAATTAAATTTGAAATATAGTTCCCCTCCCCTCTCACTCTATAAAATTTTCAAATCAAATTTTGACTTATTTTTGACCAAATTTTCAAAGCATTCATTCCTAAAACTCAATCGTATGCTTTCAAAAGATTTTTTTAATGCTGGCTAATTTTTCATAATTCATTACTGGAATGAGAAGATGACTCGTGAAGGATACATGCAAACTCGTTATGTTAATACATAAAACACGTGATTTAAAATGTTTTTTTTTTAAATGAAAAAAAAAAAAATTCTGGGTTAGGCCGTTGCAAATATTTTTTGAAAATCCACCTCGACTCTGGCCAAAGTCGAAAGAGGGGGGAGGCCACCCAAATAAAAAAATATAAAAGTTGAAATTACAAGTAATGGTTTTAACATTTCAATGAAACAAGTGTTTTAAAATGCATTTTACACCTGCCCAGATGTTTTGCAATCTTTAGTTTTCAAAATATCAAAGTATTGGCGAAATATTTTTTTCTGTCGAAAAAAAAAAACTTTTTGCAGTACTGTACAACGGAATTTCACAAAAAAATATTGTTGATCGATCTCAAATATGCTAAATATGATTTTAAACGCAGGAAAATGCATTTCAAATTATTTTCAGTTCATTAGGGACCATCCATAAACCACGTGGACATTTTTATTTTTGGGAATCTGTAACCCCTCCCTCCCCCCCTCGTGGACAATTGTCCATACAAAAAAAAACTTTTTTGTATGGATCGTGGACAATGCCCCCCCCCCCCCTTTGTCCACGTGGTTTATGGTTGGTCCCATTAAACTTCTTTTTCTTTTAAAATTTTGAAGTTTTTTGAAAAAAAAAACAAATCTGGCTTTTAAACTTAAAAAATTAAAATATCTCATAGAAGTGGCGGGTATTTTTCTTTCAGTGTTTCAGTGGCTTCGATATACAGCAATACGCCTTTCTTAAATGTTATTCTCGAGTGCAACTAGCTCCATATACACAAAATTGGCTTATATAAGCCTAGGATAACATGTATACAAAGTTTCATTGATATCGGAGAAGGTCGATTAAAAAAGTACCGTCAACTGGGGCGAATTGGGACAGCAGTTTTAACCATGTTAGAGCACAATATTTTGATTTTTCTGGTTGGGTTCGGATAGAACAGACTCTGACCAACAAAATGTGTACATCCATTTCCAAATTTAAAATTTTCAAGTGATCTAAACACTGCTATCCCTATTCAGACTGTAGTCTCGATTCGCCCCAGATGACGGTACCTGAAAATTTCCTGTTTTGGGATGGAATTACTCCATTATCAACACTACCCTAATTTGGTAACTCTAATAAGTTAAAGTTGTAAATAAATGTTTGGCTACGGCTAAAGCTTCCATGTAACAGGTTACTTAGTACAGGCACTCTAAAGTTAAGTGTTGCCACTTATTAGAATGTTTGGTAACTTGAATGAGTATTTTTAACTAGTTTTTTTTGCATGTATTAATATTAAATCGTTTAAGGGTGCACCACTGCAACCAAGGAAGTTGTTGTCTTCTTATTCCAAAATTGTCAAGCTTACGGACCCAATCCTGCAACAATCTCATTGTAAAAGTAGTCAAATTTTGGTGTACCGTAAACTGGGGTCAATCGGGACACATGGGGCGAATTGGGACAGCAGTTTTAACCATGTTGAAACACAGTATTTTGATTTTTCTGGTTGGTTTCGGTTAGAACAGACTCAGGCCAACAAAATGTGTACATCCATTTCCAAATTTAAAAGCTTAAAGTGCTCTAAAAACTGCTGTCCCTATTCAGACTGTAGTCCCGATTCACCCCAGATTACGGTAATTTTCTTTGTAGACAGTACTTCAGTGGATGAATCAAAAATTGAATCGATTGTTCCCGTTGTTTTGAAAAAAGTCTGAAACAAAAATCTTGTTGCAAAAGCTCTGGTTGATGTGCACTGTTAAATCATGGAAAAGTTTCCAACAATAGGATATGTACTCCTAACGGTACAACTTTTTCACCAAGACTAGAGAAGTTTCACCTAGGAATTTCCACCGGACCAGTCAAAATGGAAGCGAACACACTCACACAGAGTTTGGTATAATGACCGCAGGCACGCTATTTGGAATAGTTTTTCCACCCAAGTTTTCCTCGGACCTAAACCTTAACTGGACTCAGGCTGGACTGAACTGCCAGCCTAGCATGCGAGTTTGATGACCCCGCGACTGATGACTGCTGCTGCTAGGATACATTTTGATGTTGTGTTGGACGAGAGGGCGTTGCATGTGTTGGTTGGCTGTTGACTGGTGGTACATAATTGACTTGCAGGATTGTCGAGCACGGTATTTGGGAGGAGTTGGAGTCGTTCAACTAAATTGAAGGTGCTTGAAATAAACGAGAAAATTTGGGATTCGTGCGAGGTGGCGGTTTTTGTTTGTTAAGCAATATTTGCAATTTTTGCGCACTTGGGATTGAGGATATTAATTTGACTCAAGTTTCATGTGAACAATTGTAACTGTCTTACGAATATTTTGTCTTAAATTAAATATTGTATCTTCAAATAAAATAAATATATCATAACACACAATTACACATGCATATCAGAAGTAAGAGTTATTTAGGAGGAAGACATCAATTGGTTGAAATCAATGGAAGTCGATCACAATTTAGACAAAACGAACGAGGTGTTCCACAAGGATCCGTTGGAGGTCCCTTAGCCTTTACAATGTCAATTAATGATCTCCCAGAACATGTTCGTTATTGCAGTATACAATCTTTTGCCGATGACACCCAAGTTTATTTATCTTGTCCTATTTCAGAACTTCCCCACTATATTTCTTTGCTAAACGCTGATCTTTTATCCATTTTAAATTTTTGTCGCAATAATGGTCTAGTACTTAACGCATCTAAAACAAAAGCCATAATTTTTACTCGTCCTAATTCTGATCTACCTGTATTACCGCCCATTACAATAGACAACGATATAATTGAAATAGTTGATAAAGTAAACAATCTTGGAATAGTTATGAACAAACACCTAACCTGGAACGATCATGTATCTTTTATTATTAGGAAGGTTTATACAACTTTACGAATTTTAAACCAACATAGAAACACTTTATCAATTGATACTAAAACAAAACTAGTAAAAACTCTTCTTTTACCTCACTTTATTTACGGTAATGTGATTTTCTCTCATTTGTCAGCAGAAACTGAACGTCATTTAAAAGTTTGTTTCAATAGTTGTATTAGATTCATTTACAATTTACGCAGATATGACCATGTTTCTCAATATCAGTCGTCAATTCTTGGCATACCATTACAAAAATATTTTCATTTGCAGCTTCTTGTTTTTTTGTTTAAACTTATTAAATTCAAAGAGCCAACTTATCTATATGAAGAACTTTCCTTTAGTAGATCACAACGTACACATAACATTCTAATTCCAACTCATCATACTAATTATCTGGGGAATTCATTCGTAGTCCGTGGCGCACGCCTGTGGAACGCTTTGCCTCATCGTCTGAAAAATCTTACTTCTATAAGTGATTTCAAGCATCAGTGTAGGGAATATTTAATGAACACTTGATAGAAACAGTTTCTTGACCAGTTTATTTTATCACTTAAATTCTTCATGTTGAAGTCATTCTCATTTGTTTTTAGGTTAAGTTATTTCTCTTTATTTAAACAATGATCATTTGATGTACTCTATCCTAATTTTTAGTTAGTTTTATGTTTTTTTGTTTGTAGTTTTATCATATTCGAACTTAATGATGTCTCTGTATACGATAAAAGGCTTGCCCTTATGTATATTTTTGAAATAAAGATACAAATACAAATACAAATAAATAAACCATCCTCTTTCAATCTCTCTAAACGATGTAATAATAATTCCGTTTGATGGAATGAAAAATGTTATGTTTTTCATTTCAAGAATCATTAGACTAATCAAAATATGGTAATTGTGGGCCAAAAGCAGCTAAAACATTATATTTTAAAGGTATTGGCAGGTTATCAATTGGTATAAATGTTGTACAATTCAAGGTTATAACAATATTTTTCAAATTCTCTTATCTGATTCAAAGTAATTGTTCGGTATGATCGAAAATGTTGAGGTTGATTTGGAAATTTTGAGAGTATTTCTGTATGAAAGATCGTAAAGTTCCACGATACTTTCATTTATTGACATTAAAAATCGGCCGCATATTTGTTGAGTTATCGCCTCTTAAAAATTTGATGATGAGAAACCCTTGCTTTTCCTTTTAGAGCAGGGGTGCTCAAAGAATGGCGGGCCAAATTTGAAGCTCATGTGAGCTTTCGGGCCAACTGTGAAAATATGATTATTAAAAAAAAAAATAATAATAATAATTACGTTTTTATAATTTAGAATACTGAGAATACTTCGATCAGGAGTTGTCTTTTTGAAATTATTCTATGATTTTTTTTTTATTTATCATTTAAATATAAGAGAACAAAAAATTACAGTTTTTCAAAAAAAAATTTCAAAAAAGCTTCTAATCAGTTGGTTCAAATTTATTGAAATAAACAAAATATAAAAAATGCAAAAAAAAATATCCTTTAGCTTTTTATTTGCATGCCTCAATAAACATTGAAGTCAGTTAAGGATGCTGCAAATACTTTTGGTAAAAGTTTAAAAATCACGGGTCAAGGTCGTGGGGTGGTTGATCAATGATCATTTTGTGGCTGAAGACGATTGTACTTTCTCAAATATAATAAAAATAAAAAAAGGTTTTTAATTGAAAGCCCTCGTATTTTCCTTTACATTTTCATTATTGTTTCAAAAAAAATAGAAGGTGTAACTTGAAATAGGTCATTTTATTTCTATAGTACACAAAATATGTTAAATCGTTGCAAAAGGGGTTTTCAACCATTATTTCTCCAAATTCAAAATTTGAATAAATGATGGTATGCCTGAATCAGATGTTAGATTCATAACTCAAATGACACAAGTTCGATCCCGAGATGAAAAGTTTCTAAGTACAAAATAAGTTTGAGGCTTAGCCCAGAAAAAATGGTGCGTTGTAATTTTTTAATTAGTTTAGAAAATCTATGTTTTTGCTTTTTGTAAAGTTTTCTACTTGAGTAAAATTGGAACGATTTATAGCTCATTTTCATAAATGTTTTATGAATTAAAAAAAAATTAATAGCTTTTAAACTGTTATTAGGATAGATTTCTCAACAAAATATTTGTGTCGTTTAGTCGGGATCAAAGCATGTATAAATTATTTCTTTAAAATGAACAAAAATATAATTGTTCACATAAATGTATATGCTAAATATTTAAAAAATATAAAATCATTTTACAGATGGGTCAAAAAGCCACTTTACACGCTAGGTCCGCGGGCCATAAAAAATCACCTTGCGGGCCACGTTTGGCCCGCGGGCCATACTTTGGTCACCCCTGTTTTAGAGGATGTATCTCAGTAACTAATCTAAATGTCTTTTAAGCAAATGTATAACAAATGATTTGTTTTTAGATTTTAGAGATGATTAAGCTTGGTCATGACTTGTACACTGCCGTTCTACGCATAATTGTCCCATGTCATTTTTGGACGATTTTGACTTTTTGACATTTTTAAGTTTAGTTTGATATAAACTTTAAGAAAAACACATAAAATCTAGTACTTTGTTCGGAAACTCATCAAAAACAACACCAAGTCTGTTTGTCCCATCGTTACACTTCTACGCATAATTGTCCCACCAAGTATTTTCTTTAACGGAATCATTACTTTTACGAAGTATTGTGTCTTGTTTACCTGTTGGTTAGCAAGAGGATTACTAATAAGAGTGATAAACTGCTAACTGGGATGATTCGGGACTTAAAGGATGAATAGGGACCCACGGGACAATTAAGCGTAGAATCACAGAAATCGGAAGAAAAATTTCAATCGCGTTTTTCTCAGATGCACATTTTTGAACATGGGACAATTATGCGTAGAACGGCAGTACAGGTAAAGAAAGTCACGTTATCAACAAAATAACAATTTCGGTGGCTTTAACTTAAAAGCGTCGAACGGTATCGAAATTTAAATGTACTTTTCGATTGCCAATTAATTTCACATCTAAAAATAAAGTAAAAAAATCGACGTTTTTCAACGTTTTAAAAATTTTATGTTTTTTTGATAAATTGGCAACACTGCCAAATAAATTATGACCAACTTTTTCAATACTGTCATCATGGGTGACATTGAGTCTGAGGGGTAAGATTTGGTCATACAAAAATGTAGAAATTGACCCCTGATAAGTGTAGGTCAAATAATGGTTTTATTTTTGTTTTTTTATTTTTTTTGTCCATGTTTTGTTTTGTGTTTGTGTTTTATTTTAAGCCCAATAAAAAAATGGGTAATTTTTTTAAGTGTAACAATTTTTTTCTGAAATTGTCTAAGCTGTACTTACAACTTTCCCGCAGACACCAAATCGATCAGATAATCCGTTCTCAATTTGCAGATTTTTGAATACTTTAATAGCCTTATTTATGGATGGTTGCCAAAATTGGTGGAGACTTGTATGAGCGAAACAATGATGCAACTGGCATTTTTTGTCACACAAAGTTTCATTCACACAAAGTTTCATTCAAATTAAAGAATACAACAATAAATTTTTCAAAAAATTTGCTTATTTTTGAGAAAATTGCTCAGAAGGCTTGAAAAACATATTTGTTATTGTAAGTGACCATAAATTTTCCATTACACTCAACCCCTGGTGGTTGGTCACTTTTTCGTTTGACACTTTTTTAGTTTGTACCCCGTTGGTTGGTCAAAGTCAAACTAAAAATTGACGAACTGTCACTTTTTACACGGCGCTCACGCACACTATCAAAGCAAACGTTTGGTAGTGTGTGTGAACTTCGTGTAAAAAGGGTGTCAAACTAAAAATTGACCCCGTTCGTTTGACAACAGTTGGTGTCAAACCATCGGGGTTTGAATGTATTTTGAAATGGATCGAAAAAATATGGAAATTAATTTCATAAATTTTGCGAGAAATTTGTGAGGTTCTGCAAAAACTAACCGGATTATATATTTTATCAAATTGTTTCCAATACTGAAGTAGCTTCAAATGACCACATAAGGAAAAACACGTGAGTTCCAACTTAGAGCCTATAGTAAAGTGCTACACTTAAAAAATGCATTCTTAATGTTTACAGTCCGGCACGTGAGACTGCATGTGCCATTATTTGAATTCTTTGTCGGTTTTTCCTTCGGCACGCTACCACCCCCTCACATAAATCGTACTTTCCAACTCAGGTAGGTACCTGTACTGAACCTCTATGTGTACTCAAAAGTACCCGCACCCCCTTGCTGAATAACGGTTCATGCAGGACAACGACCTCGTCCGGTTGACCAACCGTGGCGTGTAATAACTCTTTTTTTTTCTGTGTGTATGATTGTCGTGAGATCAATTATTTAGCATAAAGAAATGTCTTCCGATTGGAACTGACTAATAAAAAAGTAAGTGTGACGAACGGACGTGACCCAAAACTGGGCCACCGCTTGAGTTCGTTGCGCTGCATTTCCGGTCAACCCGTTGAATTGTGGACAAATTCGTTTTTTAGAGATTTGAAAGCAATTTAACCGCTAGAAGACTATTTGGAGCAAGCAGTTTGGTTTGTTACAACGACCAAGTCAAATTCCAGGGTCAAACCGGCAATCTTGGGCGTGTTACAACAGTCTGCCGCGAAGGCATTTAACAGAGTTCTAAATTTAGGCTTGGATTTTGGGCTGACTCACGGCGACCCGGTGGAGGCGGTCTAATGAGATGTAGATTGTGGGCGATAAAGAAGGTTTGGTTTCTTTTCGGGCGAAAGTGATGTATGGGTTCCGTTGAAATCGATACTTTTGACGTCACAAAGTGTTATCAATTTCGTTTCAAAATACGTGGTACAAAGATTTTACGGTGGAAGATAACACCGACCAACAATGTTTGGTGATAGATTAGGATGTCCATGTCCATACAACAACAAAATCCCAAACATGTTTTAAAACTCGCGCGCTGAGCTTGTATGAAAAAAAGTGCTTTTTGAGTAAATTTTTAGAAATGCACGTACTCAAGTCATGCAAATGTGATCGTCTAATGCTTCAATTTATAGTTTAACGTCATCAGAAAAAAAATCATTTGCGTATATTTGGATATGGCAGGGCGTTTTTAGGAGTAAAATTAGTTCTTTTGAGTGAAAAAATGTTAAAAACCACTCCGCAAAATGACCAAAAAATTTCGCTCAATACTAATGCATGCTACTTGTAGGAAATTTCACGGCGAAATTGTTCCTTGTTTCTTAGTGATATTTTTCAATAACAATTTCATGTAGACAACTTATGATTTTTTCACAATGTGAAGTAAACGTCAAATAATAATAAATTGAAATGAATCTGATAATAATTTGTGCTATACATTTTTGGCAAATTCATTCAAAATAAACGAAATACAGGAAATCCATTTATAAAAACGAATTGTTTTAAAAATAATGATCAATTTGAGCTTTATTTGTAATTAAAATACGCAACTTTTGATACCCTAACATGTATAGTAGGGTGGGTACGTTTTTCAAAAAGTTCTCGGATCAAGTTTTAGTATGGTTCCCCTTGTAGGGCATGCCCATAGGGACTTTCATGCCAAATATCAGCTCATTTGGTTGTAAACTGGCTGCGCTCATCAGGGTTAAAGTTTACATGGGAATTACTATGGGAAATTGGAACTTTTTGTTCAAACGCTCCTACAGGTCGTGGAAAATCACGCGCCAACTTCTGGTATGGTCAGGCCTATGGGGAATGGTCTGGAGAACACTTTTCCCGAAGAGAGCATATGGATTCGTTGTCCCTAGACCTGGCACATCGGCAAACAATCCGATGTCTCCGGAATCAAAGGCTTTCCCGCAAAAAGCATCAAATATTCCTTAGCATGCTATGAAAGTTTGATGAACACCGCGACGCCATACGTCAGGTAGCTACCACGTGGGTGAGAAACGGCTGGAATATTCAATTGCAAACCTTCTTTTAACTAGAAAATGATCATTTCGAGTAATCCAGATATTATTTAGTCGAATTCAGAATCTTTGCATAGCAAATATGTATTTTTTTGCAAATATTTCAACCACGTGGTAGCTGTCTGACATATGGCGTCGCGGTGTTCATCAAATTTTCATAGCATGCTAGAAAAATTTGATACTTTTTGCGGGAAAACCGTTGATTCCGGAGACATTGGATTGTTTGCCGATGCGCCAGGTCTAGGGACAACGAATCCATATGCTCTCTTCGGGAAAAGTGTTCTCCAGACCATTCCCCATAGGCCTGACCATACCAGAAGTTGGCGCGTGATTTTCCACGACCTGTAGGAGCGTTTGAACAAAAAGTTCCAATTTCTCATAGTAATTCCCATGTAAACTTTAACCCTGATGCGCGCAGCCAGTTTACAACCAAATGAGCTGATATTTGGCATGAAAGTCCCTATGGGCATGCCCTACAAGGGGAACCATACTAAAACTTGATCCGAGAACTTTTTGAAAAACGTACCCACCCTAATGTATAGGTCATCGCTAAAATTTTTAAGTTATCGCAGTTTTAGTGAAAAAAGTTGATTTTTTGCAGATTTCGTAATTTTCCTGTTTTTGCGCGTGGCGCGATGAAAAACTCAGTTTTTATTGTCAAAAAATCATATCTCGGAAACGTACGGTTCAACATCGCCAGTTTTTTGATATGTTATGTAAAATTTTCCGAGGAATCCGATAAAAATATGTTCAGACATAGGCTTTTTGGTCCAGACACGGTCAAAACGCCATTTTAAGTTTTCATACTACTTTTCCAAATGTTAAGCTAGATTTATGAAACTTCTTACCATTTTTCTCAAATAGCAATAATCACCTTTCTTTAGCGTCTAAGGCAGCTAAAATCGGATGAAATGACGCGGAGATATAATTTTTGAAAAAAGTGGTTTTTGCGAAAAATTACGAAAAATGCAATTTTTCGAACCACCCTAGCACGATGTAGGTCACCCTAATGGCCAAACAAAAAAATACGGGTCTAATTATTTTGGCCAGGGAACCCCCAGAAAAATTTCGAGCCCGATCGGAGAACTTGTTTTTCGGTTTAGGCCCTATTCAAATGGAAGTGCTGTATATATCAAGAAGTTTGTCAATTTTTGAATAAGAAGACAACAACTTCCTTGGTTGCTGTGCACCCTTAAGCAAAAGAACGTTCTTGAGCGTTTTTGGACTCAAAATTGTAGTTTAAAATGTTTTTGAATCTTCATCCGCACTGAGTGATTTTTCAAAAGTTGCACAAACTTTTTAGATGAACTTGTTATTAGATTTTTGTGAAGTAAAAAACTAGCTAATATATAATTTTCCAGTATCGGGATTTTTGCAATATGATAAAAAACGACTCAAAACAATCATTGTTTTTCCTTCTTGAGGTCAACTGCAAATATTGAATGAAGAAATATTTTCCGAAAAATATTAAATGAAGGAATATTTACAGTTTTCCGGAAAACTCGAATGTTTACAATTGGCGGACCTTAACTTTACAAAGAGTTCTAAAGTTTTGTTTAAAAAAAATGTAATGTAATATTGAGGTTTATGCAAAACATAAAACTACTTATTGATATCAAAAGGAAAATTATTTTGATACAGCATTATACAAAATTATAAGGTTTGCTATGCACGAGAGGAAATTGAACTTATCTTGAAAAGGCTTTTCCCTCTTAGAAATAATAAAAAAAAGTAATTGCTGTTCAAAACATATTTCTAGAACAGAAATATGTTCATTGCACTCGTATTTATGCCTGTCAACAGTCATACATCATTCTGTAGTTACAATTACCAGTGAACAGTTTAAATCTGAGTCGGGCGGAGAAGAATACACCTAGTTGTCAGTGTCAGCCACTTGCGAACTGTCAGTGAGAGCCGCCTTCAATTTTTGTTACTGTTCTTATTTGGTTAGAGCAGTATTGTATTTGTTAGGAAAATAAATTTAAAAAAGTTTTTAAATTTGCATATGTTTTTTCGGACTGAGACAATTTAGGCTAAAATAAAATAATTAACTTTATTTATTTTTCAAGTTTTGCTTATTTTTGATAAGATTTAGTTTAAAATATATATTCATGAGATAGGGGAACTATACCCTTTCTCAGCCTATTTCTATTATCGGCCTATCAGCACTTTGATCATGAATTACAGCTTTCATAAAGTGTTTTTGACTGTTCCAAAGTAATAAATAGCTCAAATAAAAGTGAGCAAGCAACTCTCCATTGTTGATACATCTGAAAATGTTGATTTAATAGCTGAAAACGGCAAAAGTGATGAGAATGGGTCGAACGACTTAGAGTGATTAAAATGGGTATATTTCCCCTATATTTCCAATATGACCATGAATCAATCAATGTTATGTCTTACATACATGTGCTTAAACTAAGACTTATTAAGTTAGTAGTAGTTAGTCAATGTATTTAAATATATAAATCGTTCAGTACAACCAGAGCTGTGGAAGAAGTGAAAAAAAATCTCTGGATGGAAATAGGAACAAAGCGGGAAAAAACGGCGAGCCTGAGGTTGACATGAATTGAAAGGAAGCGGAACGTTTTCTTTTTTTTATGGAAAAAAAATCATCGTAGGTAAAATTTGCCTAAAAATTAAGACCGTTCAATTTAACATAAGCCACCGTTTTTCAAACAATCGCTCTGCAAAGCCGGCATCTCGGAAGAATGATCATGTCACAGCGAATTCACTTTACTTCCTCCAATGCTCGGGTTTTGCATTTTATTGCAACCAGAAAGGAATATTACAGAAAAATAAGTCCGGCAGTACCGGCGCTCACGGCGGCGTAGTTTCCTCCGCTGTCGGGTGCGGTTCCGGAAAAAAACAGAAGGTTCGTTTTCGACAAGCAGGAAGCAGCAAACAAAATACTGGCCCCTCACGCCTGTGGAGTCACGAAGGAACAAGGCAAGGAGGTACTCTAAAGTTCGGCTGAGCTGTGGAGGATCTTCAACGAGTTCAGCACCCAGTTGAAAAGCAGCAAACCCACCCAGATCAATTAAAAGTGATCGGTTTCATCACAGAGTAAGACAGAGTCACTACTGCCATTCGATTTTTGGTTCCACTTTGTGGTACATCGCACGCCTGCTACCAGCAAACCTCATTCAGCCAAAAAATAAAATGACATTTCTTCGGACTGCTCGCTCTGTGTTACTCTGTGGTTTCATGTCCTGCAAGTATGGTGTGAAATGACCCTTGCTGTCATTAGTTGAAAAAAATATTTTCATTATTTTTTATGTCACATTCATGATTTCCGGTCCTACCCTCGTCTCGGCACCGAAGAGGACCAAATAAAAATAAGTAATGAATAAAAAAAAAAACCGCGGAGAAAGTTGCATCACATGAGTCATGTACGATCTTGAGCACTATTTTGAAATGAGCTGTTTGAAATTTGTTTTGTCAAGAAGGGCAGATGATGACTGACTGGAAATTTAAATGGGAAGAGAAATTATCTTGCACAAAAAACAAAAACAACAACAAGAAAATGAATAAGAATAAGAAGACCTCTTCGCTTCTCCCTCCCAGGTTTAAATGGGTGTACCCAGCACATTACGCACTTTATTTACTCCCAACATATCAAATTCGATCGATACTTCTCCGAGCTGACATTTTCCACCAAAACTAGAGTGAATTAATTTCGCTCCAAAATGGTAGTCCAAATTTAAATCGCTTCTTTTTTCAAAGGTCAAACGAAATTTTGTTTGTTTCCAAAATATATCTGCATAATTTCTAATGCACGCTATTTTCAAAATAGTCGCCCTTTAAATGCGCGAAACTTTTGCATAAATATCGAATTTCCCCGCAACGAAAGTGGTTGCCAGCATATTTACAGCAAAAGCCCAGTTAGTCAAAGCTATATAAAGTCGTGTGCAATATGTGTGACAAGGACAACGTGGAGTGTCGCGTTTGCAACATTTCCGGTTTTTGACTTGCGTTGACACACATATTTCAAGTTTATTTGCTCTGCAGCATCTTACCTGTTGCAATTTTATTTGTGCGTTTTTTCCGAGATAGGAAATTGCATTTTTTTCTTTTCGTTCAAGTTCAACTATCCTCAAGCATGACAACCAAGAAGAAGATGGTGAAGTCTCACGGGACAAACCAAATTGATTTAGTGGATGAACTTCTGTGTAATTTCGTGCTTCTTCGCCTCTCTATAGAGCAAAGTTCTGACGGTTACGTGACTGGAGCCCATTGAAAGCACACTTTGGGCAGTTTCCAGGTTTCCTCAGGAGGGAAATGAGCCGCGATTAAGCGTCGGACTTTGCGGGCAGTAAAGTGTTACAACTAAGCGACTAATCATGAAGGCAGACGTTATGTGTGTCAAGGCTTGGGCTCCGAAATGTTGCATGGAGTTTTCACGAAATGAGGGGGCCAGTAATTGGAGTCGAGGAAACTTTCTTCAAATAATATGAAATTTAGCTAGCTTTAGGACTGATACTTCTGGTAATAAGAATTTTTGTTTGGAGAGGAACCAGGAATCATTCTAATTTATCAAAATTTGATTTTTATTTAAACAAAATTAGTACAGTATTTGCTACGGATGTTTTTGTTGCTATTTCCGTCATGGCTGAATCAACTACATACATAACAAATTAATTCAATAACGAGCAATTCCAGCTCAAATCAGGAATTTTTCTGGTACTTTCGTACCCGACTTACTCCGATTTCAATGAAACTTTTGAGACATGTTATCCTAGGCCTATATAAGCCATTTTTGTGTATATGGAGCCAGTTGCACTCGATAATGACATTTGAGAAGGGCGTAAGGGTTTTGAATATTTTTGTATATTGTAAATTAAATATTGCTGTATCTCTATGCCGTTACATCGTATCAAAAAGCGGTCAAAGACAAACTTGTAGGAAATTAGACGAGCTTTTTTAAAAAAAAAAATTACTGAAAGAAAAATACACGCCAATTCTATGAGAAATTTAAAAGTTAAATTTTAAAGTGATGTCACGATTTTTTTTCGTTCAAGATTTTTGTGAAAATAGCCTAAAATGTGACAAAAAAACTCACGAAAAATGCAGAATGGTATGTCTCTCCTAAAAACATACAAAAACGTTTACTAAAACTGTTATTTTTTAAAGTGGTCTAAACGTCAAAATGTTTTAAAACAGATAGTGGGAATCGATTTTCCAGACAATTTTACATAAAAATCTCCATATTGACCATCGTCCTATGTCCAATCCTTGTGAAGATACAGTGGTTTTAAAAATAAAAATGTTGAAAAAATAGGGTTTTAGTAGTTTTTGGCTATTTCTATATGACAGGCTTGATTTTTCAGTCTCGTTAACTTTTTACCGGAAAGCTCGTCCAATTTTCCAGAGTTTGTTGAAATTTCTCATAGAATTGGCGTGTATTTTTCTTTCAGTTTTTTTTTTTCAAAAAGCTCGTCAAATTTCCTAAAAGTTTGTCTTTGACCGCTTTTTGATACGATGTAACGGCATAGAGATACAGCAATATTTAATTTACAAAATACAAAAATATTTAAAACCCTTACGCCCTTATCAAATGTCATTATCGAGTGCAACTGGCTCCATACACACAAAAATGGCTTATATAGGCCTAAGATAACATGTCTAAAAAGTTTCATTGAAATCGGAGAGGGTCGGGTACAAAAGTACCAGAAAAATTGCCGATTTGAGCTGGAATTGCTCTAACACCTTTTCGTCGATCGAAGATAAATAATATAAAATAACTAAGTATTACAATCGAATTTGTTTAAATGCTATTTACAAGAATTTACTATTTTTATCGTTTTTAACCTTCCTAGGATGTTAAGAAAAACTTACGTTAAAGGTGTTAAGGGGTCTATATGACCCCTGAATTGTAAATGCTGGCAAAAATCCATTTTGCAACCGATTTTCGTTCTTTTGGACGCAAATGAAAGGTATGGATGTTTAGAAAGGCACCTGTGCTATGCGGACCCAATTTGGCCACTTTGGTTCCTGGGAATCGATTCCAAAGGAACAAACTTTCCGGCAAACCGGCTCTCATAATTTTTATTAGATTTAGCTATGGATTAATGCATAATAAACTATATATAATCTCTAAAAATACGAGTCATACGCTCCGGAACAGGTTGCATGCCATTTGGATCATATCTGGCCACTCTGGAACCGGTTCCGGATACCCTGGAAGTGGCCAGATTGCTATTTTGGTAAAAGCCTATCGTGCGACATATCAAACTTCATGGAATTACATGCCATGGACACTGGAACCAGCCAAAAGACAATTGGACCATATCTGGCCACTCTGGAACCGGTTCCGGATACGCTGGAAGTGGCCAGATTGCTATTTTGGTAAAAGCCTATCGTGCGACATATCAAACTTCATGGAATTACATGCCATGGACACTGGAACCAGCCAAAAGACAATTGGACCATATCTGGCCACTCTGGAACCGGTTCCGGATACGCTGGAAGTGGCCAGATTGCTATTTTGGTAAAAGCCTATCGTGCGACATATCAAACTTCATGGAATTACATGCCATGGACACTGGAACCAGCCAAAAGACAATTGGACCATATCTGGCCACTCTGGAACCGGTTCCGGATACCCTGGAAGTGGCCAGATTGCTATTTTGGCAAAAGCCTATCGTGCGACATATTAAACTTCATGGAATTACATGCCATGGACACTGGAACCAGCAAAAAGACAATTGGGCCATATCTGGCCACTCTGGAACCGGTTCCGGATACCCTGGAAGTGGCCAGATTGCTATTTTGGTAAAAGCCTATCGTGCGACATATCAAACTTCATGGAATTACATGCCATGGACACTGGAACCAGCCAAAAGACAATTGGACCATATCTGGCCACTCTGGAACCGGTTCCGGATACCCTGGAAGTGGCCAGATTGCTATTTTGGTAAAAGCCTATCGTGCGACATATCAAACTTCATGGAATTACATGCCATGGACACTGGAACCAGCCAAAAGACAATTGGACCATATCTGGCCACTCTGGAACCGGTTCCGGATACGCTGGAAGTGGCCAGATTGCTATTTTGGTAAAAGCCTATCGTGCGACATATCAAACTTCATGGAATTACATGCCATGGACACTGGAACCAGCCAAAAGACAATTGGACCATATCTGGCCACTCTGGAACCGGTTCCGGATACGCTGGAAGTGGCCAGATTGCTATTTTGGTAAAAGCCTATCGTGCGACATATCAAACATCATGGAATTACATGCCATGGACACTAAAACCAGCCAAAAGACAATTGGACCATATCTGGCCACTCTGGAACCGGTTCCAGAGTGACCAGATATGGTCCAATTGTCTTTTTGCTGGTTCCAGCATGCATGGCATGTTATTCCATGAAGTTTGATATGTTGCACGATTGGCTTTTACCAAAATAGCCATTTGGCCACTTTCAAGGTATTCGGAACCGGTCCCGGAGTGGCCAGATATGGTCCAATTGTCTTTTGGCTGGTTCCAGTGTCCATGGCATGTAATTCCATGATATTTGATATGTCGCACGATAGGCTTTTACCAAAATAGCAATCTGGCCACTTCCAGGGTATCCGGAACCGGTTCCAGAGTGGCCAGATATGGTCCAATTGTCTTTTGGCTGGTTCCAGTGTCCATGGCATGTAATTCCATGAAGTTTGATATGTCGCACGATAGGCTTTTACCAAAATAGCAATCTGGCCACTTCCAGGGTATCCGGAACCGGTTCCAGAGTGGCCAGATATGATCCAAATGGCATGCAACCTGATCCGGAGCATATGACTCGTATTTTTAGAGATTATATATAGTTTATTATGCATTAATCCATAGCTAAATCTAATAAAAATTATGAGAGCCGGTTTGCCGGAAAGTTTGTTCCTTTGGAATCGATTCCCAGGAACCAAAGTGGCCAAATTGGGTCCGCATAGCACAGGTGCCTTTCTAGACATCCATACCTTTCATTTGCGTCCAAAAGAACGAAAATCGGTTGCAAAATGGATTTTTGCCAGCTTTTTTAATTCCGGGGTCATATAGACCCCTTAACACCTTTAACGTAAGTTTTTTTGTAGCGCCCTTTCTAGGTGGCGCTGGAGGTTGCTTCCGGTTGCAAAATGTTTATTTTACAAAGTTAGGAAAAGTCAGAAAGTTTCAAGTCTGTAAGTAAGAATGAATAAAAGTTACAGCACATTTTATAAGCCGTCTGGGTCATATAGACCCTAACACCTTAGGAAGGGATAACTTAGTGCTGGTTTGGTTTGGTTTTGTTGATAGTTTTTCTGCGAATTGAATGAATACAAACTTTTAAAAATTTAATTGATGGGTCATTTCAGGACAACCCGAGCAAGGGTACCAAATTTTGGTATTCTCGTGTTCCTGCTCGGAAACTGAGTTCATTTTTGGACTCGATGGCGCATCCAGATTTGATTTGCAATTTCTGGGCAATTACTTCGAATGCACTCAAACCCCCATGATTTGACACCAACTGTTGTCAAACGAACGGGGTCACTTTTTAGTTTGACACCCCTTTTACACGGAGTCCACACACACTACCAAACGTTTGTTTTGATAGTGTGCGCAAGCGCCGTGTAAAAAGTGCCAGTTCGTCACTTTTTAGTTTGACTTTGACAAACCAACGGGGTACAAACTAAAAAAGTGTCAAACGAAAAAGTGACCGACCATCGAGGGTTGAGTGTACCCTGAGAATTTGAGTCACGATTATGAAAAATTGTCTGGGGTTGGTGTAAAAAATGAAAATATAACAAAATTGGAAAATCAACGTTTACAAGATAGCGCACGTCGCTTTTTGACGTTCCAAGATAAACGCGTTTCAATGTTTAACATTTAATAAACAAAAACTAGAGCACGCAATGTAAACAATAACTAACACGTTTTGTTTGGTTGACCATTCTGTGCATTGTCCCGAAGTTTCTATGAATTTGGTTGCTGGAGTCCCAAGATAACATTAAAAATGTTTATGGTAGTCGAGCATGTACGTGTGTCAAACGCGTTCTGACTTGAAATCCCTTTGACCAGTTGTCGCACTTACAGAAATTTTAAGGGTGTTCCAAGATAGCACGACAAGATTGAAACTTCTTTCAAGTGAAGAGTGACAACAATGCACTTTTTTGAAAAGGTACTTTTGTTTTAAGGATAATCAATTTTATTATTTATTGGATATTGCTTTTTGGACAAAAGACATATTTCTAAACAAATTTAAACTTAGTTAAAACAAATATGATTCAGTTTGTATCCCAAATCATGCTTAAAATATTTAAAAACATTTTTGTATCTTTGTTCCAGGATTTTGAATCTTTCAATAAAAAAATCATTATAAAATGTTACCTTACTTATTTACCAAAATTCAAATTATCACCCAAATAAACAAGTGAGAAAAGTGATATTCCTTTGAATTATAACACTAACAACTGCTTCTTCTCTTTCTCCCCCAACACAGCTCCCAACCGTCGACGTCCAGCTTCCAGCACATGGCCCGCATGATGGACACGCTGATACTGGACAATTTAGCACCGTTCGCCTTTACGAAAATAACCACCACCCACCGGCCGTCGCGAATTTCGGCCACCAACCCAGGGGCGGGGGGTGGTCCCGGCGGGGGCGGACCCGGACCATCCATCGGCGGTGGAGGTGTGCCCGTCATCGGCATGAAGAAGGCAACCAGCACGAGCAACGTGGCTGCGGCGACTTCGGTCCACCCCGGTGGCGGCGGCGGCCCGCCCGGTTCCACGATCCGGGTCAACCTGCAGAAGAACAAAATTCCAACACAAGGTCAGCATGAAGATTATGCCAAGACTTTAACCGCACGTCGTCGTCTGTGTCGCATGGGTGGGTGCCTTATTCGAACAAACTGGGTGTTATCAAAAAAAGGGGGGAAGAAAGGAGGTCGTCCACGTATCTATCGCGGGATTTAATGAGCGAAAACCATTGGCCCCAATACCTACATTAACGGGGGTTTTCCCCACCTTTACACACACCTTATTCGATAACATTAACCCCAATTTCACGTTTAATGTTTCGAAACTGACCCCTAAATTAGTGCTGGTAAGGTGGTGAGAGTCGGTGGTTTTGTTCAGAACAACATTGTCCAAGACGGAGTTCGGCTTTCCTTTCTGGGGGTTGCATGTGTTTATGACGACTTTTGCTTAGCTCGCTCTGGATGGCCTTAATTTTAAGGTTTGTGGTTGGGCAGACTGGTACATGGCTCAGCTAGACTAAAATGGCACGGAAATTTCAAATTTAAGGATATTAAAGCTGGAGCAACACGAAAAAAGGGCTAATTCTCAAGCTTCAGGAAACTTCTTCACAAAACTCTTAGTGTAAAACCATAGCTGGCCTCCCCAGCTATCTCTCAACACTTCGGGGTTTGTTTAATAGTTACTTGTTATCTCGGAATTCGCAAAATAGTTGCAGCTAAGCAATTCTGTGAGATTTCGGTCATTCGATTTTTTTTTGTATTTTTTAATCCGGCTGAAACTTTTTTGGTGCCTTCGGTATGCCCAAAGAAGCCATTTTGCATCACTAGTTTCTCCATATAATTTTCCATACAAATTTGGCAGCTGTCCATATAAAAATGATATGTGAAAATTCAAAAATCTGTATCTTTTGAAGGATTTTTTTGATCGATTTGGTGTCTTGGGCAAAGTTGTAGGGACTACACTGGAAAAAAACGATACACGAAAAAAAAATTAATGGTGATTTATAATTTTGTCACAAAAACTTGATTGGCAAAAAATACTATTTTTATTTTCATTTATTTTTTGATAAAATTTAGGGGACAACAAATGCCAACTTTTCAAAAATTTACAGAATGTGCAAAAATCTAATAAGTTTTTGAATCAATACTGATTTAAAAAAAAATCAAAATATAGGTCGCAAAAACTTTTCAACTTCATTTTGCCTTCCTCACTGAGGTAAGGCTATAATCCTGCTCTAAAAATGATTTTTTTATGAAAAGCTCGGAGACCCACCTTCATGTGTACATATCGACTCAGAATCGAAAACTGAACAAATGTCTGTGTGTGTGTATGTATGTGTGTATGTGTGTGTGTATGTGTGTGTGTATGTATGTATGTGACCAACATTCTCACTGAGTTTTCTCAGCACTGGCTGAACCGATTTTGACCAAACCAGTTGCAATCGACTTGGTGTAGGGTCCCATACATCGCTATTGAATTGTTTGAAGTTTCGATAACTAGTTCAAAAGTTATGTATAAAAATGTGTTTTCACATATATCCGGATCTCATTTATATGCATGTAAACGATGTCCGGATCCGACCCATCGTTGGTTAGGTAATCAAGAGACCTTTCCAATGAGTCCACAACATTGAAGATCTGGCAACCCTGTCTCGAGTTATGACCACTTAAGTGATATTTATGTACTTTTTTGAAGCCGGATCTCAATTAAATGTATGCAAACGATGTCCGGATCCATCACCCGACCCATCGTTGGTTAGGTAATCGAGAGACCTTTCCAACGAGTCCACAACATTGAAGATCTGGCAACCCTGCCTCGAGTTATGACCACTTAAGTGATATTTATGTACTTTTTTGAAGCCGGATCTCAATTAAATGTATGCAAACGATGTCCGGATCAATCACCCGACCCATCGTTGGTTAGGTAATCGAGAGACCTTTCCAACGAGTCCACAACATTGAAGATCTGGCAACCCTGCCTCGAGTTATGACCACTTAAGTGATATTTATGTACTTTTTTGAAGCCGGATCTCAATTAAATGTATGCAAACGATGTCCGGATCCATCATCCGACCCATCGTTGGTTAGGTAATCGAGAGACCTTTCCAACGAGCTCACAACATTGAAGATCTGGCAACCCTGTCTCGAGTTATGACCACTTAAGTGATATTTATATACATTTTTGAAGCCGGATCTCAATTAAATGTATGCAAACGATGTCCGGATCCATCATCCGACCCATCGTTGGTTAGGTAATCGAGAGACCTTTCCAACGAGTTCACAACATTGATAATCTGGCAACCCTGTCTCGTGTTATGACCACTTAAGTTATATCTGTGTACTTATTTTTCTGAATCTAAAAAAATAGCTGAAATATGTTTCCAAACCACTCATATTACCCATAGTTGGTAAAAAGTGAGGAAGGCATCAACCACATAGGTGGATTAAGTAAGTTTTTCGATGTAAAATCGAATTTGCAATCAAAAAGAAATTCAGTGAAATTTTGATAAAGTGCACCGTTTTCAAGTTATACAGTCATGCCTCGGTTTTGCACGCCTCGGTTTTGCACTGCCCCGGTTTTGCACCGTTCAGCTGCCTCGGTTAAGCACGGCCCAGTGCTTAACTGAAGCACAGAGCTTATGGTATTTTGGCTATATGGGAGACATTGGCTTTAATCGTATGAAAAATCATGCAAACATCAAAAAATTATAGTGTTTTGGAATCGGGATGATGTCAGTTATCCATTAAAATTATTATTTCATTAAAAAATTTACAAAAATACGTATTTTTCCTGTATTTCGAAAATGCATTTTTTGTTCTCTAAAGAATCCAAAAATATATTGTTATTGCAATATGGGTATCAAATGATCAGGTTTTTTTCATACATTTCGGATGTAATAACAACATTTTTAGAAAATACTCCAAATTTTCACAAAACTACGTTTTTTCGAAAAAATACTCAAAATTTCAATTTTTACAATATGGGTATCATTACATTTCGAATGAAATAACAACATTTTTTTGAATACTCAAAATTTTCACAAAACTACGTATTTTCGAAAAAAATACTCAAAATTTCCGTTTTTACAATGTAGGTATCGAACGATCGGGATTTTTTCATACATTTCGAATGTAATAACAATATTCTTTGAAAATACTAAAAAAATCACAAAACTACGTATTTTCGATAAAAAAATACTCAAAATTTCCGTTTTTACAAAGTGGGTATCAAGCGATCGGGATTTTTTTCATACATTTCAATTGTAATAAATTTTCATAATACTACGTATTTTTGTAAAACTTTTCAAAATTTCAGTTTTTACATTATGGGTATCAAATAATCAAATCATTTTTTTTCAAAAATACGTAGTTTTGTGAAAATTCGTTTGATACCCATATTGAAAAAAAAAAATTTTGAGTATTTTTTTGAAAAGACGTAGCCAAAATCCCATAAGCTCTGTGCCTCGGTTATGCACGCCTCGGTTTTGCATCCCTCATATGCGGTGCTAAACCGAGGCATGACTGTAGTCATTTTTAGGTAACTTTTTTGAAAATAGTCGCAGTTATTCATTTTTAAAATTCGTGCCCATGTTTGCCCACTTTTGAAAAATATTTTTGAAAAGCTGAGAAAATTCTCTATATTTACATTTATTTAAATTTATTTTCATTAATTTATTTATTTATTGAATCAACATTACAAATGTTGAAGCTATCCCTATTAAATGCTTTTTGTCAACAAATTTATATTCGCCATGGCAACAAATTTATATTCTGGAGAGTTGACGATGGACAGGATAAAAGTAAAAATAATTCAATTCTGGGCAAATTATTTTAGCTAATGAAACAAAAAGTTGGAAAAATGGTTCAGTCGTTCCAACTAATATGACAACTTTCTGACGAATAGTTAATTGTCTCCAGCAAGGTTGTAATTCGTAATTTATTGGAAACTGTTAACACTTTGTATCAGGACGTTGAGATGATATAGAGCGTTCGAATGAATTTTGAATGCATTGCATACAAACAAAAAAATGTATAAAAATATTTATTTATTTTAAGTTTCACCTTTATGATTTATTTGGTTTTTGTACTAAGTTGTAGAAAATGTTTTTTTGTATGTTTTAGATGATCAAACGCGGAGATTCAAATTATTATGGCAATGTTTATTTAAAAAAATAAAAATGAATGAAAATTGTAATTTTTAAAAGGTGGAAAAGTGTTTTAGCAATTCTGTTAAAAAAAAGTTACTATTCCTGTCAGTTTTGAAATGGCCTACTTATCACCGCCAAATATATTGCATAGCTATCCCACCACAGAGTAAGTTACTCTGCGATCCCACGTCAAATATGCAGGTATCAGATTCAATTTTGCTGAATTTGGCATGGGAGTTCCTTGGTCAAAATATTGAGACCCGATTTTTTTTAATCGAAAAATAATACTTTACGACACTGTTTTGATTTTTGAGTTGACCAAACGTACGGTAAACTAAAGCGGGGTAGCAAAAGTTTCACTGAAAAATCCTATTCAAAAGCGTTTTTTGGAATTGAAAAAAAAATACATGCAGCTCGCGGCGAAACTAGATTTTTTAAGCACTTATCATAGTTACCTAACTTGTCAATGCGGATAATGTGCGAATCGTGCTGAAAAAAACATTATTTTGCGACTTATTGCATAAACTGCAATTTTTAAAAGGTTGTACAAAGTTAACAAATTTTAGACCAATTTGCTTGAATTGACAATTGAAAGATTTTAACGTTTTTCTTAGTTTTAGTGCCTTGTAATTTGTTGTAAAAGTTTTGCATTGAGTGTACTAGTTAAATTTCAAATCCAATGGAAGAAAATCAATAATTAATCTTTTTTCACTTCTCCCCCGCTCCAGAGGTCCACCCTAACCCGCGCCACCACAGCCACGTCGCGTCCATGGCTTCCAACGCGTCCTCGCCGCCCACGGCCACCGACTCCCGCTGGATCTCGTCGCTGCGGCGTCGCGACCCGGAACTGCAACCAACGCTGCCTTCAATCAACAACTCCAATCAGCACCACAGCACCAGTACCTCATCGCTAACGCACCAGAACAGCGTCGGTTACACCAGCTCGACGACCACTCCGACGGATCGGAGGAGCAGCCGCAATAGCGGCCAGAAGAGTTCGCTGCGGAAGAGCCGCTCGGTGGAGCGGATTCGGGCGCGGAAGTTGGCCACGTCTAAGATTAAGGAGCGGCCGAAGAAGTCCTCGTCGGAGGAGGGCGGGGGTTCGGACGATCAGGAAGTGACCTCGGTGGAGGAGAACTCGCCGCAGCAGCAGCACTCGCCGGTCAAGCGGCTGGAAAAGTCCAAGATGTTCAATTCGATCGGGTATGAGTCCCATTTGGTGGACACGCTGGAGAAGGACATGCTCCAGAAGAATCCGAACGTCCAGTGGAACGACGTGGCGGGGTTGAACGAAGCAAAGGCGATCCTGCAGGAAGCCGTTGTCCTCCCAGTTATTCTGCCCGACTTTTTCCGAGGCATTCGACGCCCCTGGAAGGGAGTGTTGATGGTGGGACCGCCGGGAACCGGCAAGACCATGCTTGCCAAGGCGGTGGCCACCGAGTGTGGAACGACCTTTTTCAACGTGTCTTCGAGTACGCTCACGTCCAAGTACCGAGGGGAGAGCGAAAAGTTGGTCCGGCTGCTCTTTGAAATGGCCCGGTTCTACGCGCCCAGCACGATCTTCATCGACGAGATTGATTCGCTGTGTGCGTCCCGGGGCAGCGATTCTGAGCACGAGGCAAGTCGACGCTTCAAGGCGGAGCTGCTGATCCAGATGGACGGGTTGAATGCTACCAAGTGAGTAAAGAGTTTCAATCTCAAAGTTTCAAAATCTTAAACTTCTTAAAAATTTCAGTGACGAAAAGATCATCATGGTCCTGGCGGCGACCAACCACCCCTGGGACATCGACGAGGCCTTCCGACGGCGGTTCGAGAAGCGCGTCTACATTGGTCTTCCGAACGACAACACCCGCAAGGCGCTGCTGGAGCTCTGCCTGAAGGGCGTCAACGTTTCGCCGGATCTGGAGACGCCAGCGATCGTGGAACAGCTGGACGGGTACACCGGGTCGGACATCGCTAACGTTTGCCGGTAAGCTCTTTCCGGATGCCCAATACCTGATCAGTTTCTAATCGACTTCTCGTTTCATCCGCCAGCGATGCCGCCATGATGGCGATGAGGCGCCACATCAGCGGCCTCAGCCCGTCCGAGATCAAGATGATCCGGCGGGAGGAGGTCGACCTGCCGGTGACCGCCCAGGACTTCCAGGACGCGATGAAGAAGACGCGCAAGTCGGTATCCGCGAACGATGTGGTCCGCTATGAAACGTGGATGGACGAGTACGGGTCGTGCTAGTGTTACGTCTAAGCTCAAACCCTCCGCCTGATCCGCATGGTTTTCTGGTTCTGGCATCAAACAGATATTGCTACCCCTTTTTCCCCTCTTTGTCACATTTTGTCTCTCAAACCGATCGACGATGATCTCATGCGAACTTGCATCCACAGCCGTTGTGTTCATTAGGAAAACTTGTTTTTCGCTAAGATAATAATTTGATGATTTCGAAGGTGTTCTGTCTTACGTTTCGTAAAGTTCACTTATCTGTTTCTTTATCTGACTAAATGTGTCCAATGTTGTATTATTACCATTATTGTAACATAAGAACATTGTTGTTTTTGCATGAAATAGATAAATAAAACGCTGAGATGAGTCAATAAAAGATGCCTTACTAATGTGTAGTGCAATATCACATGTCTCAATGAAAAAGTCG
The DNA here is from genome assembly GCF_016801865.2 of Culex pipiens pallens. Lineage (NCBI taxonomy): Eukaryota > Metazoa > Arthropoda > Insecta > Diptera > Culicidae > Culex > Culex pipiens. The sequence goes on from NC_068939.1 coordinate 120,462,045, forward strand.
GAGATAACATTTTAAAATGGCTGTAAATCAGAATATACATCAGCAAACCTTCTGAAAATTGACCCAGATGTACTCAACAGTCATCATAAGCAAATGGCAGAATAATCTCGAATTGAATATTCTTTAAAATGTCCACATTGTAAGGCAATTGTAGACTTTCTTAGAAAAAATCGGATGTAACATCTTAAAAGGGCTGTATCTCGAAAACTACATCACAAATGTTTTTATTTTTTGCTCAGAGGTGTTTTGAGCACCGTGTACTGAACATTTACCGTATTGACTCTTTTGCTAACACACAACTTACAAAAAACACACAACACAAAAAACACAAAATGATTCTTGAGCTAAATATCTCTCAAAGAAACTAATGTAACTAAACAGTCGACTTGAACCTGAACAATTAACTTAATCCACCATTAAATGGTTGGTGCCTTCCTCACATTTGAAGGGTGCTATCCAAAATAGACACCAAAGGGCGGTGTTTTTCAGTGTTTTGTCAATTTGACTCATTATTCATACCATCAGATTGGGTAGTGTAGATCTTCATAATTTAGGGCACTTATGTGCTTACAACTTATGATAGGGTAGTCAGATCTCCAATCCAATCCGTGCTCGTTGGAAAGGTCTTTAAATTACCTATCCAAAGATAGGTCGCATGATAGATCCGGACAATGTTTTCATCAAAATATCTGAGATCCGGCTTCTATAAAGTGTATAAATAACACTTAAGTGCTCATAACTTTTGATAAGGTTGTCAGATCTTCAATGTTTTGGATGCGTTGGAAAGGTCTTTCAAATAACATTCTGAAAATATATAACATGACGAGTTTTCTTACAAAAACCACAATTTTTACAATCTTGCTAACTTTTGAAGTATCGTAAACTGGGGTCAATCGGGACACATGGGGCGAATTGGGACAGCAGTTTTAACCATGTTGGAGCACAATATTTTGATTTTTCTGGTTGGTTTCGGTTAGAACAGACTCAGGCCAACATAATGTGTACCGTAATCTGGGGTGAATCGGGACTACAGTCTGAACAGGGACAGCAGTTTTTAGAGCACTTCAAGCTTTTAAATTTGGAAATGGATGTACAAATTTTGTTGGCCTGAGTCTGTTCTAACCGAAACCAACCAGAAAAATCAAAATATTGTGCTCCAACATGATTAAAACTGCTGTCCCAATTCGCCCCATGTGTCCCGATTGACCCCAGTTTACGGTACGTCCATTTCCAAATTTAAAAGCTTTAAGTGCTCTAAAAACTGCTGTCCCTATTCAGACTGTAGTCCCGATTCACCCTAGATTACGGTATTTAACTAAACTGCATAATTTTTAATAGCGACTTATGGGACCCCAAGACGGATCGAATGAGGCCAAAACGGACAAAATTGGCTTTAAACTGAATTGGTTTCCCAATTTTGAGAAAGTTTTTCTTTTTGGTAACCAAGATAAACATTGATTTTATAAGATAGTTTTGTCGTGATTACCAAAAATTTGTAAATATGTTTAACAAGAGTGAAACATTGTTTGTAAATGTCAAGGTATTTTTGATCAAAAGGATAAAAACTAGCTTCAGTCTCTATGAAATGTTCAAATCACAGTAGGTATACGATTACAAAAATGACTTACCAACTGTTAGTTTACCTTACCTATCAGGGATATTTATTTCTGTAGGGTAGACCTTTTCAAACCAGATACGTTGTATATAATATTCAAGGTTGAAAAGCATATTATTCAGTTTACAACAAGCCTTGATAGATATATTTTATAAATTTAAAGCTAGTTCAATATCATTATGGCACTTGCTCAGAGCAATTTAGTCAATCAAGAATTCTCTACCAAACAAGCACTTTTCGAAGTTAGCAAGTCCACGGCGACTACGGACCAATCGCAATCTATCCAAGAAGAATCCACCATCAATGAGATCCTTCCTTCGGAAATGCTCGAGCACGTGTTCGGCTTCCTTCCGCTGCACGATCGCAAATCCGTCTCGCTGGTTTGCCGCACGTGGTGCGCACTGGCCTTTTCCAGACGCTTCATGCGCCACGTGACACTCCGTCTCGTGGACTGGGAGAACTTCCGGGCCAGCAAGTACGATGTTCTGAGGAGCAGTGCGAGGCGTTATCGCCACATTATGGCGTTCTTTGGACCGAAAGAGTGCCCGGAGGCGCAGTTTGAGCTGCTGTTGAACTTGGTGGATCGTTTCGGATGCGAGTTGGACAGCTTGTTCTGTCTGACAATGTTCAAGGCGAAACAGTTGCAGCAGATCGTAGAGAAGACGCCGAACGTGCAACAGTTGGTTGTGGGTCTCTCGAGTGTCGAAGGGAATTCTGAACGGTCGTTTCCGGTATTGCGCCGTTTGAAAGATTTGGGATCGCTGAACCACATGTTACAATGTCCAGCATTGGACGTCCCTAGATTTGCGCCGAACCTTGAACAACTTACGGTCAACTTTACCAGCTCGGAGAACATCGGTCAATCGATAGAAGCGTTGAAAAAGTTTGGTCCTCAGCTGAAATCTTTGGAGATGTTTGCATCCGACTACTACTTCGAGATAAATGAATTACGATTTCCTAAGCTGAAGATACTTAAGTTGTCTGGTAAGATTGTTGAAACGTCGGTGACTGCGCAGAAGAATTTCTTCAAGCAATTCACGAATTTGAGGGAAGCTTCGTTTGATTGCAACATCCAGGATGTTGTACTGGACACTTTGACGAGGGCCTGCCCAGAACTGAAGATTCTTCATATGAAATCAACTGAGCTGAGTGAAAAATCTCTGTGTTATTTAAACCGTCTTAAATGTTTAAAGGTGAGTTAGCATTTCACCCAAGTCTACAAACCAGTTCTTAATTATTCTCTCCCATTTCAGCTTCTAGGAATATCCGGAAAGCTAAACTCCAACCTCCTAACCGACTGCAAGCCACTGCCCACCGTGGAAACGTTCCACCTGCACATGTACGAATCGGACAACGATCAGGCGATCTTCCAGCGGTTCACCCAACTACTGCCAAACACCAAGCAGCTCAAAATAACCTTCGACGAGAAGTTCACGATCCGCAATACCCTGCTGTCCGCTTGTAAGCCCTTCACCAAGCTTCAAAGGTTGGAAATTGCCGATCGCTCGTACCGGATGGCCAACGCGGAACCGAGTGCCGACAACGCGCTACAAGTGCTAAAACAGCTGGACGAACTGGTGCTCAACAGCTTGGACGTCCCGGTGGCTTACCTGCATCCGAGTGGTACGCTGAAGCGACTCCGGCTCAAGTTTATCGTCGGTATGACCGACCGGGAGCTGCTGGACGTGGTGCGGAAATTTCCGAACCTGCACTACCTGGAGGTCGCTTGCTGTCGACGGATCACTGATGATGGGATTCGGGCGGTACGGGACATTGTGCCGAGCTGTGTGGTGCATCATTTTATGTGATTTTAGGGGGTTTCTTTGAAATTATATATATATATATATTGATTGCAAATTTTGTTTAGGCGATTGGTGTATTAATTTAAAACAAGTTGTGATATTTTCCTATAATTATAAATAAACTATTAATGCTTATGATAAATGAAACTTTCTGCTTAAATGATACTCTATGGTCCCAGATACATCGATGCCAACATTTCAAAAAGCATTATGTACACATCATCCTTTTTGAGAAAAACGCATTTCGACGGTAACATTTCAAAAGGCATCATGTACATTTTGACACTTTCTGGGTTTTTTGCATATTCTGAAAGTACTCCTAATAAGCTACCTCTCCACCAAAAATGAGCAAGAGTTACTTCAGTAAAATCTGTTTAATCATGATTTTAAATAAAGTTACATAAACAAAATCTCTGCCATCAGCAGTCCCTGTTTATATAGCCCTGTCAACTTGTCAAACAAAAGACTACATGAACCTCGTGACGAAAAATAGCAACATGAACAAAGCGCCATGTATATTCGGCGAAGAAAAACGAATCATAACAAAGCGTCCCCCTCAATGACAGCAGGGTGATATAGACGTTGGTGATTTCAAAAGAAGTTATGTTTGTTTTTCTGAAATAAAATTACGGAAATAATGTGTTATTGAATTTGGATGATCAAGTATCAATAAAAGCAACGTTTTTCATCGTTTGTTATCATTAGAACATCTTATTTTGTTTTTATATTAAATTGGGAATTGAAAATGGATGCTCAACATTCAAATGCGTTTTTCTCAAAAAGGATGGTGTGTACATGATGCTTTTTGAAATGTTGGCATCGATTTGAATGTTGAGCATCCATTTTCAATTCCCATTTTAATATAAAAGCAAAATAAGATTTTCTAATATAACAAACGATGAAAAACGTTGCTTTTAGATATACTTGATCTTCAAAATTCAATAAACCATCATTTCCGTAATTTTATTTCAGAAAAACAAACATAACTCCTTTTGAAATCACCAACGTCGATATCACCCTGCTGTTATTGAGGGGGGCGCTTTGTTATGATTCGTTTTTCTTCGCCGAATGTACATGGCGCTTTGTTCATGTTGCTTTTTTTTTCGTCACCAGGATCATGTAGTCTTTTGTTTGACAGGTTGACAGGGCTATATAAACAGGGACTGCTGATGGCAGAGATTTTGTTTATGTAACTTTATTTAAAATCATGATTAAACAGATTTTACTGAAGTAACTCTTGCTCATTTTTGGTGGAGAGGTAGCTTATTAGGAGTACTTTCAGAATATGCAAATTGAAATGTTACCGTCGACATATTAGATCGATGTTGTCGTGCGATCTTGTCGCACGTCGCTTTTTGACGTTCCGAGAAAAATGCGTTTTAATGTTTGAACTTGAATAAACAAAAACTGGAGCATGCAATGTAAGCAATAACAAACACGTTTTGTTTGGTTGAACATTCTTTGCATTGTCCCGATGTTTGGTTGAATTTGGTTGCCAGAGTCTCGAGTTATAATTACGTTAGTCGGGCATGTACGTGTGTCATACGCGTTCTAACCTGAAATCCCTTTGGTCAGTTGTCGCACTTAAATAACTTTTCAGGGTGTGTCAAGATAGCACGACAAGATTGAAACTTCTTTCATATGAAGAGTGACTTCAATGCATGGAGTTTTTTTTTCGATTGTTTCTTAAACACAGACAGCAGACAGGGGAAAAATACCTTGAGTTTAGAGGGTTACTTCAAATTTTAAATAAAACAACATTTGGTTCCAGGTCCTCCTGTTTATACAACAACTTTATTTACGCTTCCTCCCTCCTAAAGTTTTCAATCTCTCTAATGCTTTCATAAGAACGGGTTTTTGAATAACGTTACTCACAATAAATATCGTTTGCTTATTTCTCTCCGACTGTCTCTGTCTGTCCGTTATCGTCTATTTTACTTTTCACTTTTACCTAAAATGTCCGTGCAAAATATCCTGCTTTCCCTTGTTTCAAGGACTAACATCCGCAATCTGTCATAGGTGGTAGCGCCTCTGTAGCCAAGTCCGTTTTCGAGGCGGGGGGTTTTCTCCAAGTTCAGCTGTCCTGTTGTGGGTTGGTTCAAGCTCCTTTAGCGCATCGCTCGTTTATGGTTTATTTCTTTTTACACAAAAAAGTATGTATGTGTGTGTGTAACCTGCTTCCTGTTTGCGTTTTGTTTTTATTTCTTCTAGAATCTATGTTTTGTAAACATCAAACTAATTGAGCTCTTCGTTATTTGTCTATCAATTGTGTATTTATATCTTGTTTTTGTTTTAAGTGGTTGATTCTCCAATGTGAAACACTCGGGCATTCGAGTGTTGCAAAAAAAAACTGATGTCATGGTAAACGAAAAATTGTCAGTTCATGGTTCGATTCCGCATCGACAACAAAAATATAAAATTGGTACAAAAGATTTATTTCAAAAGTTAAACGTAGCTAACAAAATCAACAAATTGCTTACGTGTTAAGGTCTGTGGCAGCCTTGTATTCGTTCGTATGTATTTATAAGTAATAGTGTTCGTACGGTGATGCAGCACGGAGTGAAGTTCTGTCAGCGAAAACGTAAACACGTGTTTGCGAATTGATTTCGGATTCGACAACATTGTCACTGTTTTGTTTGCGATTTCGTTGACAGGACTTTTTTTCCGTGTGAATAAGATGAATGGCTTCTTCCTCCTCTTTCGGTAGTGGTTTGGAGATTTCAACGGGATGGTTGTGCGGAAGGTTTCCTACTGTTCTAGCGTTAAATGCTAGGGCTTCTTTTATTCTGTCAAATTGATCAAATATCTTATTGTACAACATCGATGGTAAAACTGCTTGATTCATGCTATGTGTAGGTGTGGAGGTTTGGGACGACATGACACTTAGTACGAGGACGTTGTTTGCTGACTGACCAAGGGTTAGTCAAAGGTGCGCTAGGGTGGAATTGCAAAACAAGTACCAAGTGTGCTTATGTGATCGATCCTATCGAGTCTCGTTTAGTTTAGTGAATTAGGTGGTAGTGATAGGTAGCAACTCTACTATAGCATTGAAGTACGTGAGGTTGCGCGCTAGTCCAAAAAAATATTGTCTTTCAACGGTTGATTCCAGTGAGTGTTTTGGGCTGGGTGCTGTCCTAGTTTTCCCGCTTGAGCGCTCCGCGAGCCTTCCAGGCCTTGACCAGGTTCCAGGCAAAGTACAGCGAGAAGAGGTGCACCTGCACCGCCACCAGGACGAATCCGTACCACAGCAGTCCGTACGGGTAACCCTGTTAAGACAAAAAAAAGAGGAAGAAAGAGATACGTGTGCGAGAAAGCATTTCAAGCAAACCACAGCAAACAAGTGCACGAGGGATGGAAAAAGAGGGAAAATTTCGAGGAGAGCAAATCATTAGTCGGATTCGGTCCGTTACGAGGCGCGCTGCAAATTGGTACTAACAATTACCTGCCAGACGAAGATGTCCGTGTCCTCCAGCTCGGTGCCCTCTTCCAGGCTAATGTACTCCAGCACGTCGTTCAGGTAGTACATGATGCAGTAAATCAGCGGCACGAACGCAACCGTACTGATGCCGACCATGTACTTCTTCATGTCGTTCACCCGGTTGCGGCGGGCCGCTGACAGGCCCACAAACGACAGGAACACCGACAGGCACCAGAAGTACTCCCACCAGAGCGGGGCCGGTATCTGCAGCTCCTCGATCTCCAGGATGAAGATGTCCAGGCGGTCCAGGATGTCGGCGGACAGCTTGACGAGCATCACGAAGAACAGCAGGTAGTGAAAGAAAATGCAGTATTTTAACCGGGCCTTGTTGAGGGCGCTGTAATGCGAAAACAAAACAGTCTCAGATCTACCTTTACGTATACATACAAATAAAAAGTGCTGTAACACTAAAAGTAATCTACTTTTACCGTAAAAGTTTGCAAAAACTAGCTGGAATAACAGTAAAACATTTATTTGGACAAATGATTATTTTTGTTTTGGATTTGAAAATTGATTCTGATTTGTTCAATCAAAAGTGATAGTACAGGTACAGATATCAGATATCTAGAAGTTTGTTGTTGGAGGGCAGCAGTTAAGAGTCAGTGAGGAAGATGAGCGCCACCGGGACATCAAAGAGCCCATCTTGTTCCCAAAGGTTGAAGAAAAGCTGCATCCGGAATCACGGTTAAAGTTAGAAGCAGACGACCGGGACAAGCACTGGTCAGCTGAGGAAACTGTTCTGGCTTCGGCCAAACATTTGTTGTCCGGATTCGTTCCATTCTGTCCTGTTTCCGGTCCCATAGTTTGATATTGAAAATTAACATAGGGCTTTAGGACCCAATTATTTCAGATGTTGGGGAAGTGATTGAGGACGAAAAATTTCACCTATAATTTTTCTTTAATTTGATTTTTTTCACATAATTTGGAATCCCTTTGGTCTATCCCCGACCGTTTCAAACCATCGTGAGAAAATCCCAGAAAATCCAGCTATTAACTAAATCCACAATAGTAATGCAAGCAAACAATTTTAGTGGATTTTAAAAATGGTTAATTTTCATCAGTGGCCCTCACAGTACAAAAATCATTGTAATATTATAGCTGCGATCTGGTACATCATTTATGTCAATAAAAAATGCTTCATTTTACCTCTAAAAATGTGTATATTAAAAAAAAACAAACCACGAAATAAAACATTTTTTTCGCTGTCTTATTTTTGATTGTCGAGTTTAGGTATGATCCCTAAACAACTCTAAAGTGATTTTGAGTTATAAATCCAAGATGGTGGTCAAAATGGCGGTGATGAATTATTGAGAAAATGTATTTGGCAAAATACTAATCAACTGTTTAGGCAATATTCCAACCAAATTGAGTGTGAACTGTAAAGTGGCTTTTCAGTCGAAATAAGGATGTCAATGTTCTCGATATCAATATTGCTCCAGCTGTCAATAAAATTTTCAGTCCCTTCAAATAGATTGCTTTGATTTTTCGTTCTATAATTTGATAACTCTCGCTCTCGATGGTCCCTTCGATATCGACAACGAGAGAGTCCACTGTATTACATCAGCAGTTCCATATGAAAGTTAAACAAAAAAAAAAGTGCTCCGGCTTGGCTCAACATAAAAAAAATGGGGTTTTTGGCCATATAATAAGGCTCGTTTTTTTCGTTTGGCCATTAGGGTGGTCCAAAAATTACCATATTCGTCGATTTTTGCAATAACCACATTTTTCAAAATATCATACCAACGCGTCATTTCAACCGATTTTAGCTCTCTTGAATGCAAAAGAAAGATAATTGGTTGGACTTTCAAGGAAAAATGGTTAGAAAATTCAAAAAAAACTAGCCTAACATTATGCAAACTTCAAACGTTGTCCAAAGAGGGTAATTTTACGTAAAATGGGAGAATTAGTTCATTATTGTATTGTTGTTTGGACAATCGTGCTCTAACTCAATCCATTTCAACGAATCATCTTAGCGGTTAGCTTTACGCAGTTGGCCTGGCCGTTTAGAAAAGAAGGATGTTGGAAATCAAAATCAAATTAATCAAACCATTTACTTTAACGACTCCCGGTTGTTTGAGGTCTAAATTGCAAGTTTCTGCTCGATTTAAGATTCCAAAGGCTTGAATGGGGAAAGCACCCAAACCTCTTTCTACTCCAAGGATCCTTCCACCCCAGGGTTCGAACTGGCGACCTTTGGATTGCGAGTCCAACCACCGCCAGCGATTCCACCGGAGCAGGCTTGGTTTGGTGCGTTGTTTGTACTTATACCAGGGGGTTGATTCCTACATGGGATCAAATGCCCAGAGATGCATAGCATGTTGAAGGAAATCTTGCGTTTACCAAAGCTTCTGAATGCAAGTGAATCATTCTGTTCAATTATATGAATAAAAAGATAGATGTTCTCTAAACTCTCTTAAACTTAAACAAGAATATTAAAAAAAACAACATTGATTTAGTTCCGTTCTACGGATTCCGACCAGGTGTTGAGGTAAACAAACCGCAATAAAACAAGCGACGCTCTCTCTCTCTATCCATAACCGTCTGTCCATGCTTCTTCGGTTTCTTCTAAACATAGCGCCGCCGACTAAACATAGTTGAAGCAAGAAGAGATGATACAAACAAACCACCCAGCGCACACGCACACACCTTACCAGGGGGGCGACAGTACGGTTGTGTTGGTTTCGACGCATGTGTTGGTGAAGGCGGGCGAAATTTTATAGCACTCTTGACAGCTCAGCATGCTATAATTAAGGGACCAGTTCACCACACAACCGTCGTCGTCGTCGTTGTCGCGTAAGCAAGCATAAATACTAATGAAGCGATTACATACTGTCACTATCTGCCAAAACCGATGCAAAAATATCCTTCATGGAAGCTCTATTTTTACGCGAGCGATTTATGCGAATCGATTGCGTTGGCAATCGATAACAATCACTGGCCTGGGATGCTGTTGCTTGACAGCTACGGCCCAGCTTGACGTTGCACGCTTTGACACTTCCGTCATCGTTAGGAAAAGCGATAAATTCAAGGAGAAAAGCAAAATTTAACCTGATTTGGTAATGTGCGGCCACACGTTGTCTGTGCTCGAAGTCGGCACCGTCGGTGCCAGTGACCATGGGTCCGCCCCGGGATGCCATCGTGAGTCTCGTTCCGGGTTTCACAGGCTAGGTGCTGCAGGCCGTGGACGTCGGTCGAGTGGACAAAACGTTGGAGAGATGTGGAGAATGTAGCGCCCGCGGATTTCGTCTCGTCGTCGTCGTCGTCGTCGTGCCTTTCGTCACGGGGAAAAATTCTTTCACTACTTTCACACTACGATCAGCCTCTGGTTCTCGGCTCGTTCGGCTCACAACATCACGTCCACTGACGGAACGTCGCCGTCGTGTATGTTGCGGTTTCCCTACACGTATCGTACTTTTGACAGATGGTCGCCGCCGTCGGGGAGGCTTGTCAGACAAATGCAGGGGGCGAAAAGTAAAATTTTATAGCATGCCATGGTTCGAAGCTTTGATCGTGGTGAAAGAGGAGAAATCATAAGATAACCGTGAAGTCATGTGAATGTGGAACACCAGAAGCGAGGTAATTATTTTAAACTGAAATGTTGGTGAAACTTGAACAATAATAATTGTGTAAATTGAATATCGAATTGAAATTTGACATGGTTTTATTTGAAACGAGTTTTTAATCAAATTTGCGAATGGTGGCTTTTTCACCAAGTAACCAAACTTTAATATGCTTCAAATCAAGCAATAAAATATATGTTAGTAAAAAAAGAGTGTAAAAAAAAGCAAAGTAATCCACTTTAACGACCCCCGGGTCTTTTGTGGTCTCTGTTGCAAGTTTCTGCTCATTTCTAGGCGTCCGAAGGTTATGTGTGGTGAGTCTCCCATAGCCTCTTTTTACGCAAATGGACCGACGTTTTACTTCCCCATCCGATAGAAGGCGTGGTCAGGCAAATCTCGTCTCGAAAAATGCCACCGGGTCCGTCTGGGATTGAACCCAGGCCATACTGGGATTCAGAGGCTACCACGCTAACCACTAAACCACCGGACCCAGAGTGTATCTGGCTCATTTCATTGAATGATTAAATAGGAGTGAGCAGGATACAATCTTTGTTAGGAAATTCACAATGGCCCGTTCACATTATAACGCTTGAAATGCTGAAAACTCATTAGGAACCATCCATAAACCACGTGGACACTTTGAGGGGGGGGGGGGGTTATGGCGATTGTCCACGCTCCATACAAAAAAGTTTTTTTTTGTATGGACAATTGTCCACGAGGGGGGGGGGGGGGTAGTTGCGATTACCAAAACTAGTGTCCACGTGGTTTGTGGATGGTCCCTTAACAGTACTGACAATATCAGTTTTAAAGAACACAATCCAATTCGAATATCCGATACCCACTGTCGGAGATAAGCCTAGTAGAATTGCTAATAATTGTAAATCCGCTTCATATTGTCTGTGATTAGTTAAATGAACTGTTAATGTTCTGAATTATTCAGTAAAGAAGTTGAACAGAACAATTAGATTATTTGATGTCTAATTATCTGTGAAATGATGAAGAGAATTCGAGCGACCACCATTCACACACACCACGACACGAGCGTGTTATTGGTGAGCGTTACACAAATTCGAGAATGTTGTTGGTTCGGCTCAACGAATTGCTCGTGCGCAGTGATATGAGAGAGGGAGAAACTCTCCAAAACGAAGAGAGATTTCCGGAGAGGGTTCGGTGCTGTGAACCTTTGCCCAGCACAGCGTTCTAGAGAGCGATCAGTCTATTTGCGAGCTTTGAAGAACGAAGTACGCTTTTCGTATTAGGATTTTGAAATGGCTGAGAAAATGGCGTCGCCTCCAAGAAGAGTTACGACACCCACGCGAATAAATTACATCGGATAATCAAATAAAGAAACAGCACCCAGTTTACATGAAGCTTCGTTTGAAATTAAATATTTGCGAATTGCAGACGGTTTGGAACTAAGCGACAGGACACTGTAGGAAACAAAGCTGATCTCTCCCTCTCTCTCTCTATCTCTTGGTCTTTTCATTTATCTCTCGGTCCTGTTTCCTATGTGATAATGTGAAGAGAGCGCTGAAGGAAAAATCTTGCAAAAGGCAAGTCGGATCTGTGACTTTGTCTGAAAAATGTCGACGGGAGATCACGGAGATCACGACAGGTCAACATGCAGCAAAAATTGTTTGAACTAGATTCACGGCTGACGGCGGTTGAACAAAGGCTAGAAGCCCCGAAGAAAGGCTAGAAGCCCTGGAGCGAAGCCGAAGCCTTGATCTTGCCACACAGCCTCGCGCCAGCCTGGCTTACGTCATATCTTCTCACGACATCTCTGCTCACGATTCCCCGGCCCATGTCACCCCGGCTACTACATACAGGGCGGAGGCGCGCAAAATTGAAGAATTGATGGAGATGGTTGTGGGACGATATCCGCATGGGGATGCCATTGAAGCGGCACCAAGATCTTGGTCGTGAGGGGTACCTCGAGTACCTACGCGGTGTGTTCATGTATATGTTCACGCCCGCGCAGCTGGCTACGATTTTTTTGACAAAGAACTTAGTCTTAAAGCTCCATCTGCGGTGACAATCCAAAATTTTTGCATCCTGCTTTTCGGCACTTGAAGTTTACGTCCGTGTTAGGGAAGTGGCATGCAACGCAGTAAGTCATGTTCATGAATTTTCAACACAGTTGCAACAAAAAGCGAATGACGTGGGTATGAGGCTATATGGGTACCAAAACTCATAGTTTTTTTATACTGGTAATGAAAATGGCCATTTTGACAAAATTTGCCACAACCTGGAGTGGCCAGTGCCCTCAGGGAGGTTCTCCCGAGGGGACATTTACTGAACCGTACAAGATTCGGCAATATGGAAATCAAAATTCATGGTTTTTGATACTAGACATGAAAAGTGGCATTTGGACATCATTGGCCACAACTCGGAGTGGCCAGTGCCAAAATTGGAAACGACTTCACTCAATATCTTCGACGGTGTAAGCTGCTCCTCTGTGATGTTGCCGCTCGGGTGTGCAAAACAGATATTCAATGGAATCCAGCTTTGCAAGTAGATTTACCCCGAAATTAACAAGCAACTTCAAATGTGTGTGTGTGTGTGTGTGTCAGCGCGCTGTCAAAAAATCGAAGCCTACTGCGCTATACTCGGCAATATTCTGGCTACAACAAGCAAGCGAACTACACGAGTTTAGGCAATATGGGTATCGAACTTCATGGTTTTGATACGGAACATGAAGATAAATGAAACGATCTCAACCTCATCTTAATCTCATCTCAATCTCATCTCAATCTCATCTCAATCTCATCTCAATCTCATCTCAATCTCATCTCAATCTCATCTCAATCTCATCTCAATCTCATCTCAATCTCATCTCAATCTCATCTCAATCTCATCTCAATCTCATCTCAATCTCATCTCAATCTCATCTCAATCTCATCTCAATCTCATCTCAATCTCATCTCAATCTCATCTCAATCTCATCTCAATCTCATCTCAATCTCATCTCAATCTCATCTCAATCTCATCTCAATCTCATCTCAATCTCATCTCAATCTCATCTCAATCTCAATCTCATCTCAATCTCATCTCAATCTCATCTCAATCTCATCTCAATCTCATCTCAATCTCATCTCAATCTCATCTCAATCTCATCTCAATCTCATCTCAATCTCATCTCAATCTCATCTCAATCTCATCTCAATCTCATCTCAATCTCATCTCAATCTCATCTCAATCTCATCTCAATCTCATCTCAATCTCATCTCAATCTCATCTCAATCTCATCTCAATCTCATCTCAATCTCATCTCAATCTCATCTCAATCTCATCTCAATCTCATCTCAATCTCATCTCAATCTCATCTCAATCTCATCTCAATCTCATCTCAATCTTTGTTTTTTTTGTATTGTTTTGGTCAATTTAGAAAAGCTTTGAATTGTAATCGTTTTTTTTTATTAATTCTGTTGTATTATTAGTTTATATAAACATTTCAAATCATGGTCTAAAAACCTCCACCATCAATGGAAAGCACTTCTCCTCGGGTACCTCCTGTCCAACAACGATAGATACATCACCTGAAAAAATCAATTGCAACTTTTGTAAACAGTACGAGAACCAAGCTTCACGATAACAGTTGATTGAGTACACCCAAACAAAAGTCTTTTTGACACGCAGTACAAAAAGCGAATCATATCACTTATTATCAGCAGTTCTGACATTAATTGTTTCGTCATAATGAGGGGACTTCATTTTTCATTTGGGTGTAGAACAGTCAATTAGATCTGAAGTGTTTATGATAAAAGAATGCCCAAACTGATCATAAACTCTGGTTGCAAAAGATAATGGAAACAGTTTACCTTGCGGACAAGCACTGAGTGCTACCAGCAAATCCATATCAGCAATAAACTCGATAAAGTCACCCTTCCGAGCTGGGCTTGGCTTGCAGAAGTACTGCTGGGTATCCTACGACAAACGTAAACATAATAAAGCCATCGTTAAAAAACGGTCCTTTATCTTACCCTGGTGAATCCAGTGCACATGAAAATGTTCCACACATCATGAACATCGGATTCCTCCAGCCCGAACTGCTTGACCGCTTCCACCAGATAGCTGTGGCAACTTCCAAACCGTTCCCGTCCCGTTATCAACTTGTACGTGTAATCATCACACCTCGTCCCGATCACATCGTGCAACGCTCCACCATCCTTATCGATGCCGTACTCGGCCAAGGAATCCCGCACAAACGTGGCCATCGGTCGCAAGTACGGAAAGCAACTCCACAGCCGGTCATAAACCCGCAAATGGGACGCGTGCAACTGCCGCGTCTTCCCGGAGTAGAACCGCTCCCGAGGATCGTCCAAATTCCAAAAGTTCAAATCGCCAACCTGGGGACCTTCGTTCAACGAAACCCGACACAGGTCACCCGCGCGTAACTTCCAGGCTTTGGCGGATTTCCGTGGAACCACCAGCTGCTGAACCAGGGTTCCGGCCAGGGCGGCCGATCGGCGCGTTTGGCACCACTCCGGGGAGACGATGGCGGCCGCCGGTTTGTCGTAGCAGATTGTCGGTTCGAACTGCTGGAAGGTGCGTTGCATTGTGATGGTCCGCTCGGAGGAAGGTGATAACGAAGACTGATGGTTTATTTATATTCTTCTCAATGTAGTTGTTTTATATTACACAGTTTGTCTGGATTGATTTGGTATGGGTAATTTAAATATCCCTTGCAACTAAACATTTAAAAAAAAAGTTGAAGGTATTAAGAGCGAGTCCACGAGCAAAGCATACCCATCTCATATCGACCTCACCAATATGCCTGAAAATTTCAGGAGTTGTTTGTACATATAAAACTAGCATCTGATCAAAATAGGAGCACTCTAGGACAACGAGAAGAAGGGCAAATCAGGACACAACGTTTAAAGGTTAAAAAACGTCAAAAATCTTAAAAAGGCTGTAACTTAGGCAAAATTAAATCAAATTTCAAAATTCAAAAAACATCTGAAAGGGCTTAAAAATGCAACAAAATGCGGTGTGGAGCATTCGGGTGTATTATGATTGTATGGAAAAAAAATTCAAAATTTAGTGAGCACAGCAACTTTTCAGTTCAGTGCTGAAATTGTATTGATTTTATAGATTTTCTTAGAAAAAATCGGAAATAACATTTTAAAATGGCTATATCTCGAGAACTACATCAGCAAACCTTCTGAAACTTGGCCCAGATAAGCTTGGCAGTCATATGAAGCAAAATTTATCATTATCTTGAAATTCTTATTATAAAATGGGTCGAAATTGTATTTTTGTTATAGATTTTCGTAGAAAAATCAGAGATAACATTCTAAAATGGCTGTATCCCAAGAACTACATATGAAGCATAGGGACCTACATAGGGAAATGAAATGTTCTGGAAGAAATTTCAAACACCCAAAGTCATTCAAATTTAAGGTTGAAAAACTTGTAGTTTTTCTTTGCGCACTTTTCTTGTACCGAACAAGCACAAACATAACAAAAACTACCAGATTATTATCAACAACAGTTTTACAATGCTTGTGATTGTTATAAGTCTCTTTTTTTGCCAAAATTATTTTAAATTGATTCCAACCTTGTTCTTACACGATCTTGTTGCTCGATTGGAACTCCGATTTGACAGTTCGATTGGAACCCTGAGAGTGACATTTCGCCTCTCCATATAGGCTCTCTAATGAAGCAAAGTCCATAATTATCTCGAAATGCATATTCTTTATGGTGCTCAAATTCTAAAGATTGTTTTGGATTTCTTACCGGCCCAATTCCAAGGTCATTGGGCATTGTCTGGCCCCTCCTAAGCATAGAGTAAGAACTAGACGGGTCCTCGAACTAACTTTAAACTTCCAATCCCATCAGGCAAAACAGGCATCAGCGCGTAACTGTAACGTAACTGAAAAGTTTATTGAAGATCGACAGACAGAGAGTCCACTGTTGTTCAATAATCAAACCTACCAATTAGAAAAGTGAGACTTTTAGGGTTTACTAAATTAGAAAAACAAAAGGGGCTGAAATTGGAAAAATGGTGGCACACGTTGAATTCACACAATGCCTTGTCGTTTGCGACCTCTTTGCTGGACAGTTCGGATGAAGCATTTCAACAAAGGAGTGCAGTCGCGGTGCTCAAAATACCGTTATAGAAAAATGTAAATTAAAACATTCGTTGATATAGCCCTTTATGCACGACCCCTTCGTTCAAAAATTACGTCCATTAATAGGGGGAGGTGGGGGGGGGGGTGTTGTCTAGCGTTTGTGACAGCCCAGTTTAAGGTAAAGGAAAAAATGCGTGACAGGGGGGAGAGGGAAGGGTGGGAGGGGGTCTGAAATACCGAAAATCTCTGAACGTAATATTTGAACAAACCCTTAAGATGTAACATCCGATTTTGAATAAGAAAACAAAACAATCTCTAGAATTTCAGCACTATAAAGAATATGCATTTCGAGATAATGATGGATTTTGCTTCATATGTCTGTCAAGTATCTCGTTGCCAAGGCGTCATCCATAAAGTATGTCACGCGAAAATCGGCCAAAATTAACCCCCCTTCCCCCCTATGTCACACTTTGTCACACAAGGTTGAACCTCCCCTCAAAAAGTTCGTCACATTTTGCCAAACCCCCGCCCCCCTTGTTTTTGATGGGATTTTTTATAGTTTTTATTTCTTTAAACTCTCATAATTTTGGTATTTTTGCCAATTTTAATATGAAAAAAAGTTGTCTAACTATTCATTTTTTAAGAATAAACATTGCAATATAAAAAACAGTTTTGTATCTTTTAAAAATTAGAAAACCTGTTATAACATTCAAGTATTAAAAAATCTTGAAAACTGTTTTTCACAGCTTTGTATCTAATAAGTTCAAATCATTTATAGCTGTTTTCTTGTGAACACTCTGCTTTCAAAGCATTTATTTTTATCGAGCAAGAATTTGGAAAATATTGAAGTTCCAGCTGAAAAAAAAAAGTTACTATATAATAAATTAAAATGTGAAACCGTAAACCGGGGTGACTTTGATAGGATTTCAATTTGTTTTTGGAATATTTTCCAACAGGTAAGGTTTTTCTCAAGATTATTATTTTTAAAACATGTACTGGGATAGGCCACACAAAGTCCATACACTATTTCGAAAAAAAAGTTTTTTCAACAGTGTTTAGAAAAATAGTTACGTTAAAAATTCTTAGTTTAAATTCCGGGGTGACTTTGATAGTCAAAGTTTTTCTTGTTAAAATCATATTTAAGATGTTCAAACTTTATTTGAACGTTAAATGTACCATCACTAAAGTAGCTGATATAGTTTTAAGAAAAAAACCAATGTTTATATTTAGTTAACTATGTTTATAAGCTTTTAAACAAAATACATATAAATTTTAGGTAAAATTGTTAAAAAGTCGGAATTTTTCCTGACTTTTGTTAAAACTAGTTTTGTTTATAAAATTATCGATTTATATTGCATTTTATACTGAATTCAAATCACGAATCACAAATTTTCACATTTTACATTAAATTTATTTAACTGAAATTGCCTACAAATTTGGAGTTTTTTTTTAATTGTGTTTCAAAAACTAATATTATTTATTATTTACAAACTTATTTTACCTGTTCCTAGTGGAAAATTGTCCAAAGATTCCTAAAATGCATTCCGTTTTCCGATTCGAAATCATGTTCATTGAGAAAATCATGACACTTTGAGAAGTTTAAAATAATGGCTTTTATCAACATTTTAACTAAATTTTATTTTTTTCAAAATTTTATGAAAAATTCCCTAGAACACTTCTCTACCACGGTCAGTATGATTCTAAACAATTCCATACGTATTTTAATTATACTATTCATTTTGTGGAAAATCGCAAACTTATCAAAGTCACCCCGTTTTACGGTACTTCTAAATAATAGTAAGCAAACAATTTTAGAAAAAATGGATTTAGTTTAATTGTGTACATTTCGAATTAATATTATGCTATCATAAAAAAACCTACACTCAAAAAAAATGAGTTCGCGTAAACGTGAACAGCGTTCATGCCACCGGGAACCAGGAAGAAAACTGTTCAACTTTTATAGTGCATTGCACCATGAAAGTGAACAGTTTTCTTCCTGGTTCCCGTTGGCATGAACGCTGTTCACGTTTACGCGAACTCATTTATTTGAGTGTAGCGTGACGTCACAGTCTCGCAAACCCCCCTCCCCCCTTAAGAGCGTACGTACTTTATGGATGACGCCCAAGTTTAGGAAGGTTTTGAGACAAAGCCATTTTAAAATATTATTTCCGACTTTTTCTGCGGATGGTGTAAGGAATCGATAGACACCAAAATCTCGGATTGCATATTTTTGGCTTCCTCACTAAGGTAAGGCTATAATCCTGCTCTAAAAATGAACTTTTCACAGAAATCTCGTAGACCCAGCTTCATGTATACCTATCGACTTAGAATCGAAAACTGAACAAATGTCTGTATGTGTGTGTGACCAAAATTCTCACTGAGTTTTCGCAGCACTGACTGAACCGATTTTGGTCAAACCAGTTGCATTCGATTGGGTTTAAGGTCCCATACGTACCTATTGATTTTTATAAAGTTTCGATATGTAGTTCAAATGTTATGTATAAAAATGTGTTTTTGTATTCATACGGAAGTTGGATAAGTGACCGGAAATCGATTCAAATATCCTAATGTTATACATCGTTGGTTAGTTCGCAAGACCTTTTCAACGAGTCAAAAACATCAAAGATCTGGCAACCCTGTCTCGAGTTATGACCACTTAAGTGATATTTATGTACTTTTTTGAGGCCGTATCTCACTTAAATGTTTTAAAACTATGTCCGGATCTATCATCCAACCAACCGTTGGTTAGGTAATCGAAAGACCTTTCGAACGAGTCCAAAACATTGAAGATCGGGAAACCCTGTCTCGAGTTATGACCACTTGAGTGATATTTATGTACTTTTTTGAGGCCGTATCTCACTCAATGTATTAAAACTAAATACGGATCCATCATCCAACAAACCGTTGGTTAGGTAATCGAAAGACCTTTCCAAAGAGTCCAAAACATTGAAGATCTGGCTGGATGGATTTTTCAAGAAGATTCCATAACACTTTGTGTGGGTTGGGTGGTTTGGTGTGAACCACGAAAAACCATCGGGGTCAAAATTTCTCGAAAAAATGTCACGTGGTTTATGCACGACCCCTTAAGTATAACCACTAAACTATGCTAAAAAGATTTAGAATTTTAAATCCAACATGGCGGCCAAAATAGCGGTGATCAAATATTGAAAAAATCCATTTTGTATTTTAATAGGAAATCAACTATTCAAATCGGACTAAATGGGGTCGCAGATTCGAGTTTGATGTTAAAAGTAAGAAAATAAAATAATACGAAAAAAATCGTGATCAGGGACAATAATTACCCCTTACGACGAAGTTGCACGCAAATCGTAGAGGGGTCGGCGCAACAGCTGCGTGAGTTGGTGGAGAATTACCCGTTGATTTCAAAATTTTGTTAGGTTCAATAATGCAAGTTTAATAGCGTTTTCTACAACCACCACTTCAAGAATCCACTCCCACCCAAAGCAAATCTAAGAACGATGTTTCGTATTCCACACACGCATCAACGGTTAAAATGCGTTCTTTTTCGGCGCCCCACTCACTGACACCGACCAGCACTCTTCTCCCCTCTTCTCAGTAAACGCTTAGTGGTTAATTATAATTAGTGTACGCGAAAACGCGCGCGCGCTAGTCTGGGTGCAGCTGCGAAGACTAATTTCTAGAATGCCGCAGAAGATGTGCCGAGTGTTGTTGAACAGAATTTTTTGTTTGTTTCTGTACTCGAGTCCCGTTTCAAGCCAAGTGGTGGAAAGATTCGGGAGGTGTCTTGGTATTTCTTTGATTGTGGCAAATAGGGAGCGTGGGGTGTGGAAGAAACGGGAATAGTAAACAGAGTCGTTTTTATGCACACTTGGGTACACAGTACACATATACTTAAAAAACTGAACCGAAGGGAGCGAATAGTATCAGGGTAGGGGTACAGATAATTGGTAAATTTGCTAATTTATTAAGGTTTGATATTGAGCTATAGCCAAATTCCCAATTTCAAGCATGATTTTCAATAGTTTTAATCAAAAAGTTTTGTAAAAATGTAACATTTTTCTACATGCAATTTTGTAAAAATCAATGAAAGATAATTCAAAATCTAGAGGAATTTATACTATGAAATTTACTTTTATGTTAGAAATAAGAGCATCATATTTGGTTAAACACACAAAGAAATTTTAATTTATTTTGCACTTTTGCACAGAGTTATTTGAAACATTTTCATATTTTTTAATTTTAAGTTATTTTGCTTTGAAATATTTTTTAACGGTGCACATCAACCAGAGCTTTTGCACCCAGATTTTAGTTACAGACATTTTAGTATCTTCAAAACTACGGATACTATCGACATATTTTTTTATTCATCCCCTAAAGTACTGTCCACACAGTAATTTACAACAAAGTTTGATTAATTTTACAATCCCGTTATTGCAGGATTGGGTCCGTAAGTTTGACAATTTTGGAATAAGAAGACAACAACTTCCTTCGTTGCTGTGCACCCTTTTAACCGTTATTTTTATTTGTTTTAATGATTAAGTTATTTTTTAAGAGATTGACACTTATTTTACAACGCCAATCCGATATTTTTATTATTTTTAACTAAATTGTTAAATTTATTTTTTGTTAAAAAATGTATCAATAACCTCTTACAAGTTGTTACAACCAAAAAAACTTTGAAGACGTTTTAAAATAGTAAATGTCTGGAGTTTTTTTTAAAGGTCTTATTAACAAAATTTTCATAAGTTCCTTTTTGAGTGTTTTTGAATACACCTGACTTAAGGCGGTTCTAAAAACATCCAAAACGCAAAACTTGAAAATTTTGTTTATAGGACCTTTTCAAAGAAAACTATAGATGCGTAATTTTTGGCCAAATAAAACTTGAATTGCCTAAAAAATTAATTGCATAAAATATTAATGTATATGATAAGTATTTTTATCAACATCGATAAAACTAAAACTAAAAAAGTTATTTTTAGAGCTGCTTATGTGCTCTGAAAACAAACAACTAACTCTGAACATTCATTTTTGTTTTTATTGGTTGAAAGTCACAGCCTTTTCAATTTTAAAACAACGCAATTTCAAAACTAAATGATTTCGAAAAACCTTAGGTCAAATTTAATGCACGAGGTTGCTTGTGAAAGGGGAAATTGTGCTGAAAATATCTCAAAGGTCATTTTTGAAATTCGAGATGTCTTTATTTTTAAATTTCAAAAATTTCCATTAAAAAACTATATGTTTTAATGTTGAAATTAATCATATTTCATAGAAACCCAAAATGTGACTCTAATTCAATATTTTGAAAATTTTGGTATTCTGAACACTTATATATATTAAAGTACCAAATTCCTAAATTCTAGGAATTTTGGCTCCTTTCCTTATTTAGTAATTGGGTTGTTAGGATTATTTAATGAGAAAAGGAGGCAAAATTCCTAGAATGTAAGAATTTGGTACTTTTTTTTTAAATTTCAGTGAAGGCTGATTGAGCCAAAACCACATCACACGTTGTTCAGGGTTCCAATCGAGCTCTCAAATCAGGGTACCATTCTAGCGGCAAGAGCTGGAAAAAATATGTCACTTTCAATTATTTTATTTCAAAACATCATATAGAACATCTATTTTTTTAAACCTTTGTAAACAATAATAATTGAAATAAGGGAGAAAAAATTCTTTTCTAATTATCTTTGTTCTTTTTAGTCACGATTACATTATCTATGGAATGTTTTCATTCTTTCCTAAAAAAAGAAAAAAAAAGAGAAGAAAACATAGATGCTGTAACAATCAAAGTTTATGTCAAAATTGGTTTAAAAATCAGGGAAATATTTTCAAAAAACTAAACAATTTCAATGGGAATAGAAGTCTAATCAACTGAAAACAATTTGAAATGCATTTTTCTGCATTGATAATCAGATTTAGCATGTTTGGGCTCTTTTAAACATATTTTGATTTGTATGAAATTCCAACGTACAGTATCGCGAGAAGTTTTTTTTCTCGTCCATGCTTACATATTTTTTAAACTAATGATTCCGAAACAACTGGGCTGGTGCATAATGCAATTTTTAAAACTTTTTTTATTCAAATAACCTAAGTTTGCAGTTTAGAATCAAGGGACATAATCTTCAAAAAATATTTGCAACATGAAATTAAATTTGCAATGGCCTAAACAATTTGGAGCAGAGTGAAAATAATAAAAAATCTATTTTTAGGGAAAGTTAGTCTAGGAAACAGTTAATTAAATTTGTTTCTTAAATTATTTAAGCATATTTATTTAACTTTTTCAAATATGGCAAGATACAATAAAATTTAAATTGTTTTTGTTAGATGGAAAAGCTAGGTTATGTTTACTGTAAACTGTTTTGTAGAATTTGCATGATATTTATTTTTATTTATTTTTTATGAGCTTGGACTGTTCAAACTTCTTAGGCATTTTTTATTTGGCAGCAGCATAATTATTTAAGCACTTATGATACTTTCTTGATAGAAATTCAGAAAATATGGCTTTATTATTTTTTTTTTTAATTTGATTACAACCCCAAAAATTGTTAGGGAATAGAACAGTCTTATTGTAATTGCAACTCATGAGTTATGGCCGAGAATCAGATAGTTAAAGTTACCGTTTTACCGTTACCGTTTTTACCGTTTTTTTTACTTTTAACTTCAAAGAATTTGTTTAAAATGGGTAATTTTATAACATGATATTGACTTCAAATTGCCTTACTTTACACTGCTGGTGGTATTGGGATGCTTTTCCAATCAATCGTAGTTTTACAACGTAACTTTGTCATTAACCCTAATGAAGGCTAGGCTGTAAAAAAGTTTAGTTTGATATGATCAAATTTGAGTTTATGCAGGCAAGTCAACTGTTTGTCCTTCGTCGCTTCTCTCACCCTGGCCATCAACGGCGCCCACCTTGTCAGAATGCAGGATGAGAACTGTTAAGATCTTCGTTCTTGTAACAGGACCACAACATACCCGCTTACCCTAGCAGAAGCAGCAGTCTTGCTGCAGTCCCGAAAACGTCGCAGTTGCCGGTCGGTCGGTCGTAAACCGCTGTGGCACAAGGAGGTGGTGTGGGTGCAACGGGTCGGCTTTTGGGTGCGGCCGTTCCGCCACCATCACCCGGCTGCGAGACAGGGACGGCACGAAAACATCAACTTCGCGCGGCGAGGTTCCGAGCGATTTTCAACGCCTTACCGAGCTCAGTTTGATTTGTGTAATCTAATCGAAAGATTGTCCGGGTTGAAGTTTGTTCTCGGGGAAGATCGCGCGCGATTTTTAAATTCTGGGAGTTTAGTGGTTTTTACAAGTGTTGTGGTCGTCTGTGATTGTTGATTTGTCCTTAAGGTTCGCGGTGATCTTTCCAAAAGATCTTAATTAAGAAATAAGTCGGCGTGACATTGAACTTCACCGCGGTTTCCGAAAATAGATCGAGCAGTTGCAACAGTGCAGTGGGAAAGTGAGTGTGTGCATCGGCGGAAACCTGTCAAAGCCGACAACAAGTGTTTCCTTTGTAGAAGCCGTACTGACGGACGGTCAGTTAAATTTAGCTGATCGTCCGTCTAATTGATTGTAATCGATCGCGAAGTCGATTTCGTCTCAGCTCGAAACATCTGCTGTCCCGTCCGGATATCAACGACTCAAGGAAATTCGATTCAGCCAATTGATTGGAACTGCTAAGGACTACTTAAGGGAAAGTAGATCATCGGCTACTAAATGGCATGGTCATCTTCTTCGAATCATTTTGAATCCCCAAAACCCAAAATTCAGCGAAAGAAGAAAGTTTTATTTTTAAAAACTTGCACCACGAATCAACCCACAACAGTGTCAGTGGAAAATTTCGCAAAAAAAATCTCGCGATATTATTGACAGAAGCTTCTTTCGGTGGCCGCCGAATTCGGTTGACCTTTTGACTTGCCGTATTTCTCGTACGTGTACGACGAATTGGCAAAAGTTGAAACTGCAAGGAAGTCGCGTGTTTGCTGCCACCACTGCGGTGGTGATACCGATATGCCAACAACAGCTGCAGGTTCCGTGACTGAATGAGTGGCGTACGGCGATCTCCCCCTCGCGCGCGTACGACTATAAATATTATTGATTTGAGGCAAGTTTTGCTGCGGTAATCGTTTTTGTGGATTTAATTGGATGGCGGACCTCAAATAGCTGCACTAGTTTGAGTCTTGGATTGGCACTTCGTTTTGGCGAATCTTTGGATTCGATCGGTTTCTTATCAGCTCGAGAGATTCTCGAGTGTGGTTTATAATGTATTCATAAATATTTAAACAACGAATAAAGAAAACACAAATCTGAGAATATGTTTGTAACTTAATCAGTTGCATAAATACTGTTTATTTACAAACAATGAAATAAATCAAGATTTTTTTTACGTTATCAAGTGTGTAGTAATGTTGGTTTTTTAGCCAGAACGAACCGATGAAATCGTTTAAATTTCTTCTTAGGGTTTCAACACAAATCTAACCTTGTTTCCCAAATGATCTTAACTTTACATGAAATCCATAGCATTTTTTGAAGGTTATTCTTCTTCTAGGAAATGTTTTTTTGACAATACTTAAGAGCGAGATTTTCTACAGTGTGTCATTGGTTGTGTCGAGGAGTCCCTATTTGGATCAAACTTTTTGTTTGATATTGGGGTTATAAAATATTTATTTTCAACAGTAATTTGCAAAAGCTATGAGGAAAAGTCAAACCGATCCCGGATCTTTGTGGCACATTTTACAGTGATTTAATCAAGTTTCACGAAAATGCGAGCAATTTTAATATTGTTAATGTTATTGTGACTTCAAACTTCAATGCCCGTTTTACCTTAATTCCCTGAGTCGTACAGGGCTGTTATTTGGCATGAGCTCATTAATCTCGAATTAGTTTTTAAAAAGACCTAAGAACCATTGGTAAACTAAGCCCTTTTTACATCGATATTCGTCCTTCTTATGAATAACCAATTTGAAAATGCTTGAGATTATTCATCTACACGTCCTTCAAATGCTCTAAACTAAAAACAAATGAAATATTGTTTCAATTAAGAGAAAAACGAAAATAAATGCCGGAGGTCACGGTGGCTCTTACGGCTTTTTGAAAACTCACCCGAGATTTTATGTATAGACAAAAAAACGCTGAATGGTTCATCCAAATCGGGGCACCTCGATACAAACCTCTCTAGAACTGACCGAGTCATATGGCTTCTAATCAGAAAGGGTCTGTTTTAAAGCTTTTTAAGGCTCTGGAAGGCATCATTCCAGATCGGCCATTTGGCGGCCATGTTTGTTTTAGAAAAACATTCAAATCTTGAATCAGAATGTTTCAATCAAAAATTGGTTTTCTTTGTGTTGTGTGTAGAAGCATTTCAAATATCGCGATTATTTTTTCATTTCAATTTACTATTTCTGAACCCTGAATTCAGAACCATCATTGACAGTCATTGCCCCAAAAGTGAAGGACACCTTCTACGACCTTAAATCACGATCATTGTAGTAAAGGTAAAAATAAACTTTTGGGTAAGCAAATTTGAAGATTTTTTTTACGTATCATATAATGGGGTACTCAAAATTTAAGTACAGTGTTGCTCGTGTTGCGTTTGAAGTTTTAAAATTCATTTTTCCTCTTTGAACGAGTACTTGCTGGAAAACTGACAATTGCAATCGATCGCTGAGAGTTTTTGTTTACATATAATTCAATCAAAACCTCAGGGTAAATTGAATATTTCTTACTGAGGGAAGGCTTTAAAATCAAATTTGAATTTTAATTTTTGTATTTTTTTTTAATCCGGCTAAAACTTTCATGGTGCTTTCGGTATGCCCAAAGAAGCCATTTTGCATCATTAGTTTGTCCATATAGTTTTCCATAAAAATTTGGCAGCTGTCCATACAAAAATAATGTATGAAAATTCAAAAATCTGTGTGTTTTGAAGGAATTTTTTGATCGATTTGGTGTCTTCGGCAAAGTTGTAGTTATGGATAAGGACTACACTGAATAAAATGATACACGGTAAAAAAAATTGGTGAAACTTTTTGTCACTCAACCTTGATTTGCAAAAAACAACTATTTTTATTTTTTTTCATTTTTGGAAATGTTTTAGGGGACATCAAATGCCAACTTTCCAGAAATTTCCAGGTTGTGCAAAAAATCTTTGACCGAGTTATGATTTTTTGAATCAATACTGAGTTTTAAAAAAAATCAAAATATTGGTCGCAAAGATTGGTGCGTTGGAAGTGGGGACACGAAGTCGTGATTATTAAGGTTATTTTTTTTGTGTGCTTATGTGTCGCTGTTCGTATGGGGTTAGTGCATAATTTGTAAAGGGAGCGCGTGGTCGTAAAAAATATTCGGAGTGAAAAGTGATTTTTTGTGTGCCTTTTGTCGTGAATTGTTTGTGTTTCTTGCTTTTTTTGCGGTGAAAAAGCCATTTCTATATAATAATTGAAAGACGCACTAACAAGTTTAAAAAGTCGAGTTAATAGTGGAGCAAAATAACTGTGTGTGAGTGATTTTGTGTGTTAACCAGAAAGACCTTCCCATAGCATCGTTGCTCGGAAGGCTCGCCGACGGGTCTGTTATGAAAGTCCTCCCCATAGCGTCGTAGCTCGGGAGGCATCGAAAAGCCAATACCTTATCCTACAAACCAAAAAAAAAAAAAAAAAAATCACGTGATGCTTGAAGGAGATGCTGTGGATTCAACGGTCTCAAGCGGTATCAACAAGTATATAGCGAAAAACTATGTGCTTGATGAGTCTGCAACTTCAACTATCGGACTAACATTCCTCCCTTTCGTTGAACTGCAGGCTTCTTGGGAGGGCGCCGGTATTGACTAATAAAGAAGGGATCTTCAGAGGTTAAACAGTGAACGGATGGTTGGCTCCCACTGATCATTTTTGATTCATTGTTTAACTTCAGCTGATCTGTCAATAACGGAGTAGCAGCTCATTGGCAGTCAACCATGCTCATGCTCATGCTCATGCTCAAGTCGAAATATTGGTCGCAAAAGATAGTCAACTTCTTTTTTCGATGTAAAATCGAATTTGCAATAAAAAAGTACAGAAGTTTACAGAATTTTCTCAGCTTTTCAAAAATATTTTTCTCAAAAGTGGGCAAACATGGGCACTGATTTAAAAAAAATTAACAGCTGCGATTTTTTTCAAAAAAATTACCTAAAAATGGTTTTTACTTAAAACGGTGCACTTTATCAAAATTTCACTTGAGTACTTTTTGATTGCAAATTTTATTTTACATCGATTTTTTGAAAAAATCAGTATTGATTAAAAAAATCATGACTCGGTCATACATTTTTTGCACAACCTGGAAATTTCAGAAAAGTTGGCATATGATGTCCCCTAAAACATATCGAAAAATAAAAAAAAATTGTGGGTTTTTTTGCAAATCAAGTTTTAGTGACAAAAAGTTAAATTAAAAATAACAATAAAATTACCGTTTGTCATTTTTTTCAGTGTAGTCCTTATCCATATCTACAACTTTGCCGAAGACACCAAATCGATCAAAAATTCCTTCAAAAGATACAGATTTTTGAATTTTCATAAATCATTTTTGTATAGACAGCTGCCAAATTTGTATGGAAAATTATATGGACAAACTAATGATGCAAAATGGCTTCTTTGGGCATTCCGAAGGCACCAAAAAAGTTTCAGCTGGATTAAAAAATACAAAAAAATCAAATGACCGATATCTGAGAGAATTGCTCAGCTTCCTAATTCGACCTCCTAGACCCACCTTCACGTATACATATCGACTCAGAATCAAATTCTGAGCAAATGTTTGTGCGTGTGTATGTCTGTAAGTCCGTGCACCGAAAAAATGCACTCAATTATCTCCGGACTGGCAGAACCGATTTGACCGTAAAGTACTTCAAAATTTATGCTAAAATATTCGTTAAAACCAGTTTTGTTTATACAAATATCAGTTTATATTGCATTTTAAACTGAATTCGAAGCACGAATCAAAAGTTTTCACACTTTATATGAAATTTGTTCATCTGAAAATGCCTATAAATTTGTAGATTTTTTTGGTTATATTTCAAAATCACATAATATTTATTATTTACAAGCTTATTTTACCTTCTCCTAGAGGAAAATTGTCCAAAGAATCCAAAAATGTATTCCGATATCCGATTCAAAATCATGTTCATTTAGAAAATCATGACACTTTGAGAAGATTAAAATAATGCTTTGCCGAGCTACCGGGGTCGTGAGGTTACGGGTTTCGCCTTGTAAGTGGAAGGTGATGGGTTCGATTCCTGTCTGGCTCTCTCACTCACTCACTGGGAATACTGACCGGTCGGGGATGGGTTTCGACTAGCGGCGTGCTGGATTTCCAATCCAGAGGTCGTGAGTTCGATTCTCGTATCGGGATGATAAAGTTTAAAAAAAAGCTATTCATTAACATTTTTTTAAATTATTGTCAATTAACTTTTTAAACTTTTCAAAATTATGTGAAAAGTTCTTACTTTGAGTCAGTATGATTCCAAACCATTCCGTACGTATTTAATTTGTACTCTTAATTTTGCGGAAATATCTAAAAAATAGATTATTTTTGCGTTACGTAATAAAAGAATTTTGTGGTTAGGGCCCAACATTACGAAGTTTCACGGACATCTGTGCGAATTATTCTCACAATTTGTTTTGTTTTGTTTTTTTTTCTTTTTTTTTTCTACGGGTGTTGCACCGGTCCTTGCTGATCACTTTAGATGGGTAAAATTATTGTTTGCTGTTGTTTTTGCCTCCCGCGGGCTATTTAAACTAAAACAAACCGCGCTGTTTTTGCGCCGGCAAAGCCACGTCATCGGAGCCGATAACTGCCTGCCCTGTAAAACATTCGCATATATTTTAATACGCAAACTAAACTCATATGAGCACTTATTAGTCGTTCAGCCGATATGGTAGCATATTGGCGCACATTTTGTCTCCCTCTCTCGCTCGATTATCAGTGCACAGAAAACGTGCTCAACTTTTAATTGCTCTCCCTGTAGTACATGACGTTGAGGGGGGTTGTTCGTATTTATCGAAACACATAAACTACGCTCTTGATTTGTTGAAGGATCCCCCCCCCTCTCCTTCCGATCTTCTTCTGGTGAACTCACCCCCGCTAGCATTCTTAGGTGGGGGAGAAGTTGAAAATTTACGAAGCTCACGTCCGATGTTCTGAACCGTTGGCGCACTTAAACTGACCACCACCAAGTAATAACGGGTAATTAAAACTAATTTAGTTGTTTTCGATGAACGGTGCTCGGGAGTGTGTGTGAGTGGGTACTGTCAGTGGGCTGTCACTAAGGAACGTGTTTCAAGGTAGTTTTTATTTAAAACTGCTTTTCTGTTTGGTTCAAATTAGTACAATGTTTGAAAATCGACATTTATCATAATTTACAAAATTTTGGTGTTAATAATTGAACTACTCAAACAACACATAATTCTTGGATTACCCCTTTGTGATACGAAGAAGACTTCAGAGACTCTTAGCTTGCAGACAAGTTATGACTGAAGAGTATGTGGTATTCGTACGTGCGGTTTGACTGATATACATTGTTCTGGATGGCAGTTGAGCTGATGGGTGCAAATTTCAATTAACTTCGATAATGTACCGTGCGCTGGCATGACGAGTGTGTAGCTATTTGTTGGACGTACATTTTTAATTGAGGTTGATAAATTTATATTATTTTCCCTAAGATCTTAAGGAAATTGTGCTTCCTGTGATCTGAAGTCATATTTTGAGACTATCCTGAATAAGTAATAATTACATTTTCATTATTGTGTTCCGTCTGGCTTTAAAGTTCAAACGGAACTCAAACAGTACATTCCTTGCCCAAAATCATCGAGTGGTCGTGCCAAGCCGTCAACTTTAAATCCCGCGTGCCCTTTGTATTATTAGCAAACCACACTGACACATTGTGCAACAAACCCCCAAAACATAAAGTCGCAGTTGCTAAAAATAGCACCCCCTCCCCTCTTTCCACCCTATCTTCCTGGTCAGGAGGCCAACTCTTCGCTTTCATTAAGCAATAAAACGCCAACCCAAATTATGTTCATCTTTTTGCGACGTCGCCGAGGTTGAAGTCTGAGGGATTCTCTACAGTAAAGCAATTTTTCGAGATTTAAAATTTTATAATTTTTGATTTGTATGAAACTTTGCCCATGCATTCCCAATGTAAAAAGAAGCAATTTTTTTCAATTCAATTCAATTCAATTTATTTTGTTAGTAAATAATCAATTTACAATTCCGTATTTCTTATAACCTAATAGAGTTTTGGAGTTCCTTTCAACTATGATTTGAACTATAATTCATTTTGATGTAATTGGATATTCTAACAATGGATTTGGCAAGAGAAGGAAAAATAAAAAAAAAAACCTTCTAGATTTGCTAAGGAAAAGGATAGAAATAGAAAAGCTTAAAACTAAATCACAGTATGTTTTGTCTATTGACGCCGAAAAACTTCGCTGCACAAGGCAGCTTATCCGTTGTAGATGTACTTCATCATCAGCTCACTGAGAGCTTGGAATTGTTCTGCCTTGTTTCGGCAGGCACGAAAGCGCGTGAGCATCTCTCCAGCAAGGGCGAAAAACTCAGGAAGCGTGAAGAGATCATCACCGGTAACATCAGCTTGTCCCGGGGGAGAACCGCCCCCAGAAGCGGCTACTCTAGCGTACGAACCTCCCCAACCGGGAGGGAACGCTGGGTTGGTCGATGGAACCGCTCCGCCGCCAGCTGCTGCAGCGGTCGAGCTTGAAGTCTTCGGAGGTTGGTGGGACGCTGGCGCTTTCTTCTTCTTGTCCTGCTCCTCGATGTACTTTTTCCGCGCGGCACAGCCACGGAAATTCGCCGTGTGGTTTCCACCACAATTGGCGCACTTGACACGCGCTTTGTGCTGCTGGGCGTTTTCCCCCAGTTGGTCTTTCCGCGGAAGACTGCACCTTTCGGTGAAGTGGGTCTCACCGCACTTTACGCACCGGGGTGGAAGATTGCAGTTTCTTGAGCCGTGTCCGAATTTCTGACAGCGGAGGCATTGGGCTGCGTCGGCCGGATTCTTCGTGTAGAATCGCCACGTCACAAAGAAGCCGTCCAGTGCTTTGATCCGCCGTAGGTCCTGGATTTTGACGGACCCGCGATCGAAGTACAGGAGGTACAATGTGTACGTACCTATCACCGTAGTCGATTTTGAGAGCACCTTTATCTCTCGAGGCTTAACCTTGACGCCCGTCAGGTGTTCTTCCAGGTCGGAGATCGGGCGGTCCGGATATCCCTGAAGGACGATCTTCACAGGGACCTTCTCTGCAGGGTCAAATGTAAAGAATTTGAAGTTTCGCAACTTCAACTTCTTCACCACCAAGTCGAAATGCAGCTTTTTGTGCGTAATCACTTGCACAGAAGTTTTGCTAATTTTGAGACAATATTGGAGTCCCTCAAGCAACTCGTCAACATCGTCAGCCAACGTATCCAAAACAAAAATTGGAGGTGGTCGTCGTTCCTTCGGAGAGTTACACTTTTTCTGCTTTCCTTGCTTCCGCGCAAGTTCATCATCGTCATCGTCGTCGCCAGCACTGCTGCTGTCACTGGCGGTGTTGTTTTCATCTCCACTCAGCATCTCAAATTCGTTGCTGGTGGGAACGTTGAGGTGGTTGTTGTCGTAGTGCTGGTGGACTGCTGCTGCTGCTGCTGCTGGCCGGAAGTGCTTCCGGATGCCCGGGTCGATTGTCTCGTCCGTACTGGGGACTCACGTGGACGGTATGACACGTGTAAAAATGAAGGATCGGTGACGTCACCGGGCACGCTCCCGTGCGCGATGGCGGTCGATGCGGCATTGGTGTGTTTACCTTTCTGCACTCTGCCGGTAGATGAACTTCGCGGGTTTTTCGAGACCGCACTCGAACTGCGTCGGCCACGGCTGGCCCTTGGAATGCTGGAGGAGCAAACCCGCGGGTAATCACGGGAAATTACGGCGAAAAATTCGAAAAGTCTGAAGAGCTCCGAACACTTGACTGTTGCTGGCTGGTGTTGCCAGTCCCGATGAAGAAGCCATTTTAAACTTACTCTTAATTCTAGGATTTCTAAAAAAAATCAGAAGAGTAGAAAATTTCTCAAAAGTTAATTTATTAACATTTTAAATTTAACCTAAAATGCTAATGCTAATACTAATTAAAAATTTAACCAATATTTTCAGAGTCATAGCGAGTTGAAAAGTGAGGACCAATGATACTGATACTGCACTGGGATAAACTTATTTCTCTCAAAATTAGAGCTTTATGAGGCTGTATCTCAGCAATCAACTGTCCAATTAATAAGAACAAAAAGAGAAAATGGTAGGAAATTTTGCCGTGTTTTCAATTTTTTTACGTGGTTGCTTGCAAAAAACTGAACATGTTTGAAAAATTTCACCTGAAAATGCATGTGAGCAATTCTCTTCGAAATCGGCCGATTCCGGCTATTTTTATTTTTTGTATTTTTTTATTTGGCTCAAACTTTGTGGGGGCCTTCCCTATGACCAAAGAAGCTATTTTGTGTCATTGGTTCACCCATACAAGTCTCTATACGATTTTTGCAGCTGTCCATACAAAAATGGCACGTAAATATTCAAACAGCTGTAACTTTTGAGTGAATTTTCTGATCAATTTGGTGTCTTCGGCAAAGTTGTAGGTATTGTTGAGGACTAATGAGAAAAAATAGGTGCACGGAAAAAAATTGCCGATTTTTTAATTACTTTTTTTTTTACAAAAACTAAATTTCCCAAAATACGTATTTTTTTGATTTTCGAGATTTTTTGATATGTTTTAGGGGACAAAAATCCGCAACTTTTGAGCCATAGAGAAGTATGGTCAAAAAATCTGCCGCCATAATAATATTTATAATTTTTTGACAAAAAGTGATTTTTGAAAAAAATCGATTTTTTTTCAAAACAAAATTTGACATAATTTTCAATATTACGCCCTTTTCAAATGTTAGCCTTGATTCAATTTTTTAAAAATATTTTTCACTAAAAAGTTACAGTTGTTTGAATATTTACGTACCATTTTTATATGGACAGCTGCCAAATTTGTATGGAGACTTGTATGGGTGAACTTATGACACAAAATAGCTTCTTTGGTCATACACAGCAAAAAAAAGTGTAAATTTGGAAGGTGTAATTTTAGAAGGTTGAATATTCCCTCTTTTATGATGTAATTTTACCTCAATTTATACTGAAAATGCGACATTACACCAGAATAGTGGTAAAATTACACATTTTCAGAGGTAAAATTACACATTTTTTCTGACATAAAAGATGTACCCCTTTCCAGATGTAATATTACCATGATTTTTTTTCTGTGCAGGGAAGGTCCTCACAAAGTTTGAGCCAAATTAAAAAATACAAATAAAATCCTTTTCCGGTTTTGGTAGAGAATTGCTCATGTAAGTTGAAAACGGTGCACTTTTTTAAAAATGTGTTGAGTTATTTTCTATGGCAAATTTGATTTTACATAAAAAAATGTTGGATATAATTTTGTTTAAACACACAATAAAAAATTAAGAAAATTGTGAAGGTTGAATATTACCTTTTTTATGATGTAATTTTACCTCAATTTAGACTGAAAATGCGACATTACACCAAGATAGTGGTGAAATTACACATTTTCAGAGGTGAAATTACACATTTTTTCTGATATATGTACCCTAGGGTGTTTCAGCCAAACAAAAAAGTTCTCAGATTACGGCAAACCGAGGCTCCCCTTGTAGAGGATACCCATAGGGACTCTCATGCCAAATATCAGCCCATTTGGTTGAGAATTGGCCTGTACCCCTTTCCAGATGTTTTTTCTGTGCATATTTTTTTTACCAAAAAAAAACAATTAAAAACATAATCCACCCTTGTGATTGGTGACTTCACTGTTTCAGAGGCAGTATTTCTAGATTTTGCTCGGTTTGTTCTAGAGGTCGTATCGAGGCGCTCCGATTTGGATGAAACTTTCAGCGTTTGTTTGTCTACACAGAAAAAAAATCATGGTAATATTACATCTGGGAAGAGGTACATCTTTTATGGCAGAAAAAAGGTATAATTTTACCTCTAGAAATGTGTAATTTTACCACTTTTCTGGTGTAATGCCACTTTTTCAGTCTAAATTGAGGTAAAATTACATCATAAAAGAGGTAATATTAAACCTTCCAAAATTACAGCTTCCAAATTTACATTATTTTTTACTGTGTATACATGAGATGAACTCATGCCATATATGAGCCCTCTACGACAAAGGGAAGTGGGGTAAAACGGGCATTGAAGTTTGATTATTTTTTATCTTATTTTTTCTCTGAATCAAATAAAATTTCATCGTTTTTAATTTCACATGCTCATTTTGCATAATTTTATATTATAAGCCATTATAATTTGTATGGAAAAATAATGATGCAAAATGGCTTGTTTTAACATTAGGACTTGGTTTCTTTCAAATTAAAAAAAATGCAAAGAAAAGTCGATTTGCAATAACGTAGAGATTTACTCAGTCTCCCTGTCTTGGGTGACACCTTCCTTCGACGAATCCATCATCCTACTCGGGCTGCCGCAGAAAATGAGCAAAAGTAGGGGATAACGACGAAGAAGATTTTGTTTACATGGGCGGTTGTGTTCAGATTCATTCTGAAAATACACTGTGCCAAAATTTATGTATCAACAGGCAGATCACTGCGGAGAATGCACTGAGGCGTCCCTCGGCGACGCATCTTCTGTTGGATGTTTGCCTTCTTCGCGCCAAACGCAATCCCGGCTAACCCTTGGTCTTGATCATGCAAACGTTGATGTTTGTTCTTCAAAGTTACACTTCAAGCTAAACAATGTCAATCTTCAACGCAAATAAATACGGTAAAACACAGAAAATCGAGAAAAACAATGTTAAAAGGTCTTAAATGAGTAGTGAACAACCAAATTTGATTGAAGTAATAGAACATGGATTTTGGATGATGCATGTAAAATGTATTAAAGAAAAAAAGAAAAAAAAATCTAAAACAAAAAAAAAATAAGTCCATTTTTCGCACCAAGGGTTCCCCGCCACCATTCGATTTGGGACTCTGGGACTTTGTCGGCCGGCCACCGACCGACCCGTGTGCTAAAAATAGTCGTTCCACTCAAGAACAAACGATTTCATTATTCGGTCGAGCCATCAAGATGCTGATGCTGAGCTGGGGAAATCGGGAAAGGAAAAACAACAACTCGACCTCGTCGACCCGTCCACTTGGGTCAGTCCGGTTGTTGGTTTGGGATGAAGTGTTGGTTGCTGCTACGAGTAGAAGAGTGATGTTCTCATAATTTTCTGTCGGGGAACCGCACGAAAAACAAATCGATTAAGATTGCTGATGCTGCTGGGGGTGTGCCACTCTGGGTCGTTTAGACGTCCCCCTTGGGGAGACGCAGAAAAACCACAGAATATCATTATCATAATCATTGCAGTTAGTGGGTTTTTGCTGCTACTCGCGTTGGCCATTTAAATGTTGTGATGTTAGTGGCAGATGCACGGGCTAAGGAATAATTGAAGATAAAGATTTATTTGAGAAATTCTACAAAAAAAAAGTTTTTTTTATATATTTTGCATTTTTTTATTTGGATAATACCTTATGTGCACTCTTTCTTTGACCAAAGAAGATATTTTGCATAATAAATTCGTCCATACAAGCCTCCAAACAATTTTGGCAGCTGTGCAGACTATGCTGTACTAAAGATCGAAAATGTCAAAAATTCAAAAGATCTTAAAATCAACCCAGCCATGCTAAAAATGATTCTAAACGCAAGTTAATGCTTTTTAAATCAATTTCAGCTGATTGCACAAAAATTTCCATTGCAATTTTGAAGTTTTTTGAAATTTTTTTTTTGCCCCATAATTTTTCGGGCCAACTTTGAAGGGGGGGGGGGGGGGGTAAGGGGGTGATATAAACTTTAAATAAAATTTGTACCAGCCTTAGGATTTAATCTTATTGTTGGAAATGTTTTATATGACAAAAAATGCGTCTTTTGAGTATAGTGCAAGTTGGTAACAATTCATTTGGCAGTGCTGCCAATTTTTCGATAAAAATTTATTCGTTGACAAACGTGGAAAACACTTTTTTGATTTTATTTTTGGATGTAAAATCGAACTTTGAATCAATATATATCTAATTCCGAAAACACGTTTTTTTCATAAAAAAATAAACGAATAGTTTTAAAACGCTCTCCCATTTTTCGTTACTCGACTGCACTCGACGTGTGTGACATGGGACATTTTAAGGAAATTTAATGTTCTTCTCAAATCTGCAATAACTCAGAAGGGACATCTTTTTAATTTAGAAAAAAAATCATTTTAAAATTACATGATAAGGGATAGTGATTTTTTACGGCGAAAAACAATAAATTGGGTACCGTCAGTGGGGGTGACTATGGGTCAAAAAACGAAACACCTCTCGAAATTTCTTAATAACAAAAACAATTTAAATAACATCGAAAATCTTTCAACGTAGATTTGTTCTTAGATAGTTTACTAACATTTTCCCAAAATATGGTGGATTTTGATGAACACTACCTTAAATGCCAATAGTTTTAAAATTGACCCAATCTCACCCCTTAGAGGGGGTGACATTGGGTCAAATGAAACTAAAATGATGCTGAAATACAACGATATGGTAAAAACAAGTCATCCAACAGCGTTTCTTGTTCGAGGGAATCGTATTGACTCGCTTTAATGTTTGAAGTGGAGATTTTCAAACATTTGGGTAGTTTTCGAGCAATTCTAACAAAAATATAAGAAAAATGATTTTTCGCGAGGTCATTTTTGGCCAAAAACGTACCCCAACTTTAGACAGCTGCCAAAATAACAGGATTTGTTCTAGGAACGAGATTTTTTCAGCAAAGTCATCTTAAGATGTCCCCTACACAACCCTTTTAACAGAATTCAGTTTCATTGAGAATAACCTGAGAAATGGTAAAATCCGTAAAAAATCACTTTGACCCAATCTCACCCCCCAGACCCAATGTCACCCCCACTGACGGTACTAAAGCCCTATGTCAATTTTTATGTACAACGGTAAAAAATACGATTTAAAACCATTTCTGATCACTTTTTTTTCATTTTAATGCAAAAAAATATTGACAAGACAACATTTTTTCGATGGATCAACTATGGTCCCCTTGGAACGAGCTGTCAAGTAGGAGCTTTTCTGTCAAGAAGGACCG
Source organism: Culex pipiens pallens (assembly GCF_016801865.2). Taxonomy (NCBI): domain Eukaryota; kingdom Metazoa; phylum Arthropoda; class Insecta; order Diptera; family Culicidae; genus Culex; species Culex pipiens. The sequence goes on from NC_068939.1 coordinate 120,499,734, forward strand.
CGAGGATAATTTTTCAAAATTGATTTAAAAATCCATTTTAAACTCTTTGTGGTCGTAAAAAGGGTCATTGTACTCAGAAAAATAAGCTTTATCGCTGTAAACAATAATATCACTAATCTAAACTTCATTTTAGGACCCAATTACGCTGCATGCACATTTCATTTGAATTTCACGGTACTCTAAAATCAGCATAAAATTAACGCATAATTGTGATATTTAAAAATAATTTGTGTGCAGGAAAGTAACTAAAAAAGTTAGCAGTTGTTTAAGATCAAAATATCACCCTCTGACACATTGACAATAAAAAAATGTGAGCCCAATTTCGTAAAATTTTGCAAACTTTTTACTAAGAATTAGGAATTTATGATTCAATCAACATAATGCATAATTGCTGAGATTTTCAAATTTTATTAACAAAAATATCTTTTAAACGAAGAACATCCTCTAATATATCTTAAAAAATAATCACTACTAATCGATAAATTATGAGTATTTAGCCAAAACAGTTTTGTTTAATATTTGTAATTCATAAGTCCAGAAAATTAGAAAATGTTGCAAAGCGCTTACACATTTTTCTTAGAACATAAATATATTTATAGCTATAGTTATAACTTTATTTTTGAACAGAATTGTTTTCAGACTTTTCTTGCAATTTGTTTATTTTAATTTAAGAGATTTAAAAATAAATCGCACAACTGCTATGCGTTTTTTTTCTTTGCAGTTTTGAATATCGTCCTTTCACAGTCTTTGTGAAATGGTAAAAAAAGGAAAATATGTTCATTCTTTAAACATCAAATTGAATAATCCAAGGCATGTTACAACCAAAGCTTATTTCGTTGGAACTTTTGTAAAACATTGTAACAAATAAAAAAAAAATCGAAAATGAGTTTCAAAATGGCTGATAAAAATCTTGTGGCTTGCTTGAACTAAAAAAACTCAATGTTCAGATACACTTAGGTACAATTTTCTAATTAATTTATAGGAATTTCGCAGCATTTAGCGGTATTTACCTCAAATCTGCATCGATTTTGCAAAAAAATTCACACGGACTATCTTGGACCTCCAAAGAATCCACCACCAAATATTCAGAATGATCCATGACAATTTTATCAAAATGGATCACTTAAGTTATATACGTCAGTTTGTCTGCACTATATAAACACGACTTTTCAAAGATTGTTTTTGCCTTCCTCACCTTACTGAGGAAAGGCTATAAAATCACCTTCACGTATACATATCGACTCAGAATCAAATTCTGGGCAAAAGTCTATGTGGATGTGTGTAGGTGGGTGGACAAAAAAAATTGTCACTCGATTATCTCCGGACTGGATGAACGGATTTTGACCGTATTACTCTCATTCGATTCGTCTTGGAGTCCCATAAGTCTCTATTTAAAATCATTAAGTTTAGTTAAGTACTTCAAAAGTTATGCTAAAAAAAAAAACGATTTTGGCGTATGTCCGAAAGATTGTAAAAAGGGTGGTTTTTGCAAGAAAACCTGTCATGTTATTCAGAAAGGTATTAAAAAGACCTTTCCAATGAGCCCAAAACATTGAAGTTCTGACAACCCTATCAAAAGTTATTAGCACTTAAGTGTTATTTATACACTTTTTGGAGGCCGGATCTCAGATATTTCAATGAAAATGATGTCCGGGTCCATCATGCGACTCATCGTTAGTTATATAATCGAAAGACCTTTCAAATGAGCCTAAAACATCAAGGTCTGACAACCCTATCAAAAGTTATCAGCACTTAAGTGTTATTTATAGACTTTTTGGAGGCCGGATTTCAGAAATTGTGATAGTAATATTGTCTGAATCTTCCATGCAAACTATTGTTGGATAGGTTTTTTTTTCGGACCTTGCCGATGAGCCAGAAATATTGAAGAAATATTGAAAAAATGAGTAATCAAGTAGATTTGTTAAACATGTTAAGGGGGAATGTTGCTATTTTTACTGAATGTATTGACTTTATGAATGTGAGGAAGGCACCAACCACCTATAGGTGGATTAAGGAACGTTTTTAGATAATTTAAAAAATACTTTATTCGAAAAATGTAAATAAATGTATTTTAAAAGGACCACAGTAACAAAGTAATAAAGTGTGCTGTGTACTAGTAATGACATTTTTTCTAAAAGCTGTCTTTTTCAAAATTTCAAAAGCGTTTCCATTTTTGTACAACTTAGGAATTTCAACCATTGGCTGTCGTGGAAAAAAAAATGAAAACATGAGTTCGTTTATAACTTTTTCAAAATTTATCTCTTACTGAAACCTTGACCAAACCTTGAATTTATTAAAAGTACTTCAGGTTGATTTAGGTAATAAAATGTAAAATTACTGGTTTGTTTAACTTTAATGATGATATCTCCAGGGGACAGTAATTTTCCACTTTCTGGGGGTGCGCGCTATCAAGGAGGCACGTGCGCTCGTGGGAACTGATCCGATTCATCCATATAAATCAACCCGTTGATATTCACTTATCGTGACAGCTAAATTGCGTGTATTTTCGAGCGCCCATATCGGTGGTACTATCATTGAGATGGGTTTGGGTCTAACTTCTGGACAGCTTGTTTTGGAGAATACAAGAGCTTGGGGAATGTGGATTGTGGTAGGGTTTGATCTTTTTTAATTGAGATATTGTAACTTTTGTTGGAAAAGCTGGTACTTTTTTCTAAATTAGAAGATTTGAAGTCCACTTCACCCCAAAACTCCCTTAAAAATGCACCAACCCAGTGTTAACCGCTGGCAGTTGATGGGTGATAAGCAGCTTGGCGATACGGTTCTGCTGGCCATCAATGCCAGAGCATTCCACTTGAAGAAGCTGGTTCAATCCCGACCCATCGATTGGTCTTGTCGGGTGCAGGCAGTGCTGCCAGTTCCGTTGGATACTTGAGACGCTTGAAAGGTCTCGCGCGCGAGATTGGACGAAGCAAAACCGTTTCGAGCTGATGGCTGTTGACGACGAGTAAACAGATTAAGTGCAAGAAAAATTGTTTTCCTTTCTTTTCAGCGAAAAAAATAGCTGGTGAGGGAAAACTGCATCAAAGGAAAAGCTTCTAGAGTGTTGTGTGTGTGTATTTGTTCTCAAAGAGAAAAGTGTTGATTTTCCGGAAGGAAACAAAAAGAGAAAGAAGGAAGACAACCTGTCGGAAGTGTCCGGTTTCCAAGTGGATCTAATTACCCGCGCTGTCAGCTTCTGAAGACGACATTGTCGTAAAGGAGTGAAAGGTGCAGTACAGTGTTGCCAGCCAGCAGAAGCAGCAGCAGCGATGAGCAGCGCCGAGGAAAGACGGGCCTCGTTTGCCCGCCGGGCCGAGAGTCTGATCGAGAGGGTGAGAACACTGAACACGATTTATGAGGTATCACGTGACCAACGGTGAGATATATACGGCTGGGGGTTTTCCCCCTTTTTCCGGCGCTTTTCCACGCCCCCGTAGTTAGGCGATGGATAGACAGCTGATCCATAACTTAGTCTCCAATCACTTTGAGTTGGTAGCGCAGCAGCTTATCCTTTTGGTTGCACCTTCACCAGCTCCATTTTGCCAGTATCGTTAGGCATTTCGATGCACACCATCCCCCCTTTTTCTAGAGAGTGATGTTTACTTTCTCCCACGAAATTTGTAGTAAATTTTCGGTCGAACAAATATTTACAAATACTGGACCGATCGTTAGTTACGTTTCTTAGTTTTTTAGATTTCCTTTATTCCAAATATTTGATTGGTAGGTAATAATTTTGAAGTCCCTTGGTTGCCGTGTGTACCTTGTAATATTGTTGTTATGGTTTTACTTTATTTAGTTTAGCACTAACATTTAAGGATATGGTTTGTTTAATACTAACATGCTTTTCGAAATGGTTCAGATATAAAAATAGACAAACTCAAAATATTTCAATTGATTTTATGAAAAATTTCAATACAGCGAAACCAATTGGGTGGCTCGAGATGGTCGATTTTTCAGAACAAGGTTTTTCAGGTTACATTTAGGCCAACAACTTCATAAGAATTGGTAGGGATTGGTTGCGTCCACACCTTGCGCATTGCTTTTCTACTTTTCATGAAAAACCCATCTTTTTTGAATTTTGATTTAAATAATTTTTATTTTTCACAAAATTTGGCAAACCAACACAATAGCGTGGGAATTGAGAAAATTCTCTAAAACTTTTCCCAAAAAAATATGGTGCTATCTTGCTCCTGTCAAAAGATACAGCTAGCTCAAAAGTGGTCTAAAACGCGATTTTTAAGCAAAAACAAGTTTAGGACAGGAGCAAGATAACACCATACATTATTTGGGAAAGTTTTAGAGAATTTTCACAATTTCAACGCTATTGTGTTGGTTTGAAAAATAAGAACAAAATTCAAATTACAAAAATTAACATATGAAAAAGTAGATATTCCGAACAAATTTTCTAACAAAATTAAAATAAAAAGCGCATTTTTTCTTTCTATTTCAAAAAAACCAAAAAGCAGACTGTGGCTTGTATTATTTTGTAATAGTTTGGGCCAATTTATTTTTGTGTCCCCATTTATTCTATTGCGTACCGGGAAACCTCTCTTTACGCGGTGTGCTACGTTATTTTAATTCGTCGACTTTTATGTAAAATTGGACGCCCGATTTGATGGCGTACTTAAAATCTAAAAAAAACGTATTTTTCATTAGGGTAATTCTCTACCAACTCACACGAAATCGGGAAAAGTTGCCCCGACCCCTCTTCGATTTGCGTGAAACTTGTCCTTAGGGGTAACTTTTGTCCCTGATCACGAATCCGAGGTCCGTTTTTTGATATCTCGTGACGGAGGGGCGGTACGACCCCTTCCATTTTTGAACATGCGAAAAAAAAGGTGTTTTTCAATAATTTGCAGCCTGAAACGGTGATGAGATATAAATTTGGTGTCAAAGGGACTTTTATGTAAAATTAGACGCCCAATTTGATAGCGTACTCAGAATTCCGAAAAAACGTATTTTTCATCGAAAAAAACACTGAAAAAGTTTTAAAAATTCTCCCATTTTCCGTTACTTGACTGTAAAATTTTTTGGAACATGTCATTTTATGAGAAATTTAATGTACTTTTCGAATCTACATTGACCCAGAAGGGTCATTTTTTCATTTAGAACAAAATTTTTCATTTTAAAATTTCGTGTTTTTTCTAACTTTGCAGGGTTATTTTTTAGAGTGTAACAATGTTTTACAAAGTTGTAGAGCAGACAATTACAAAAATTTTGATATATAGACATAAGGGGTTTGCTTATAAACATCACGAGTTATCGCGATTTTACGAAAAAAAGTTTTGAAAAAGTTGGTCGTCATCGATCATACAAAAATGACTTTTTTAAATCGCCAATAACTTTTTAGGATCGAATTTTACAGCTTTGGTATGTTCTACAAAGTTGTAGAGCATTAAATTTTCAATAAGAATCTCACGTTTGGGAATATTTGGATAGAAGTAGCGCACCGTGCAGACCAAACCGTAAGAAACTTGGGTTTTCCATACATTTTTTCGATTTTTCCCATACAAACTTCACCTCCGAGTATCAATGGGTAAATTATGACCGATTTGGCTCATATTTGGCCCAGAGTCCTAAAATAGGTCAAGGAACAGTATTCAAAAAAAGTTCATGCGTCAAAATAGAAAAAAATAAAAAGGGTCGAGCACGGGAATCGAACCAGAGACCTTTAACAAACTGACCATGGAATGGTTGTACGACACTTGTTGGAGATTTATTGTTTCAATTAACGAATGAACCCATTTGTTCTGATGGTGTGAGTTGGTAGCAGTATTCTTTCGATTGGAACTGAGCCCTCTATAAATTTTGAGGGAACGATTCTCTCGACTCAGAATTGTGGTTGTATTTTTAGATATCATTTTCTGATTGTTTTTCATTGGAATTGGACGAACTCCTAACTATTTCCCAATTGTGAGATTTATTATTTAAAAAAAATAACACGATTTTTTCAAGTAGGAGATTAGTTTGCATTGCAAAAAGGCGCACCTGTTGATTTTGCCGACACCGGCGGTAACTTCAGTCCAATTGAGCGTAGTCACGCAAACGGTATAGAATCCCAGAAGAAGGCCTGTTTCCGGTGGATAAACCGCTCAACTGGTTCGCCCGTCCGTTGACGGATAAGGTCAGGTCCACTTCTTCAAGGGGCCTGTGTCTGCAGTGTATGTCACGTAAGACCCGCCATCCGTCTAGATCGGCCCGAGTGAGTGTGGATTTCACTTGATTGGATATGTGTGTACGACGTACGCCAAGTCATCACCGAGTAGGGGAAATCTACCCTTTCCAATCAAACACCTATCTTCGTCATATGGAGAGTTTGATGCTCGATTAAAGCTCCAAAAATACTATTTGGGCTATAAACTTACCAGCAACAGCACCGCCTCGAGTAAGCACGCAAATGTATGCCACTTACTGGCCAAAAAGATCACATTTAATGCACTTTTGATCATAATTTGTATTTTGCGAGACCACTTCTCATCATTTTGTTGGCACACACAGTGACACACACGAGAATCCCTCAAACGCTTAATGAATATCACCAAAATTAACTTTTCACTTGCGCTAATGTTTCCTCAGCGCTAAAGATATGAAATTGCTTCCAACTACCGGCAACATGTTCTTTTGATCATTAGTAAGGCACTCACTTGAAGAATAATCCCGAAAAATGTAATAAATTAGCAAGCGCCATCAAAAAAACAAACGCGCCAAGTCTTTTGACGTTTCAATCTTGATGACCCATTCCAAGCGAGGCCTGAAGAAAACCGAGCGAGAGACGAAGGCAAAAAAGAACAAAGGCTGGCCGTCAACACCACCAGCAGCACAGCCAGCGATGCCAGGAAACTTTCCCTATAAATGCCACTTTTCGTGAGTGTTCGTTTGAACTGTCAGCGCAAATGGCAACACTCGACAGAGTGTTGGAAGAAAAAAGAACTAAGCCGATATTAGAAAAATGGGCGTGGCCAAATGCATTCGCCTCGATTAGAATACCCTTGAGATTTTTTTTTTGTTAAATGCTTGGTAAAGAAATAGAATAACTTTTAGTGAAAGTGAAAATAAACAGAAATGTTCACAAAAAGTTGCTCTACTCGTTGGTGTACTTGGTTTTAGTAAAATTCAAGGGAGACTCTAGATTATCCAGCATCATTCAAACACGACCGCTTATTAGGATTAAAATGGGTAGATTTCCCCTACTTGCTGGATATATTTTTAGCTTTTTTATTACGACGATGCGATGGTGGTGGTCGCCGTAAGAAGATCTGGACATTTAAGCTTTTTTTCGCCTCTCATATTTATCTTACTAATGGCCGAAAATGCCATGAACAAGTTGGCCAATCAACAAGACTCCGTTTATTGATGCTTGTCTTAGAATCTGACTGTAGATACCTTGACCATGGTATTATAAAGTAATTTATCAGTAATTTTATGGACTCTCATGCTCCTAAGAGGCTGGCACAGAATTAAATTTGTTTCCACATCAATTTTGATATTAAAATTCATAGTCACTATGATGTAAAGCAAGTGGATAATCTAGAACTTACATCCAGGACATCCAACCTACCGGCGGTGCACTTGGCCAAGATGAGCTCAAAGTACATCATCCAAGAGTGATGACAAATGGCTTTCCTTTCCAGAGGTGGCACCGAGACATCTTCTGCTCTGCACAAGATGACAGTTGATGTCTCCCCGAAGGCTTACGTGAAGGCTACATTACTACAGATATTGCATCCAATCAACGGATCATAGCTTCTCAGGCACAGCAGGCAAGATCTGTTGAATTTGAAATTGTCTTTAATTAGAGCATGAGTTAGAACTAGCACAACAAGTTCTCGATACCGCAAATTAGTTTGACTGCCAGCAGAATTGTCACTCGAGGTACTCGGAGTGTTCTGCGCAAATAGAAGCCAAGGAGGACCGCACTAAACAGTCCGGCAAATAGGCAATAATAATTGAAATTGATGATGGCCTGGTCTGAAGAGAGAGGGGAGTCGCACTTGAAGTTTAACTACGGAGACGACGCGTGCCAGTGTTAATTGGGAACATCAACTTCGCTGCTGCACTTGGGCTGGAGGTAGGTTTTGGTCAGCTTTGGATGTCTTTTTAATATATTTGAGTAACTCATTTGATAATTTTCCAATATTTTTTGATTTTTGTTTGTTTTGAGGTTCTAAGGTTGATTTACCTTGCAAAAATATTGTTCAACGTGAAATAAAATAAAAAGTTTGTAGAATATAAAAATAAATCAAAAATATTTATCAAACTCTAGACTAAAATAGCTGACTACTCAATGGTTATAACCAAAATTCAAAAAAAAAAAAAGAAGGAATTCTTTTAAACAAGAAAGTTCTTGAATCAATTCCTTTTTTCAGGAAACCTGCTCTGTTTACAGAATCTACGAAACGCTACGATCGTTAACCCACCTTTACAAACAGATAAACAAACAATAAACAAGTTCATACGTATCGACATACTTCAAAGTAGTCCGATCCATCAATTTATGAATTCCTCACAGCAGCAAGCAGCAACAGTCTCGCAACACATCTCCTTTAACTGAGCTATGTATTACTTTTGTTCAGGTTGGATACATAATCAAACTGATCGACCTAGCCAGTTGGACTTTAATTCTGTTTTTTTTTTGTATAATGTGAACAGCATGTTTTTCTGCGACTCCGCGTCAAACCGGCAGTATCCCATCAAAAGTGCTCCGATTTGGCTCAAATTTTGAGGTTCCTTGGCCAAATTATTCAGACTCTTTTGAGTTGTATGGTGATTAGGGTGGTTCAAGAAATGGTGTTTTTCGTTTTATTTTGCAAGAACTACGTTTAAAATTATTGAGTTTTTTTTTCAAAAAGGTCCTATAAAATGTGGGATTTCCTATGTTTTTTTCGTTTTTTTTTTTGCATTTTATAGATACTTCTGGAAAGAAAGACCATTTTACCAAAAAAATAGACTACTTTTCGATTGCAAATTCGATTTTGCTTTAAAAATGTTTTTTTTTTGTACGGTTTTCGATATTTTCCAAAAACAGAACTTGCTTTGGGACCATCCATAAACCACGTGGGCACTTGTTTTGGAAATCTAAACCCCCCCTCCCCCTCTTCCGCCCCCTTTTGGACAATTGTCCATACAAAAAAAAACATTTTTATATGGAGTGTAGACAATCGCGAACCGCCCCCCCCCCCTCTAAAGTGTCCACGTGGTTTATGGATGGTCCCTATGGCTCAGAAGATGTCATTTTAGTCCCCTAAAACTTAACAAAAAAACTTCGCAAATTTAAAAATACATATTTTGGGAACTTAACTTTTAGTTTTTTTTAAATACTTTTAAGTAAATGTTAATCCTTTTGATTAATCCTTCATGATTTCAATGCAAAAAAATGTAGAATTTATAGAAATTTTTATAATATTTAAAAACAAATATTTTCAGACTTGGTCAAGCTTGATCATCACTTCTACTGGCAAAAAAATCACTTTTTAAATAAACAATCACTTTTAAATAGATACATCAAAAAAACAAAAAAGAGTTTGTGTTGTTTTCAAAATTTCATTCTTCATCAGATTTAAAAAAAAAACAAAAAAAAACTTTCACTTATTTTAGGCGTTTTGAAAAATTACGCTTTTTTTAATCACAGAATTGCCGATTGAATTTTTATCATCTTAATAATACATTCAGTAAAAAAAAACAAAATGCCAACCCGTAAAAAAGAAAAACCTCTTCTAACCGATCAAAACTTGAAAACACACACAATTTTCCAGCAAAAATGTCAAAAACTAGACAAAATTAAACCCATACTATTGATTATAAAACAGCTCATTTACCAGTAAGAAAAAAGTCATGCTTGTGCTTGAACAGCCTCCTACTTTGTAGATGTAAACAAAGTGGGATCATTCGAAAAACACGAAACGCATTCTCTCTATTCATACCCCAGTATAAAAATGCTATCTTGGAATTTGCAACAAGATTTCAGCTGTCAAAAAGATATTATTCGCGTTTTTCTCGGTTGATTTTTTTTTTATAAGATGGTTAAATACGATATAAATATGAAGAACAAAAACATATTCTGTCATCAAAGTCTAATCGATCACATCCTCGAAACGATCACTCTAAAAATACCCTCCCATATCATCTTTGAAAAATTACGCTCTTGATATCGGCCCCGGCAGCGCGCTCGTCCCAGCCCGAAAGTCAGCTGAACCGTTTATACAGACTTGGGTGTGTTTGGATCATCCCGGCTGACGTGGGTGTGGCTCGGCATCGTTTGTTGACGTTCGCTAATATTGCTCTGTTTATGTTTATGTACCCTTCGCCACGCGGTGGGCCAAATCGATACGAGATGCAAGCAGATACACATATTATCAGATTGAGGGGATTGGGTAAACAATTTTTGCTCTGAACTCAGCAGGAGTGAAGTTTGAAAATTATGAAAGGAATTATAAACTTGAGTTGGCACCAGAGAAATGAAAATAAGTTGATGTGTTGAACATCAACACAATTGATATTGATGACCCAAATTTCCCATGAGACTATCTTTACTTTCCTCTTTGATCAAGCAATTGCGGAATCATTCAATACCTGGAAGGAATCTACCCGTATTACATTTGATCTGTACCACTTCGCACTCTTCCGTAATGGTATTTGCATAAATTCTTTCCAATTGTCAACACCGGCACGTCCAACCATTACTATAATGTATCTCTACGTGGGTGCATGACACCAAACTCTCACCGAGCACATGACGCAATCCGCAAAACCTCTTGGAATTCTCAACTTTCCTTCCCCATCCTGATAAACACTAGAAAAAAAAGTCACAAAGAAGTCCGAGGAGATAAGGCTTTTCCAACGACGACATCTTGGCATCTTGGTGGAGACGAACTTTCCTCTTGATTTGTTTTTGCAACTGGTTAGTCAAGGAGGGGGAGGCCAGAGATAGTCCCCAGTTGTCGTTTGCTGAGTGCTCTCGAGGCTCCGGGGCAGGCACAACATAAACTATGATCCGGTTGTTCTAGCTCGGTGAAGGCAAAAACACTTTTCACCTCCCTCGGTGAAGCTTCTTTGAGTGTAGGGGAAAGGAAGGATGAGATGCAAAAAATTTGGAAGATTGGTTCAAAATTTAAAATCGGTCAATTGTCAATTTCTATGATCACAATCTGTCTTAATTGTTAATGCCACCAATAAAATGAGGTAATAAAATAATAGGATTCACTTATCTTTTAAGAATTGTTGAAAACAGTCCTTCTCATAGCAGCGTTGCTTGAAAGGCATGTCGCTGAATATGTCATGGCCATAGTAATGAGCACTGACCGAGCCACGTAGCCTAGTGGTAACGCTCCCGCCTAGTAAGCGGTAGATCGGGGTTCAAATCCCGGCTCGGACCAACACAACTGGTGATCGTTTCTCTTCTGGATTCGATTGCTTAGTAAAGGGAAGGTAGTGTATCGTCACAAACTGGACCTTATCACGACACCTTAGGAAGGCGACCTATAGAATGTTAACATTAACCTTAACATGTTAACATTAAGTTGAGAATGAAACTGCCACTGAATCCGCTTTGTAAATGCCGGCCCCGATACTCTTCAAGGGTGTTCCCCTCAGGAACTGGGAAAGATTTACTTTTACTATAGTAATGATTACGAAATCGCATTTGTGTCGCAGCTTGTAAATTGTTACACTCAAGTGTGTTTGAGTCAAGGTCACACAGTTACAAATTTTACATTAGTGTTCATGTCCTCCCCACAGTATCTCTGCTTACAAGGCATCGTATACTGACAAAGACACAGAGTTAGGTTTCAATTATCATGAAATTTTAAACTTTTCAACCTTTTCAAAATCATATCACTACAACTGTGAGCACAAAGAATCGCTGGTTCAAATTTCCCTTTTTGCAACCGTCTTCTCTCCCCCCTCCCTCCTCCTCATCACACTAAAGACCATCGAGAATGGTTCTTCTTGTAAGTATGATTACTGTACTATGGGCAATGTTTTTTATCCTCTCCCGTGTGTCATGTGTCTGTGTGTAGTCTGGAGTCCTGTGTTTGGCGCTGGGCGGCATATCGAGAACACGACGACGACGAATACATTTTCAGTCAGCCGCCGGCGCAGCCATATCAATGGGACAGAGAAAAAACGAAGAAAAACAAGAAGAAGCTGATGGGGAGGAAAAAACTTTTGAATTTTGCTTTGCGGGGGTAGTTTTTATCAGAACCGGCAATACGATAACTTTTTCAAGGCAACTTGAGGGAAAACAAGTCAGAATTTGTCTACAAAACATTACAAAAAATATTTCTGTAAAATGTATATGAGTACTAGAAAATATCAAATTCAATAATTAAAAACATGATCAAAGATTGGCCACTCTCCCCTAAAAACCACAAGTGAAAAGTCGCTGAATGGGCGGCAGGATTAGGAAAGTGCAGCCAGGATAATGAAAACATAAACATTGCTGACGTGGACATGGCTTGGGCTGTGGCCACTATTATGTCCTACACTTGGTCGTCCCGCTCCAGTTGTACGGAGAGGAAAGTTGAAAAGTTGAGGGAAAATCAGAAACCAACCACACAACTAAAGTGAAACGGAACGGAATGGATATAGTGGAAAGTTGTAAACTTTTCCGAAAGTGAATTGTGTCATCCGGAGGGCGGAGAGGGATGGGAGGAGCTGGCTTTTGGGGAGGAATGGTATTTGGGTCATCAAAGTTTATGGAGAGATTATTTCTGGGATGGTATCGATCCGCCCATCCCGAGCATGGGTAAATAACAAGGGAAATGCGTAATAATACCTTTCTCTGGTATCAATACCAAATTTTGGTATTCCTGGACCCTTTAAAATTTTTCTTAAGGATTATGCAAGAGCAAAATGTGGTATCATACCAATTTAAGGTATTGTTTTGATATTGCGAAATTGCAGCATTTGTCAATGGTCGAACACCACATTTTGGTATTCTTTTGGTATTACAGTATTTTATCAAATTCCTCTGAAACTATTGGAAAATTTTGACCAATTTTGACAAAATAATTAATTTTGCGCTAAAATGATGTATCAAAGCAAATGCCTTCATTGAAAACCGGAAATTACAAACTTGATTTTAAGCATTTTTGATATACCCCCTAAAGAAATTACTTGAAATTCTGAAAAATTTTCTATGTCATGATGGCACATTTTGGTATTATTTTGGTATTAAAGTGTTTCATCAAATTCCTCTGAAACTATGGGAAAATTTTGACCAATTTCGACAAAATAATTAATTTTGCGCTAAAATGATGTCTCAAAGCGAATGCTTTCATTGAAAACCGGAAATTTCAAACTTGATTTCAAACATTTTTGATATACCCCCTAAAGAAATAACTTGAAACTGTGGAAAATTTTCTAAGTCAGGATGCCACATTTTGGTATTATTTTGGTATTGAAAGGTTTCATCAAATTCCTCTGAAACTATGGGATTTTTTTTATGAATTTTAATGAGATAATTAATTTTGCGCTAAAATGACTTGAAACCCAAAAATGTTAAAGCTGATTTTCATTTTTTTTTATATACCCACTAAGATTTTTTTTTAAACGTTGAAATTTCTCTAAGTTGGGATAACCAAATACTTTGAAAAACGAGTTAATCGACAGATTATTGAATTTTGGTGAATTTCAATCCAGTTTCATTTTAATAATACTTATTTTTCAATCTTTTTTATTTTAAGAAGCTTCAAGAACTTCAAGCACAGGCCGTTCATCAATGACAAATGCATTCGGTGTGGTGAAGAATATCACTAAGAACAACATGGAATCATCAGGTGAGTAGATTTGGCTGTTGCTTATGGATCATTTCCGTTTTTTCACTAACTGCAACTGCTGCACTAAAAATGGTATGAAAATACCAAATTTTGGTATTACTTGTGCAAATACCAGCGACCAAAATGTGCTCTTGGGTGCCCAGTGAAATCATATCAAAATCTTGTATGTGGAAGATCACAGGAATACAAAAATATGACTTTCCAAGGGCGCGGGAATACCTAAAATTAAAACCATGGCAATACCAAGTTTTGGTATTCAAGCAATGTTCAAAAATCCAGAAGATCTCAAGTTGGTATTGAAATGATTTTATTTTGTGGTATTATTTTACCTTTGGAATAACATGGTTTGGTATTGTTGTGCCCTTCCACATACAAGATTTTGGTATGATTTCATGGTATTTTACCATCTATTACTGGGCAACCAAGAGCACATTTTGGTCGCTGTTATTTGCCCAAGTAATACCAAAATTTAGTATTCCCGTGTTATTTACCCCTGCTCGGGATCTAGGGATTGTATCTGCGATATTGTATTTTTCACGAGGATTTGCTTGTTCACAAATGATTAGAGCAAAGATTAATTCATAAAATATCTATTGTTTACAAATGTTTTTTAAAACTCTTCAATTCTTCTTTTCTTCAATTATTTAATAATTCAATTGCGTTGCGAGGGCCATGCGTAGAGGTTCCGTTCCGAACGAGAGTGTGGAAAAATCGGACAAGTGGATATTGGATTTCGCCAAGAAGGTGTGCCCGGACTCGGTGCCGACACAACCATCATTCGACGTTGTTGATGGGAGCGATGCTAATCCTCCCTTCTCGATGGTAGAGCTCTCCATAGCACTATTGACGGGAAACAACACTGCTCCTGGTCCGGACAAGATCAAGTTCAGCTTGCTGAAGAATCTTCCGGACGTCGCCAAGCAGCGTCTGTTGAATCTGTTCAACACGTTCGTGGAGCAGAACGTAATTCCACACGAATGGCGACAGGTCCGGGTGGTTGCCATTCAAAAGCCCGGTAAGCCGGCGTCCGACCACAACTCGTATCGTCCAATCAGCTTGCTGTCGTGTCTACGCAAGTTGCTGGAGAAGATGATCCTCGACCGCCTCGAACCATGGATGGAACGAGAGCACTTGCTGTCTGACACGCAGTATGGCTTCCGGAGGGGCAAGGGAACAAGCGACTGTCTAGCCTTGCTGGCCACAGGGATCGACATAGCCCGTGGTAAGAAACAGCAAATGGCTTCTGTCTTTCTAGACATCAAGGGTGCATTCGATTCAGTCTCCATCGATGTGTTGGGAGTAAAGCTGCGGCGGAGCGGTCTCAATCCGACGATGTGCAACTTCCTCATCAACCTGTTGTCAGAAAAACACATGCACTTTGTGCAAGGTGATCTGGCAATCACCCGGATAAGTTACATGGGTTTGGCACAAGGCTCACGCCTTAGCCCATCCATGTATAACTTCTACGTCAGCGACATCGATGATTGCTTGACCGGAGACTGCACCCTTATACAGTACGCAGATGACGCAGTGGTTTCAATCGCTGCCAAGAAGGAAGTCGATCTGCTAGAACCCTTGCAAGATACCCTGAACAACTTGGCCCATTGGGCAGTTGAAAAGGGTATTGAATTCTCTCCGGCGAAGACGGAACTGGTCGTTTTTACGGGGAAGCATGAACCGCCGCAGCTCAATCTTTCTCTCTCGGGAAAGACTATCGAGCAGTCGGACCACTTCATGTACATGGGTACCATCTTCGATCAAAAGGGAACATGGGGGAAGCACATTAACTACCTGAAGCAAAAGTGCCTGCAGAGAACTAATTTTCTGCGCAGTGTCTCTGGCAACCGGTGGGGTGCTCATCCTTCTGACCTGCTTCGACTGTACAAGACAACGATACTCTCGGTGCTGGAATATGGCAGTTTCTGCTTCCAGTCAGCTGCGAAATCACGCTTGTTGGTTCTCCAGCGGATACAGTACCGAAGTCTTCGCATTGTCTTGGGATGCATGCACTCAACTCACAACATGACCCTCGAGGTCTTGGCGGGAGTGTTGCCTCTGCGAACTCGTTACTACGAACTGTCTTACCGGTTCCTGATCCGGTGTGATTACAGGAATAAACTGGTAATTGACAACTTTGAAACGTTGCTGAACCTTCACGTTGAGTCTCGGCGCATGCTTCTATACTATGACTTTATGTCATCGTGGGAGTGGAGCCCGAGCACAACGGTACAGCGCACGCCTCCGTTAACCAACAGCACCCTGATTGGCTTCGACACGTCCATGAAAGCCGATACTCGCGGTATCCCAAACCATCTTCTGCGGGGAGTTGTACCGTCGATCTTCGCATCAAAGTACAACCATGTTCCTCCAAACAACAGATTCTTCACCGATGGCTCCAAGCTCGACGGCTGTACGGGCTTCGGTGTTTATCATGAATCTTATCAGCTGTTCTTTAAGCTGAAGGACCCGAGTTCGGTTTACGTCGCAGAGTTAGCCGCGGTTTACTGCGCACTGCGAATCATCGAGACCATGCCACCTGACCACTACTTCATCTTCACCGATAGCTTTAGCTCTGTTGAGGCTATCCGGTCTCTGAAGCCGACCAGGGAGTCTGCGTTTTTCCTCACGGAAATACGCAAGACTTTAAACAACCTGGCGGCTCAGTCCTTCAGCATCACGGTGGTGTGGGTCCGCGCTCATTGCTCGATTCCGGGTAATGAGAAAGCGGACTTGCTCGCCAAGAAGGGTGCTGAGAGTGGATACATTTTTGAAAGGCCAATTAGCCTACAAGAATGCTACGGTTTGCCGAGGCAGCGTGCGCTCCTGGATTGGCAAAAACAATGGGACGACGACACCAAGGGACGTTGGATGTATTCCATACGACCTAAGGTGCAAAGAAAAGCCTGGTTCAAGGGAATGGACTTGACGCGTGGATTCATCAGAACGATGTCCCGCCTTATGTCGAACCATTACTCGTCCAAGGCTCATCTTTACCGTATCAACATGAGTGATACAAACTTATGCGACTGTGGGCAGGGTTATCAGGACATCGACCATCTCGTATGGGCGTGTCCAGATCACCAGGCTCACAGAATTAAGTTGAAAGATACCCTCAGGGCCCGAGGAAGACCACCAGAAATCCCGATGCGAGACGCGTTATCTCAACTAGACCTTGATGTTCTCTATCCGATCTATCAGTTCCTCGTAGATTCCAAAATATCCATTTAGTTTTCTTCCAGTTAGTTTTCCTTCAGTTAGTTTTCCTTCAGTTAGAATAACTCGCCTTCACACAAAGCCGTCGTTTCTGGTTTGCACCGGATGCAAAGCAAGATCGCCCCAGCAGCTGGACACCGAGTTGCGGCTGAGGACAAAACGCAAAGGCCAGCAGGCTCCCCTCCCACTACCATTTACACACAAGATCCTCTGTAATTATTAAGTCAAATGTAATTACAAAAGCCGACTCGGTCCTAACCAGGTCCCAGTACCGAAAAGGACCTAATAAAAATAATTTTATGAAAAAAAAAAAAAATAATTCAATTCTTCAGAAGCAAATCTTAAATTCTTCAAAAGCAATCATTTTTGTCTTGACTTTTCTATGGTTCAAAAGATACCTATTTTTGATTTGAAAATCTAAAAATACAGATTTAGTTTAAAAGTGGGTTATTGTTTTTAAGAGTGTAACTACATTGTTTTGCAAAGTCCTTCTTATTGTCTACAACTTTACTCAAGAAATCAAATCAATCAGAAAATTATTTCTCGGGAGTCACACGCGAGAAAAATATAAGATTTAACTGAGAATTTTGAAAGATTTGGAAATCATTGTCAGAAAAAATGTCATGCTTAAAATTTCAAAAAGGTCAATTAAATTAAAATAAAAAAAAAATTATCGCATTTTTTCCCCGTTTTCTGGATATCACCGATAACAAATGGTGGGTTAATTTTCAATCTTTGAGCAATTCTTCGCCGAAAAAATCAAAATCTGTATCTTTTTGAGGAATTTTCGATTTGTGTCTTCGGCAAAGGTTAAGATATTGAAGAGGACAATTCAAAAAAAAGAAAATCGTATACGGGACAATTTGTTTGATGATTTTTTAATTAACTTTTTTTCCAAAAATAAAAAAAAACAATTTCCCAGAATCCGTTTTTCTTATTTTTTTATATATAATTTAAGGGACACAAATCCGCAAACACACAAACTTTTGAGCCATTGAGAAGTACCAACATTTTTTTACGAGATATGATATTATTTGAAAAAAATAAGAAACTTTCTCCAAATTTCGTTTGAAATTAGTGTATAATTTAAATCAAATTTGCAATCGAAAATTTTAGTGAAAGACATTTTTAATAAAAGCGCTATATTCGAGTTTAATTTCAACAAAATATTTGCAGTTTTTTCAATTAAAAAAATAGTGTTAATAAGTATTTGTTTCTCAAATGTTTACTTAGATACAGCGAAAAAAAATATACAAAATGAAAGTTGAAGTTTATTAAGTCTCACTCATTTTTAGTGTCAATATCTCAGCAATCAGCAACTAATCAAAAATTTGTAAAATTTTCTAATATGTTAGAAAAAATATTTTGAAATTTTTCGAATCAGCTCTAACAATTCAAAAAGGTTAAATAGTACGACAATAAAAATTTGTTTTTTTTTTGTAAAAATGAGAAAAATTTACAAAGGTTTCATTATCTTACATTGGAAATGGAGTTCTAAGATATCAACGATGAAAAATAAGGCTGATTGGATAGCACTAATGAAACGTCATTTTTCATTATTTCATTCTTTGCAAGGCCATAATTCTGCGAACAAAGGTTAAATAATGTTAATAATAAAAATTGCAGAGAGTTTATATCGAAAATGATTCACTATATCTAAAAGTAATAGAAGATCTTTTGAACTGCAAGTTCAATTTCACAATTTAAAATATTTTTTTAATTGTTTCGGGTAATTTTGAAAAAAATAATCAAAAGTATATTTCTTGACTTTTTTTTGATAAGGTCCTATAAACAAATGTAAACATTGAGTGTATCCCGCTTACTCCGATGGACTTTGACATAAGGTGTGAAAGGGATACACTCAATGTTTACATTTGTTTAAAGGACCTTATCAAAAAAAAGTCAAGATTTCTTTTGTAAAAATTCCTAGCTTGATCAAAAACAAATTGTCCGTCATGCATAACAGTTTAAAAGTAGGCACTGCAATTTCACGGAAATATGTGAAAAAAGTTTTGTTTAAATAAATTGGCTTTTATTTTTCAAAGTGTGTCCATATTTCTTGAGTATCCTTAATCCTAAAATTTTGTCAAAGACACGAATCCAATTAGAAAATTGCTTCGATACAGGTTAAAGAATATTTTCATAACACTTTTGTATGAACAGTTCTCAAATGTGTTCCATACATTTATGCAAGAAACGATGGACAAAGTTTCATCCAAATTATTTTTTTGTTTAAATAGGACAAAATTAAAATATTGCGAAAAATGTACAATTCCATAATTTTCAAATTTAAATCATTTTTTTTTCAATCTTACAATATTCCCTCAGTTTGTTTAAAATTTGCAAAATTTATGAAACTTGAAAATTGATTCATACATAGATTCAAAGATTCAAAGATTCAAAGATTCAAAGATTCAAAGATTCAAAGATTCAAAGATTCAAAGATTCAAAGATTCAAAGATTCAAAGATTCAAAGATTCAAAGATTCAAAGATTCAAAGATTCAAAGATTCAAAGATTCAAAGATTCAAATATTCAAAGATTCAAAGATTCAAAGATTCAAAGATTCAAAGATTCAAAGATTCAAAGATTCAAAGATTCAAAGATTCAAAGATTCAAAGATTCAAAGATTCAAAGATTCAAAGATTCAAAGATTCAAAGATGCAAAGATTCAAAGATTCAAAGATTCAAAGATTCAAAGATTCAAAGATTCAAAGATTCAAAGATTCTTTCCAAAACGTTCCAGGTTTTATTTCAACAATAATGCTCCAACGACATTTAAGCTAAAAGTGTTAAGAGCAAAGTCCTCCTCCGCGATACATGGCATGAATAGTTAAGGTGCATGCAGATGATGGCAAAAGAAAAGAAACCTGCTTCTTAGTAACTCCTTTCTTGAGCAGCTGGACTGGTTTTTATCAGAATACTTTCGCGAACACCAGCCGCACCGACGTCACCATGTGTATTGTGTGTATGTGTGTTCTTTTAGAGTGCTCTCGCGCATAATTCATGTATGTGTGTTTGTGTGTGCTCGCATTGGGGAATGAATGGAAAATGAGCACCCAGTCAAGCAGGATGCAATGAGGCACACACAATGGTTTCAAGAGACCCCCCTTTTTGGCGCGGGGAGTACCACGTGGGTTTCGAGTTCAACGGGGGTGACGAACTCCCGACCCCCCCGTCGACTCCAGGACCACACTGTATGCATGTGTGTATTTGTGCTTTTGTGTGACGAATGGCGCCAACCAGCATCAACATCGTTACACAGGAAACATATCTTGCACATTCCTTGCAAGGGGTTGAGGCATGATTCTCCGGGTGAAATGTTCAAAACTCTTGGCGAACTAGTGGTGTTTGTGACGTTTTGGACCGTTGCACCGACGACGATGATGGCCGCCGCGGTGAAACCGGATAACGGGGGCGACCCGTTGAAATGTAGAAGGCATACGGGAGGATTAGAGTTTGGTGCTTCCTCTTTTTTTACCTCCCCGGGGTGCTTGTAATGTTTGTGTGGAAGTTTGTAATGTCACCTGATCTTGAGGACCTCCCGTAGAGCTTTCTCAGAATGCTTGGCGCATTTGGAACACCCACTCTGCCCATGTGAGGAAATTTAATAACTGTTGGAATTTCGGTGTCCCCCTCTCGGAAGAGGTACAGATTCTGGCATATCTGTGACCAATTGAGAATTACGGCGGAACGTGACCGTTTCGATACTTTCGACGTGACTGACGATAATGAACCGGTTGTGGGAAGTGTTCTTTGTTTGGATCATGTAAGCACCAACTGGTTTTGCATGGCATGTCTCTTTTTTTTTTAATTTGATTTTACATCAAAAAAATGAATTTATTAAAAATTTTGCGACCAATATTTCGATTTTTTGAAAAAATCAGTATTGATTAAAAAATTCTTAACTCGGTCAAAGATTTTTTCACAACCTGGACATTTCTAAAAAGTTGGCATTTTATGTCCCCTAAAACATATGAAAAAATAAAATAAAATTCCTTCAAAAGATACAGATTTTTGAATTTTCACACATAATTTTTGTATGTAAAAATTTGGCAGCTTTGTATGGAAAATTATAAGAACTAACTAATGAAAAAAAAAGTTTCAGTCGGATTAAAAAATACAAAAAAAAATATCGAATGACCGAAATCCTTATAGAACTGCTCACTATTTTAAATGCATTTTCCTGCGTTTTATGATATTATTAAATATTTTCAGGGATGAGCATGCTGTGTATGTCTATTTTTTTTTTCAAAAACACCCTTTATTCAAAACAATTATAATCGGTCGTCCCGCCCGTGTGGATCAATCGGACCGCGCACTGGACTCACAATCCAGAGGTCGCTGGTTCGAATCCCGCGGCGGGCGCTCTAAAATTCTTTGTGTAAATATGAGTATTCGGCGCCGTCGCTCCGTGCCATACTTTCATACACTTAGGAGCCCAGGGCGGCGAAGTCCTTGTAGATTAAAAGGAAGACACTAGTGGTTGGTACTAGCAATGGTGGCCGACAGCTATAAAGTCAACTTCGTTTATAATCGGTCAAATAATGTTTGCCCTTACTGAGTCACATCTAAATTTCCTAAAAAATCTGTTAGAAAAGGTATTTTTTTTTTGTAGAAAATCCACTATGACAGATATTGATTTATATCTTTCCTGTGGGTGTAGTTTACATAATAATTGGTTTAAAAAGTGGATAACATCAAACTCGACTAAAGTAAGAACTGATCCTTAGCCTGCCAAACATGTAAGAATGTCCCCTATAATTTTGCCGTTAAAAGCAAATCGATCAGATAATTTGTTCTCAAAATACAGGTTTTCAAATATTCACTTGCTCATGTTGCCCAGCTTAAATTTTCCAAGCTAAATTTTCAAATTTAAAACTATTTTCTACAAATAGCCCAGCCCATTACCCTTATTTTGCAACATAAATAGCTAAAAATATTCAAATTGACTAGGAGACTCATTCTGGAAAACTTTAGCAAAATTTATAATTATTTTAGTTTATAAGAGTCATTCCCTTCTTTTTTGACGATTTTCTAAAAAAAACTATTTATTCTTTTATTCGTAACTTTTCAACTATCTGACCAAAAGGCTCATCTGGCATTCGTCTGCCTGTGTGGATCAATCGGACCACGCACTGGACTCACAATCCAGAGGTCGCCGGTTCGAATCCCGAGGCAGACGCAAAAATTCTAAGTGTTATTATAGGTATTCGGTGCCCTCTCCCCGTGCCATACCTTCACACTTAGGAGACCCGGGAGGCGGAGTCTTGTCGCAAAAAGAACGATACACGCCTGTGGATCCGTTGACGAAACCGCAAGGTTTAAGGGGGCCACATTATAAGGTGTTACGTCGATTCCGTCCCGGTTGCATTTTATAGGGAATTGTACAAGGAATTCATTAAAAATAAAATATTAACTCTCAAATGCCTTTCAATATTGTTTCTTTGCAGTTTATGGATTGAAACATGACTTTCACATATTCCTTATATTTATATATATTTTATTTGATCACCATCGTGCTCCCTGGACAATTTTACATAAGAATCTGTGCATATCTCAAACTAAACCAAACAATTGCCGTGAAACAGTCATTCAAAAATAAAAACACTGAATTTCTTATGCAAAACTGGTTGTGCCATGTATCAGTGCATTGAACTGCAAGCCCCTGAAAGTAGGCCTCGTGCTTGATTTTGTATAGGAAATTTAGAGTTTTATTTTATTTTATTTTTTAAATAAAAGAGAAACAGCTCGAGAATGGTTTGGTTTAGTTTGGAGATATGCATTAATTCATTTGTAAAACTTTCCGGGGAACAAGGTGGTGATCAAATCAAATATATGGGTAATTCTCCACCAACTCACACGAAATCAAAAAAAATTGGCCCGACCCCTCTTCGATTTTCGTGAAACTTTGCTCTAAGGGGTAATTTTGGTCCCTGATCACGAATCCGAGGTTCATTTTTCGATATCTCGTGACGGTGGGGCGGTACGACCCCTTTCATTTTTCTGGTTTTTTACTAAGACACGTTTTTCAGTAATTTGTAGCACGCAACCGTGAAGAGATATAAATTTGGTGTCAAAGGGACTTTTGTGTAAAATTAGACGCCTGATTTGATGGCGTACTCAAAATTCCGAAAAAAGTAATTTTCATCAAAAAATGTTAAAAAATAGTTTTAAAATCGCTGCCATTTCCCGTTACTAAACTGTCAAAAATCGTGAGACATGTCATTTTATGGGAAATTTTATGTACTTTTCGAATCTGAAATAACCCAGAAGGGTCATTTTTCATTTAGAACAAAATTTTTCATTTTAAAATTACGTTTTTTTTCTAACTTTGCAGGGTTACATTTTAGAGTGTAACAATGTTCTGCAAAATTGTAGAGCAGACAAAAACAAAAAATTTGATATATAAACATAAGGGGTTTGCATGTATTATTCACGAGTTATCAGAATTTTACAAAAAAGTTTTTTGAAAAAGTTATGATTTTGACCATTTTTGACCAGTTTTTAGAATTTTTAACCCCAAAAACTCAATCGTGTGCTTTTGAAAATATTTTTTTCGGATAGTTCAGCTAATTTTGCATTAGAATGACCCCTTTGACCGTCTTGGTCATTCGCTGCCCTATAAAAAAAGAAGGCGATGCCAAAGAAAGAGGGATGTTCCAATCGGTACTTAACTTGAGATTTCTGTTAACTATCGATAGATTTCTCCAAAAGAGAATCAATCACTTAATAAGTGATATTTTACTACTTCCATAAAGCATCATTCGCCCCCCAATAAAATTGTTTATGCTGCGTTGTGTACACCAAAAACAACTACCGGGGCCGCCCATGTTTGTAGCTTCTCGCCGGTGTCGATTCGAGATGCATTTCGCTGCGAACGACCAATAAACTTTTACGATAATGACATGCACAAATGTCACAAACAACACTTGTAAGCCCTCTCCCCCCCATTGGTGGAGGACATTATCGCTTTCCGCCAACACATGGATGATGGCCCCCTGCGAACTTTACATGCAAATAATGTGAATATGATTTTCAGTTCATCAAATCTGAAAACAGTAAATCACGATTGGCGCTCTGTTCAGCTGTTTGTTTTTTAGAATTGTTTGACTTTTAAAAATTGTTGCAAAATCGTATTAATAAGTTGCTATTCAGTTTATAAAACAGCGTTTCAAAGGATTTTACAAAATTTGATAATATTACAACATATGTTTAAATGTAATTGTAATTATGCTGAATCAAATGGGACAAATCTAAACAAAACTCAGACGATTTCATGTCATCATTACCAGTCAACTAAATCCATAAATTTTCAACCAAAATTCCAACAGTTCGCTTTTCCTACACATAATAAGAGCTGAAGCATTCCGGTGCACAAAGGAAACTACAATCGGTCCCGTTGGTTGGTAGTGTGAAGTTGTATAGTTTATCCCTTTGAAACACACGCACACCATCATCAGCTGGCACAAAACACGAACCCTTTCGAAAGAGCCCTTTTTCAACTGGGAGAGGCAATGATAACAAGAGAAAGAGAGAGAGTGAATTTTCCGGTGGAAAGCTGCGAGCGCGGGAAACTTTTGCATTCCACTTTGCTATCACTAAAGTCCTCATCTTTGGAGGGAAAACTGCGTTGACTCTCTGGATTTTGGAGTTCTCTCTTGTTTTGGTTGAGTGCACTGTGGGTTTTTGAACTTGTTGGTTTTTGGTGAAAAATAAAGTTTTTTTTAGCTGACCTATTTCTTCTCTTTCTATTTTTAACTTTAAGTTAAAAGTTTAATGGTAGTCAGGAGGTATGTTTGGACAAAATAAGTTGCGCTTTTTTCGTTTTTTCATGTTTGGATTTCCAAAAAAGAGATACCCCTGGCTCGATTCTTCAGGTAAACATAAGTAATTTTGCCAATTTTGAGCCAAATCGCTTAAGGCGAATCTGCGTTTGTAAACAAGCAGTCTATCCCCCTCTTACTTTACGTGTACTGTCACTTTGGAGTGCGCTTTTTCACCTATTTCCGTTAAAGGGGTTGTTTTTCAGCCGAAATTCAACAAATTCCACGATAAATCGAAAAGAAATAATCAGAAGAGTATTTGTGACAAGTAGTTGAATGTTTCGATAATTTCAATTAATAAATATATTCATAGTTAAGGTTATTTGTTAAAAACTTTGATGTATTTTGCATGAGTGACATTTTTTCATCATTTTAATATTTTTTCGTTATGAATGATTTGAGCAACTTTTATTTTTTCTCCATATAAAATAGTATGGGAAATTTAAGTGCGCACACTTGCCCCGTACACCTTTGCATTTTTGAAAAGGTCGTAGTACAATTTAGAGAAACAATTTAATGAAATTCTTTACACGGTTTCACTAGTAATTTCCTCAGTTATCAAGCTGCATACTAGGTTTTTTTTTAATTTGGTTAATCTTAGGTATTGTTAACCTTGTAATTTAACAATTAAATTTACTAACAAAATAGCAAAAAAATATTTTTGGCCGACAAAATTACTCGCTTAATTTTTTTTCAATTTCTTTTTCATGCGCAAATAGCATACCCATTGACACATTTACCAGCCAAATATTGGACATTTTTATTGCAATCAAGGCCAGAAAAGGCTGGTTTATTTCAGGATGTTAAGTTGAATTTACATCCGAAAAGTACAATTGTGAAATTTAGATAAAAAAAAACCGTTTTTGAGTCACATATCTATACCTGAATTTCATTTAACTTAATTTAACTTAATATAACTTAATATAACTTAATATAACTTAATATAACTTAATATAACTTAATATAACTTAATATAACTTAATATAACTTAATATAACTTAATATAACTTAATATAACTTAATATAACTTAATATAACTTAATATAACTTAATATAACTAAATATTACTTAATAAAACTTAATATAACTTAATATAACTTAATTTAACTTAATTTAAGTTAATTTAACTCAATTTAACTTAATTTAGCTTAATTTATCTTAATTTAACTTTATTTAAGTTAATTTAACTACTTATTTTTAATTTAACTTTATTTAACTTTATTGGACTTAATTTAACTAAATTTTATCAACCAACATTAATTTTAACGAAATTCTACCAAATGTAACAAAATTTAAATAAATGTATATAAGGTCGTTGCAAATATTTTTTGAAGTTTATGGCCCTCGGCCTTGACCAAAGTCGAGGAAGGTGGGGGAGGGGGAGGGTGGCAAAAAATAAAAATTACATGCCTAGGTTTCAACATTTGGATGAAAAAAGTGTTTTAAAATTCATTTTACACGCATCCAGTTGCTTTCCAATCATTAGTTTTCAAAATATCGATGTACCGACGGAATTTTTTTTTCCGCGAAAAAAAAACTTTTTGTGGGACTGTACATTGATATTTCATGAAAATTTAAAATGTTTTCAAAAGAATTCAAACATGCTTAATATGATTGTAAACGCAGGAAAATGCATTCTAACTGGTTTTCGGTTGATACAACTTAAATTTTCATTAAAATTTTGAAGTTTTTCTGAATTTTTTTTCTGAAGGGAGGGGGGGGGGGCGGTCGACATAAACTTTGAAAAATATTTGCAACGGCCTAAGTTTATTTAAATTTAACAACATATTTATAAATATAATCACATTAGACTAAATTTAAATCAATTAAACTTATTCAAAACAATTTAACTTAACTCAACTTAACTTAACTTAATTAAACTTGATTTAAATTAACATTACATATTATAACTGTGTAAAAAAATTAAAACTTAATTTTAACTCAATTTATATTAATTTTCTTTATTCTTTTTTATTTCAAATAACTTTACTACATATTACTTAATTCTAAATTTATCTTAATACAACTTAATTTAAGGGGTTACATACATGTAAATCGTCAAAAATGACAGAGGTTGGTATGAACACACAATTAATTTTTTTTAAATCTTTTTGCAGGGCATTAAAATATACATTTTTATCTATTAACAAAATAAATATGAAGACATTTGGATTTACCATTGCCGAGATATAGCTATCTTAAGTTAGCAGTTTCAAAAAACGGGTGCCACGATATCTCAACACTGTCTGGACTTAATCGGCTCAAAATTTTTGTGAAGACTCGTTAAACTGGTCCTGTGTGCATGACGAAGGCAAATTTTCAAAACTTAATTTAAAAAAAAGATAATAATATTTTTATGTTTTTTATATAAAAAATCGTCAGTTTTTGATTTTTGTATTTAAAAAAAATCATAATTTCAAAATAGAGCTTCGTCATGCACACGGGCTATGTCTTGGGAGTCTTCACCTCAAATTTTAGCCAATTTGGTCCATCCCATCTCGAGATATCGTGGCACCAGTAAATGAACTAGGTGTTTAGAGAAAAACGTTCACAAAGTTTGACAGTTCGCTTTGCGCATGGCAAAGTTGTGAACTTAAATCGTCTCTTACTCAGTTTAATAGTGAAATATCTTCATGAAACTTTCAGTGATTGAAAATCACCTTTGAGTGATTAAAAATCATCTTTTTAGTGAATGTAGTGAATTTTCTGCAATGTGAAATTTTGGAATTTTCTACCTGTATGTAACCCCTTAACCAAATTGGGCCAAATTCTACTAAATTAAACCAAAAGGAACAAATTTCAACTAAATTTATCAGAATTTACCTAAATTTTGCTTAATTTAATCAAATTTAATTAAATTTATCTAAATTTAATTAAGCTCAACTAATTTCAACTAAATTTAATCAATTTAACTCAATTTTACTAAATTCTACTATTTTTCTAAATTTAACCTTTATCAACTAAATTTTAACTCAAATTAACTTATTAAATTTAAATTCAACATAATGTTACTTAATAAAACTTGATTTAACTATTTTTTGTTTAATTTGATAAAACTTGATTGAACTTAATTTCACTTAATTTAACTTAATTTAAATTAATGTTACATTATTTAACACTATTTTTGTTGTGCTTAAAAGGCTTAAGGAGCCCTGCTTGTTCGGATCTGTCAAACATTGGCCAGTCTATATTTAGACAGGTTAAACATCTAGATAGGCTAAACTTTTTTTTTTGAAAAAGAAAAAACTATATTAATGTAAGAAAGGAATCAACCACCTAACAGTGGATTAAGTAACGTTTTTGCCTTTCTTACAAAAGAAAGGTGACAGCCCATGTTAAAGGTATAGAAATAGTGCGTGACAGGGGGGAGGGGGGGGGGGGGGGGTCTGAAATCACGAAAATCTCTGAACGTAATATTTGAACAAACCCTGAGTGAGAATTCATTGTTTGATGAGATCCTTCTTCTCCATGTTTTCAGTAAGCAAAAAAATCACTGATTTTGATCTGTGTTTTTTTTAAATATCAGGGAAATTAATCATATTAACTAGTTTTAAATATTCCCAGTTTTGCTTTTTCTGTGATCATTATGCAAATTATTTAACAACTTGTCACTCCCGTTGTGCCACCCTCTCCACGATCCACCGGGTTTCGGAGAGAGAAGCCATACAGTGCCCTTTTCCTTTCATACCACTGTCCACCCCAACCCCATACCGGCGGAACACACCGCCAGGATTGATAAAGAGGCGCAAAACCCCGTCACCCGAATCGACGTCGACATCGCCTTCGGTCGGTCGGTCGGTGTTATCTATGCAGGAGTACCGCCTCAGCTCAGTTCAGCCTAATCGCTCAAAGTCGCCGGATCGGTTTCCAGCTCTGTTCTCTCTTCGTTGAATTAGTGCATTTGCGTTGCAAATCAGCATCGACTTAGTACCTGGTACTTAGTGAGAGAGTGCATCAGAGGGAGACAAAACAAGGTGCTTTTGCAGCATCGGTCTTTGTTTTGAGGATAATTTGCGGGGTTTTTTTTCCCTCCAAAGTTTTCTCAGTGAAAAGTGTGCGAAATTGCGTCGTGATTTTCGTTTTTTTGGGAAATTGGTGGAAAATTTAGGAAAAAGTGAGGAAATTAAAATCGTTCAAACTAGAAAAGTGCACTACCAAAATAGCACGAAACCGAATTCGATTTTGTTTGTTGATTTTTTGCGCGCTAAATTTGCCCCATCAATTCACCTAAAAGAACACGGGTGGGCCGTTCTCAAATCGTGTTCGTGCTCAAAAAAGTAGTGCGTATTTTCCGACTTTCCACGGTTAGTGCGTGCACGCACTAACGAGTTTTTGTTTTGTTTGCCCTGGGAAAACAATAGCTCGCACTGGAAGGAAGAAAAGTTTGTGTTGAAGGGTAAAATTGATTGGATTTTTCGGGCGCTTTTCAATATTTGTGTGATTTTTTCCCAAGTGACGTGCTGTGTTTAAGGTCGGCTCGAAGGCCAAACGGAAAATTAATAAATAAATACAAATTTCGTGTGAAAGTGGTGCTGGGCTGGGAAATTAGATTGTGTGTTATTTAATTTCTGCAACCGGAAGCCGGAGTGAGGTCGGAAGTTGGGAGTTGGGAAATTTTATTTGTTCAAAAACGAAGCCCAGGAAAAACACGACGACAACGACGACACCATCGGGCTAAGGAAGAAGAAGCAGCAACGACAACACAAACAAGCAAACCAGCATGGATAAGTCGAAAGTGAATGACACTGCAGCGCAGCCAAAGAGTGGTGTGCATGTATGTATATGCTTTTTTTTTAATGCTGTCCCTCTTTTATGCGATACCGACTTGTCAACTATGGCTTTTCAAGCCACCCCTCCGCTCCCTCTCTCCCCTCTCTGTGAGGGGTGGAAATATGAGGGAAAACGTATGCAATGTGTATGGTGATGTTTGATTAATGAGCTTCGCTCGAATGAGCTTTAAAGATTGGAGGGATTTTTGTGAACGAAATGAGGATTTCTGCTTTCGGTTTTTTATTTACTTAAATCCTATTAAGAATTACAAATACTGGTTACCGAAAATCAAAATTATGAATATATTATGGGAGCAGCTTTTAATTTAACTGAGCACCTATTGTTGATATATCAGCTCTTTGGCATTCAATTACAGCTATTAAATCCGTTAACATCTAAATCGAGTAATAAATAGCTCAGATGCAAATTGGCGAGCAAGTTTCATTGAAAGTTTTGCGATATTTTTGTTAAAATTGTCAAACTCGCAATAGGGTCTCATACATTGCTATCCCAAGTAACATTTTATTCCAGGAGTTCTACAAGAGCTCTTCAAGATAGCTACAGCATAGCAGTTTGGACCGCGGTAGGATAAAAATCTCTTCAAAACTTCTTCAGGAGTTTGGAAGAGTACTTGAAGAGAGTTTTATCCTACCGCGGTCCAAACTGCTATGCTGTAGCTATCTTGAAGAGCTCTTGTAGAACTCCTGGCAAAAAAAGTTACTTGGGATGTAATTTTTGTTGAAGTTGTTCAAAAATTATGTACAAAAATGTGTTTTCACATATAGTGCCGTCCCGTTTATGGCAACACGACTTTTCAGCACATTCCCTCTCGTCAAAAATAACTCATGAACGAGACTAACATCATTTTCCTTAAAAATGGTTGATCGAAAACCAACCTAAAATTTCACACACGTTGATTTTTGGTAAGCAGAAATGTTTGAAAACTTTGTAATGGCAAATACGGGATGGCATTGTATAAACTGTTGTTCGATAAGTGACCGGAAATCGTCTCAAATGTTTATCGTTTGAGGTACCTACTGAAAGAGTATGGAAACTAGTTTCGAAATCGAAAGACCTTCCCAACGAGTTCAAATTTTCAAAGGTCTGCCAATCCGGATCTCACGTGAAAAAAGTTGGTTCCATGTAAAAAACAATATTGTTGGTTCTAAAAAGTTGAAAATTATATCTGGATCATTTGTGTGACCATTTTTTTGTAGATAGCAAATTGAGCATTTGGATTTAGTGCCTTAAGCAAAGTTGTAGAAAATGATAAGAACTACAATCCAAACATGGTACGGAGATTTTTCAGAAAATTCACGAAAAAGGCGAAACATTGGGGTTGTGTCGAAAAAAGGGGTGTTCCGGTTTGGATTAAATCGAGATTTTTTCTTGTTTTGATGATGTAAACAGCTCCGCCAAATTTGAGCTTGATAAAAAAAGTTGATTTCAATTTAACTAGTTTTTGTGTATGATTGAGGTTTTATGGCCCATATGTTCCGAAACTTCCGGATTTTTTTTAGAAAGAGACCTATTAAATATACAAGTCGATATTTCAGGATTTTGACAATGGATTCCATCCAGACCGCCACAGTGAGTGTGTTAGGCTATACAGTACGATTTTTAAAATATCTAAGGATTTTCTGGGGCACCCAACAATGTCTTGGAGTTAAGGCATGTAGATATACTGCTGTAACTAGCAAGAGAACGGCAGTGTTTGACCATAGATCATTAGGGTGTAATATCAAAATCGATTTTCCAGCACAGCATTATTTTAGTTCCTAAACAACTTTCCAAAGTTTGGGAACGATTGGTTTAGTCCTTACTTTGCGCAAAGCGATTCAATTTTCCATGCAAATTTGTATGGGAAAAATCATTTTTGAATTTTGATATTTAATAAATCCAAGTTTCACGCTAAACTAAAACCGGATTCATGCTCTGGAATGTGCTCTACAATTTTCCCGAAGAGTGTATGGTGCTAACCTGCTCCTGAAAGAAGATACAGCGTCCTCAAAACTCGTCTAAAATGTGATTTTCGATCAAAAAACACGTTTTAGACGAGTTTTGAACACGGTGTATCTTTTAATGATATTTTCCATACAAATTTGTATGGAAAATTGAATCGCTTTGCGCAAAGCGGGGACTTAACCAATCGTTACCAAACTTTGGGGAGTTGTGCTAGCTAAATTTGGACAACTTTATTTTTTCCATACAACCATATTACACCCTAATGGATCATACCCGCAAAGCTGCACCCGAATTAGAAGGCCGAGCGTATAGTCCTTCCAAATTGAAATGAGAGAAAAGTTTTCTTTTGCGAGAGTAAAAACCTCTCGCGCTTACAACAACAACAAACTGCATTCATTCGTTCATTGAAACAGTTTATCCCATTGAGTGGCTTATATGGACAAATGACCATAACATAGTCAAAGAACCATGGTGGCCGATACAGTAAAGGCGCGGTTCGATATGTCAAAGGTCTTGGGTTCGAGTCTCAAAAAACTTTTTACTACAAAACCCTGCTCATTATCCTCTCGTATGCCGAGGCCCAATTTTGGGTGTACACTGTATAGTAGGTATACTGTGGTAGACTACTTTGCTAATGTTTTGGGATTTCCTGGGCCAACCAAAGACTGTCCTTCGCAGTAACAAGCAAGGAGTCGATGGTTTTCGAAAATATCCGCAATGCTATAGTAAGTACAGTAGAATACTTTGCTGATATTTTGTGTTGTCCTGGGCTTTACAAGAACTCCTCACAGTTTAGATTGAAAATTCCTGGATGTTTCGGATTACCTAGAACATTTCAGATGTTAAAAAACTGTAATACCTAATCATTTTCAAGGTAAAAAAATGTATTTAAATTTTTGCATTATTTTTAAAATAGGTTTCCAAAATTCTTCATTTGGTCTTAAAAATTTCTCATGCATTGGGTTTGGGAAAATCATGAAGTTTGAAATGCATCTTGCCTTATTCGCTACTCTGTTCAAATCATGACGTTCCCGAGTTCCGGAACATGGTTCTTGTGGCCAATTCTATATTGTCTTAACTTGGGACATCTTCATATGTCGTATTAAGTCAAGATCGGCATTTTTCGTCGATATTTGACCATAGAGATTTTTTTATAAAATCGTCGAAATAAAAGTTCAGGCCATATATCGGTCCCCGAGACCAGCTTTTTACAAATTGAGTTGTTTTTATGTATTTCAGATTAACATTCTATACTTGCAAATAACATGCATGGGCATTTGAATGGTGTTAGCTCTGCCGGGCTTCGGTGACCCATTTTTACGCAAGCTAGCCGTGCGCGAGTTACCTCAGCTTGAATCGACAAGCCCCGCCCTGAAGAACGTTTGCATCAATCGGATTCAAACGTTTTTTATAACTTCCGAACCCTTGTCAAATAGGGGGATGGCGTCGCTGTTTTTAAACCACGTTTTCCACTTTTTCTCCATGAAAACCGACTAGACCGACTCAGCACTTTTCCACTTTTGCACTTAAAAAACCAGATGGCAGCACGATGTAACGCCATGTCCCTACGGATTCAGACCCAGCGTGTATCTGAGCACCAAAACCGGAAATGGATTTTATTTGTATTTTTTATTTGGCTCAAACTTTATGGAGGCCTATTTTTTATCATTGGTTCACCCATACAAGTCTCCATACAATATTGGCAGCAATTTGATGTCTTCGGCAAAATTGAGGACTATTGAGAAAAAAAAGGTACATGGAAAAAAATATTTACCGATTTTTGGCTTCCTCTCCGAGGAATGCCTTATAAAATCACTTGAAAATTGGCCAAAAAATGTCACTGCGATTTCTCGGAAATGGCTGAACGGATTTGGACACTTCCGGTTGCATTCGATCCCTCTTAGCTTCCGATAAGTCGCTATTGAAAATCTTCCCTGTAGCCCTTTCCTGTCAAAAGATATTTACGAAAAACGATTTGCAAAACTAAAATGGAAAAACAAAAAACGATGAAAAAATTTCAAAATTGCTTCATTTTTGCACAACTAGGTAGTCTGGAATGTCCTCCATCCACGGCTGAAACGGGACAAAAATCCATTGAAATTTGCCAAAGTTACAGCCACTTTAAGAAAACTGTTTGCATTCAGCCGCCTCCAAATCGACTAAAACGTGGCCAAAATTAACCAAAACTTCGGCATGTTGCACATTTTTGTAAAGCTTTTTCAAAACCCAATCCAATGAGATACATATCTCGACGAATTATTAGGCTTAGTCGCTAATATCTGCACTAAACTGCTATTTTTGACGATACCAATGCATTATCACATGCTGGTTCGCCCATCCGGCTAAAAAACCCAGAACTATTATACTTCACTCGAAAGCATTTTTCATCGTGCTTCGAATGTCATTTTAGGAAATAAAATTCCCTTTGTGAATCGCGTCCAGCATGCAAAGATTCCGCCGACCTCAAATCAGGTCCAGAATGGCCTCAAAAACGTCTTCGCCAAGCCAAGACAAGTCAAGTCATTTCGGGAAATGACAATATGTAATGTGTTCTTAGATACCTATCCATGAGCCATCGATCGACTCCGTTAGCGATACACTTTTTACCCTTTCTTAAATTTTCGCTTTAGCTGTAGAAGGTGAGAGCGGAATGCAAGTCGAGAGAAGGAGAGAGTTTACGGAAATTTTGACTCGTTCGAGCACTGCATAGGGAAGTGGCGTTATATCGTGCTGCCATCTGGTTTTTTTAAGTGCAAAAGTGCTGAGTCATCGTCTAAAAATAGACGGCGTCCTATCTCGCCCAGCAAAATGAAGTCGATAAAGTAGTCGGTTTCGATAAGAAAAAGTGGAAAACGTGGTCTAAAAATAGTGACGCCATCCCCCTATGCCGTCACGGTGTAAAAACTCGCGTGCATTACTTACATGGATTTTCGTCGACGAACATAGGCGTATTTTACTTCTACTCGGATTGAATAGCATTCGATTTAGTAAGTCTCTAGACTATATACTAAGTATTCTGCTTTCAGTCAAAAAGGATCGCAAAGTTATTATTTTAAATTGTTTTAAAAATCCATTTTAAATCCTTTGCGGTCGTACAAAGGGTCATTGTACCCAGAAAATTAAGCTTTATCATTGTGAACAATAATATTAGCAATTTAGTTGAATTTTAGAACTCAATCAACGAATCGCCTCTATATATACATGTACATTCTCAATACATTTATTTGTGTATGAACCGAGAAGAGGAAGCCCCCATTCACCTAGGTGGATTAAGTAACGTTTTTATTAACTTTTTATTCACAAAATTTCCCAAAATACGTATTTTTGATTTTCGAGATTTTTTGATATTTTTAGGGGACAAAAATCCGCAACTTTTGAGCCATAGAGAAGTATGGTCAAAAAATCTGCCGCTGAGTTATGATTTTTTGAAAAATAGTGATTTTTTGAAAAAAAAAATCGAAATTTCATACAAACATTTTTTTGACGTAACTTTTTTATGTAAAATTGAATATGCAATCGAAAAGTACTTTACAGATTATTTGACAAAGGGCTCCGTTTTCAAGATATAGCCACCGAAAGTTTGATTTTAGCAACATATTTGCAGCTTTTCGATTTTTAAAAAAGGTGACCATGAAAAAAGACATTGAAGATTGGACCTCTGATTGCTGAGATACAGCGGCTTAAGGGGTTACATACATGTAGAAAATAAAAAAAACATATTAGAGAAAAATTATTGAATCCACTTAAAATATGATTTTCAAACAATCCTGAAAGTTTCATGAAGATATCACTTGATTAAACTGAGTTAGAGACGATTTTAACCTCAACATTTTGCCGTGCGCAAAGCGGACTGTCAAACTTTCTGAGCGTTTTTCTCTAAACACCGAGTTGATTAACGGGTGCCACGATATCTCGAGATGGGATGGACCAATTTGGCTGAAATTCGGGGAGAAGACTCCCAAGACATATCCCGTGTGCATGACGAAGCCTGATTTTGAAATTTAGCTTTTCAAATATATACAAAAATCAAAAACTGACAATTTTTTATATGAAAAACACAAAAATATTTGTATCTTTTTTTAAAATAAGTTTTTTGAAAATCGGCCTTCGT
The DNA here is from genome assembly GCF_016801865.2 of Culex pipiens pallens. Classification (NCBI taxonomy): domain Eukaryota; kingdom Metazoa; phylum Arthropoda; class Insecta; order Diptera; family Culicidae; genus Culex; species Culex pipiens. The sequence goes on from NC_068939.1 coordinate 120,535,393, forward strand.
CATGCACGCAGGACCGGTTTAACGAGTCTTCACCAAAATTTTGAGCCGATTTGGTCAAGGCAGTGTTGAGATGTCGTGGCACCTGTTTTTAAAAACTGCTAACTTCAAATAGCTATATCTCTGCAATGATACAACCAAATGTCTTCAAATTCGTTTTGATAATAGATGAAAATGTATATTTTATTGCCCTGAAACAGATTTTAAATAAAATGAGTGTGTGCTCACACCAACCTTTAACTTTTTTGTCGATTTACATGTATGTAACCCCTTAAAGAAAAAGAAACAAAAAAATTTAAGTTTTTAAGTCTCACCCAATCAACCCACCATTTTCTAGTGTCGATATCTCAGCAACTAATTATCCGATTTTCAATGTTAAAATATGAAACATTCGTGAAATTTTTTGATCTTTTCGAAAAAACTATTTTATATTTTTTAATTTTTGAATCAAGACTAACATTTCAAAAGGGCATAATATTGAATGCAACCGCAGGATTGCAGGATTGATTCAATCAAGTTTTGTATAATTTCAGACCCATCAAGATTTCTGTAAAATAAAAAATATAACTCAGATTTTCTTTTCAAAAACCATAACGAGTTTCAAGATTGAAATATTTTTTGTCTATCCCCTAAAATTGTTTGCAAAAAAATTAAGAAAAATCAGAGAAGGTAACGCGTAACAACTGCCAAATGCATCGCCAAACACACTGGCAAAACTCATATCATGACAGTTTTCCCGCTCATAATCGCCAAAACAATGATGAGCATCGATTTTCCACCCTTCTCCTCCCCATCCCCTGAATCGATCGTGTAAAGCTGTTCCACTCCGCAATTTGTGTGAGCAAACGTCATCAATCATTGCCCTGTCTGTCAGCGAAGGAAAAAGAAGCGTGTGTAAACTTGGCAAAAGCTGCACTGCTGCGACGATCATCCTACCGAAAATGTTTGATTTGCATATCTCTACTTGCGCGAGATGACGACGCCAAAGTTTTCGCGGCGGCACTCTCGGAATCACTAATTTGGTCATCGATCATTGCTGGGTTTCTTTCGCCCTTCAGGAAGAAGCAATTACATCGCAATTTTGACGCCCACAGCCGGAAAAAAACTAATGGGCCAATGCATTGTTTGGAGATCTAATTTCATCCTGCGGTGTGGGTGCACGTTTCGAGAACGCCAAAATTAATTGACCTCAGCCGCCAAATTGTGGTTGTTTGGTGGGAAAGTGGAAAAGTTGAGCGTGTACCGGAAGCTACGGGAAAAATACTCCCCGGAGGCTAATTTGGAAAAAGGGGCTGCCAATATTAAATCCATTAAAATGCCCTTTTCGGGCCGTGGGAGCCGGTTTGGTGAGCTGTAAACCACAAATTTGTAATTTTTCGCGGTTTATCCCTTGGTTTTTCGAAAGAAGGTTGTATTTTTAGATGAAAAATAAGCGTAAATTAATTCTTGAAAAAATAAAAATTCTCATCCTGAAAACTGAAAACATTACCAGATTTTCATGTTCAACACATCTTTACAACACCAGGTTGAAAGCAAAAGCACAAGCTTTCCTAACCAAAGAGCGGACAAATTAAAAACAAACGCGCATATTATATTCTGTGTGCTCAAGGGGCCGAACAATGAAAGCTTTGAGGGGAAACACAAAAAAATTAAACTGGAGCGGAAAGGATGTGAAAAGGCGCTGCTCTTGATGTAATACTTTCCGGAAAATGAAGTCAAGTTTGCGGGGTTATGATTCCTGTGATTTAAAGTTTAAACTTCAGAATTATTGTAACTGAAAAAAAATGATTCAATCTTCAACCAATTATGAGTTTGTATGAAAATCCATCATCTTAAAGCATTTTTGTGGTCATATTTAAGCTCAAAAACTCATAAAAAAAAACGAAACAAAAGATTTTTCTGTGATTAGATAAGTCAGAATGGGATTTTTGCAAAGACTTTATCGGGTTATCAAACAATTTTAGTTGACTTCAATTGTGAAAACATTGGTACCTATACAGTCCAGACTCGATTATCCGAAGCATCGATTATCCGAAGTTTTGATTATCCGAAGCCTCGATTATCCGAAGGTTTGTATGGGACTTCGGATAATCAAATCACGAACAAAAAAAATGTTTTCGTTTTTTTTACTTTTTTCTGTTTTAAACGAGTTCTGTGACCCCCTTTTAGTTAAATTTGAATAGTTGATTGCCTATTAAATCAAAAAAATGCATATTTTCAACATTTCCTCACCGCCATATTGGCCGCCATCTTAGATTTAAAAATTCTAAATCACTTTAACGTAGTTTAGAGGTCATACCTAAGCTCGACAATAAAAAATTAGACAACTATTTTTTTTTTCGTGATTCGATTATCCGAAGTGAAATTTTTCCGAGGCCTTCGGATAATCGAGTCTGGACTGTATTCTTAAAGTGTCTTGTTTTTCTCAATGATTTGAATCGGAAAACGGACTACATAATCGGGTACATTGGACAATTAGTTTCTTGGTTACAAGTTTCAAATGTTATTGATACTGTATTCAAAAATATCTTTAGGTTTTTCGATATTTTCAATAAAATAATTTACTTAACAAAATTTGATAAATTTTTTAATCGTGCTGCAAAATTGTTTTTGATGGCAACAAAAATTTATAATTTTATAAAAAAAACAATTGGTAATGAATTTTGATCATACATCATTTAACTTCAAATTTATTTAAATTTTATTTAAAGTTGATATCGTTAGTTAAACAAACATTTGACTGTATTTTTTTCAAAAAAAAAAAACATTGAAAAAAAACCTTACAATTTGACATAATCAATCAACTTGCTTACTTTTAGGCTGAAATTAATGAAAGTATTAGAAATTTACGATTTCCAACGAATTAGTTTTTGAAGCACTAGTAAAAAAACTTTTTTGGAAAAAAGTACATGAACATTGTGTGGCCTACCTCAGTACCTACATGTTTTGAAAGTATAAATCGTGAGAAAACTCTACTCTCTCTAACAGTTTTAAAAATGTTTGAAAAATAAACTGAAATCCTACCAATGTCACCCCGGTTTAAAGTACTCAAAAAAATTTAATAATTTAAAGCATAACTTGTAAATAAATTTTCGTTTTTATTTTTTTCAAAATTTGGTTTAGATTTTCTCTTCATTTATTTTGATTGTGAAAAATACCGATTTATAACAAAATAACGATTTATTTAAGTATATCTCGATAACGATAATAATATGGATTCTATCATCCGACGATTGCGTTAATCTTATCGTTATAGTCTGACGATAAAATTACCTCATCGTATTGCAACGTTGTTAGTTAATAAATGAAAATTATACAGATTTTTTTTCAGGTTATCGAATAAATATTTGCAGAAATGAACACCATTGAAATTTTTTTATTCTGTCACCCAAATTAAATTATTTTTCTTTTAAACTTATGAGTTGAAAAAAATCACACTTAGACCATACTTTTCCTGTGATCATAGATCTTCTAAAACATTAAAATATGAATATTTATTTTTTTTTGAATTTATTTAAAAAAAATGAATAAAAACTGGGTATTTTTTTAAATGTAATCATTATTTGTGCTGCAATATCTTCATCAATTCATACAACTTTGCTGAAGGCATTAAATCGATCAAAAATTAGCAAATGAGATACAGGTTTTTGTTTATATTTTTGCAAAAGTAAACGTATAAAAAAAATCCATTTCCATTTCAGTTTCAGAGATGATTATAGAATTTAGATCATCTTGCAGTGGCATAGTTCTAAGTATGACTACTTTTTCGTCTCAAACAAATCCAAAATTTAAAATTGTGTTTTTTTTAATTTAAATTAAAAATTGGATTTTTTTTAATGCATCTATTTCAAATAGTTTATAATCAACTGAACAAATTTTATGAATACAAATTATTTTTGAAAAAATAACCCTCAATTGCCAATCCATCCCTTTTGTCACATCGCTACGCTTCAACTGTGTTGGTGAGCTTCTCCCTCAGCATCCAGACAGGATGCATCTCGACAGCCTGCTGTGTCCCGAGCAGGGGTAAATAACACGGGAATACCAAATTTTGGTATTACTTGGGCAAATAACAGGGACCAAAATGTGCTCTTGGTTGCCCAGTAATAGATGGTAAAATACCATGAAATCATACCAAAGTCTTGTATGTGGAAGGGCACAACAATACCAAACCATGTTATTCCAAAGGTAAAATAATACCACAAAATAAAACCATTTCAATACCAAGTTGAGGTCTTCTGGATTTTTGAACATTGCTTGAATACCAAAACTTGGTCTGCCAAGGGTTTATTTTTAAGGTATTCCCACGCCCTTGAAAAATCAGATTTTGGTTTTCCTGTGGTCTTCCACATACATGATTTTGGTATGATTTCATGGTATTTTACCATCTATTACTGGGCAACCAAGAGCACATTTTGGTCGCTGGTATTTGCACAAGAAATACCAAAATTTGGTATTTTCATACCATTTTTAGTGCAACAGTTGCAGTTAGTGAAAAAACGGAAATGATCCATATGCAACAGCCAAATCTACTCACCTGATGATTCCATGTTGTTCTTAGTGATATTCTTCACCACATCGAATGCATTTGTCATTGATGAACGGCCTGTGCTTGAGGTTCTTGAAACTTCTAAAAAATAACAAGATTGAAAAATAATTGTAATTAAAATGAAACTGGATTGAAATTCACCAAAATTCAATAATGTGTCGATTAACTCTTTTTCAAAGTATTTGGTTATCCCAACTTAGAGAAATTTCAACGTTTTTTTTTAATCTTAGTGGGTATATCCAAAAAATGTGAAAATCAGCTTTAATATTTTTGGGTTTCAAGTCATTTTAGCGCAAAATTAATGATCTCGTCAAAACTTATAAAAAAAATTCCATAGTTTCAGAGGAATTTGATGAAACTTTTCAATACCAAAATAATACCAAAATGTGACTTAGAATTTTTTCCACAATTTCAAGTCATTTCTTTAGGGGGTATATCAAAAATGTTTAAAATCAAGTTTGAAATTTCCGGTTTTCAATGAAAGCATTCGCTTTGAGACATCATTTTAGCGCAAAATTAATTATTTTGTCAAAATTGGTCCAAATTTTCCCATAGTTTCAGAGGAATTTGATAAAATATTGTAATACCAAAAGAATACCAAAATGTGGTACTCGACCATTGACAAATTCTGCAATTTTGCAATATCAAAACAACACCTTAAATTGGTATGATACCATATTTTGCTCTTGCATAATCCTTAAGACAAATTTTAAAGGATCCAGGAATACCAAAATTTGGTATTGATACCAGAGAAAGGTATTATTACGCATTTCCCTTGTTATTTACCCATGCTCGGGGTTGCATTTGAAATTGAAATCCACCTCTGGTTCACCTGTAGAGGTGTGTTAGTCCCCTTTTTGAGGGCTGTGTTGGTGGTTGTGATGACGAGGACGCTTTTCCAGATATGCAATTTCGCCGTCTGCGTTTCCAGGAAAATCGGGAAAATCTCGTAAATTTATGCTGGTACGCAGGTGAGGTGGATGCTTTTGTGAGTGTAAGTTGGATGTAAGTTGGGGGGTCAATAACCGGCTGCTGATTTTATGTTGTGCTTTTTCGAGACAAATTTATCGATCCCTGTAAGGTCTGATTGAGATTGCCGTAGAAAATCCAACAAGTGTCCTAAGTGCATTTGTACACAAACCTCAAGTGTCATGCTTGCACTCTGCTAAATTGCCCATGGACAACTTAATTTGCATATCTCCTCGCATCATCACCACCAGCACCACCACCATGATCATCATCGTTGCAAAACCGCAAACGCCATTATTTTCAAACGAGCCAGTTTATCGTCACTTTCTGGCTAATGAATTATGTAAAACCTTTGATAAATTGATTATGGCCACCTACTCCTCTCCACATTACGTTGTTATTATAACCGCATGTGAGGAATATTACGTTATATTTGCCCAACCCCCTCATCCCCTCTTCAACACCCCTCAAGTTTACCCAATAATAACAATATCTCAACACAGTAAAATGATGGCTTTTCGTGCAAATTTTCTAGATAAGGATGATCCACTCCTTGCATTTCCTCTCTTCCTTTCGATAATTTTCCAGAATGGATTGCACCATAATCTAATGGGGCTATCAATTTTCCGTCCCGTCCGTGTACACAAACAAACTCGTCCTTGGTGTTGGTCTTGATGCTATTTTGTTGTTGTTTCTATCGGCAACTTTGCACTTCAATGTGCGCTGTCTTGGTGTGAAGGTTGAAGCTTTCTTCCGAAGTCGGTTGTTGGTAATGCTTGGGAAGCTTATGCTCGAATTCTGGGTGAATAAAAAGATATGGGTATCGCACACAGTTATGATTTGTTTTTTTTTTAATTTTGAGGGTCTGTCAAAATCAAAATCAAATTGTTTGCTCTACAGCATTGCCTATGCGTTCTCGATTGCGAGATTCCTGTTCGGAACTATAGGTGTCCTAAGGCTTGATTGTTGAGGCAATTGCAATCCTTGTTAACACCTAAGCTTCCACCCACTCCGGGATTCGAACTGACGACCTTTAGATTGTAAGTCCAATTGCCTACCAGCGACTGCACCGAGACAGTACCCAGGGAGACGACCTGGACTAAGCTAACGACCTAACCTCTAGGTTAGCGACCGGAGCCAACATTTACTTCCCCGTCCGACGGAAGGCGTGATCATACAAATCTCATCTCGAAAAATGCCACCGGAACCGTTTAGGATTGAACTCAGGTCGGTTTTTTTTCTCGAAAAAAATAAATAAATTGGACTGATTTGGTATCCATATTTTGAATTTAAATTACTCTGACTTTTTGTAGCATTGAGCGTTTTCATAGAGAATGGGCGCTATCCTCCTTCATCCAAAGCTTTAATAAAACTTTTTAAGCTTTTTAATCATATTAGGGAAGCAGCAACCATCAATAGGTGGATAAACAAACGTGCTATTGCAGCATTTTTATTCTTTTATTAAAACACTGATAAATTTTGATTAAACGGTTTTTGATTTACTGAGACGGAATTTAATGGTGATTACACATATTTCAACACAATATGACATTTCCAACTTTTTCCATAGGTCCTAACTGCATAAGAAATTCATAGCTTTTAGACGGTTTTAAAAATGTTTTATATATTAATTGTTTTGGTAAACAATATAGCTCAACAAACTATTTAGAAACTTAGTATTTGTTTAGTTTTAAAAGCTTCCATAACCAAGACAGTTAAATTTGATTGAATTTTAAACCCAATTATTTTGAGTGCTGGTGGTTTTTCTGTAAAATATTATCAGAAAATTGCCTCAAAATCTAGTGAAACTTTTGACTATTGTTTAAGTTACTCAAAATAACCATGATCATGTTTAAAACAGAGCTTATAGATAAAATAAAAACTTTGTTTCCTGATTTGAAGGTCTTGAAGCTAAACTGCAAAACAGCTGTAAATATTTTTCTATGATTTTTTTATGATGTACGTAACATATCCAAAACTGGTGAATATTGATTCTTTCAGGATTCTTTCAGAATTCAGGTTTCTGAGGATAAAACATAATCAGATTTCTGTATATCAATCGAACCCAAAGTACTATGCTTCTCCATTAAAATGAGATCCTAGTACATTTTGGTTTAGGCGCATGGTGTTCAATTAATGAGAAGAATTTCTATTTTATTCAATACATTATATCTCAGAATCCTGTTTATGGATATTCACAATTTTTGGATATGGTACGCAAAACAAAAATATTTTCAGCTGTGATCTTTTTATCCCCAAGACCTTCAAATCAACAAACAAAGTTTTCAGTTGATCTGGAAGTATATTCAGCTATGTTTGTTATCACCTAAACTACCAAGCTCGAGAAAAAGGGGGAATTTTCATATAAATTCCCCCTTTTTCTTGAGCTTGGGAGTGTAGGTGTTAAATGTCTAAGTAGGTTTCATGGAAAGTCCAACTAATTATATTTCTTTTGAAGCATGGCGAGCTAAAATTGGTTCAGCCGTTCTGGACATATGATTAAAAAAAATGTTTTTTTAGCGAAAATCATTGAAAAAAATAATGCAAAATATAAGTTTAATTTTTTTAGTCAAGAAACTCCCATGTCAAATTTGACCCAAATCGAAGCACTTTAGATCTAGATCCTGTTGGTTTAACGTGAAATCACTGTATGTTCAGTTTGCTTTTTTCATGTTAGCTACATCGCCATGCTTGCTGGAATATGTTTACGTTCATTAAAAAACTTTAAAAAAGCTGTGAACTTCAATTTTAGATATACCAAGACTTGCGTAAGGATCTGGCCTACACTCCAGTGATGTTAAAAGTAAACGCTTTTGTGGCCAAACTACCTCAAAAACGGCCATTTAAAAAAAAATCTGTTTAACTAGTTAAATCCCATTTAAAATTCAAATGCAAAGCGCCTGCTCCCTTACGTCCAATCAAGCTCATATTTGGGATTTGGGCTCAGTACACCCACCTGAACAAGACCCTAAATGTCCGCGAAAACCCATTTTTGTTACATCCTAATAGTTATGCAACTAGGTATTTGTGTAAGAAAGTTATGATTAACTACACTCAAAATGACTTTTATTGTATTTTTTGTATTTTACAAAAAAAAAAACATGTAAAAATGTATAATTCGTAAGTGGAAAGTCCAGCCTTCAAACATCAATAAAAATCAAAACATTCAAAATAACCCTCTTCTCCTGGTGGAGCCCAAATGCACCACTTAAAATTTTGCTTTCATTCAGAGATTCTATTTTTGTATGTGAAAGTACAGTATTGCCTGCAATATTTTATTGACTTTTGGCCATTAACTCTTTATTTTCGTCCAAGGAAAAAATATCCCAGGATTTTCCGTAATA